>NW_020884872.1:47862840-48264123 GCF_003945725.1 Corapipo altera | reverse complement strand
GGTTTAATTTGGAGGAGGCAGGCTGAGGGGAATTCTGAAGTAGGGTGGCACAAAAGTTTCTCTGAATACACCCAAATAATGGACCAAAGTACATAATTTCTTCAAAAGTTTTAAAGTCTGATTGAGGGCCCTATTCTGAATGCAAAAAACAAAGGCAAAAACTATGTGAGAGTTCTCTGTTGGTAAACCCTATTACACAGTCTCAGAGCAGACTGTAGTTTGGCTTCTGATAAAATGAGTTGGGATGGGATAGATAACTGTTAATGATAACGGTTCAAGGTAAGTGAGGTGAGGTGGTATTTGTACTTTACTTTCCCATGTACTGGGAGGCTGTTGGTCCTTCTGGGGAAGAAGCAGTTGATGTTTATTTATAAATAAGAATTTAAATATAAATAAGAATTTAAAGACTATAAATAAGAATTTAAATGGAAGTAGTTTTTGTTTAAACCTGAGAGAATGCTTAACAATAATTTGATCAAAAATGTTACAATCCCACAAAACATCTGATAGGAAAAAGCTCTCTCCCTATTCCTGTCTAACTTTAACAATATGACTTTCATTATTAACTAACAAATGCTTTCCAGTTCATATTCTTTTTTCCCCTAGGCTCCTTGGTTTTAAATATACCTCAGAGCATCTCTTGGAGACAGAATCATTAAAACACATTGGTTGCTCCCTGGTTTTCCAGTGTGCACTGAAGTACTTTCTCTGGTATTGTTTTAATTGGTTTTACTGCCACCTTTCCTAAAACCATTTACAAAATTCTTATAATTGATGATGGTGCTATCATGTATTACGTTTGCATGGCCAAGTTTTGGTAGCAGGGGGCTAGAGGGCTGGCTTCTGTAGAAGCTTCCTCCATGTCTGGCAGAGCCAATGCTAGTCAGCTCCAAGACAGACATCCTGCTGGCCAAGGCTGGTTCAATCAGAAATGGTGGTAATGCCTCTGTGATAACATATTTAAGAAGGCAAAAAATGAAGGTCATTGGGCAGATGTAATTGTGGCAAGAGAAGAGCAGAGTGAGAATATGTGAGAGGAACAACTCTGCAGACACCAAGGACAGTGCAGAAGGAGGGAGAGGTGGTACTCTAGGCACCAGAGCTGAGATTCCACTGTAGCCCATGGTGAAGACCATGGTGAGGCAGCTGTGCCCCTGCAGCCCATGGAGGATGATGGAGATACAGAGCATGGAGGAGATCCATGCCTGAGTAGGAGGATCTGTGAAAGAGGGCTGTGAACCCATGGGAAGCCTGTGGTGGAGCAGGGAAGGGACCTGTCCTGGAAGGGACCTGTGGACTCATGGAGAGAGGAGCCCACACCTGAGCAGGTTTTCTGATAGGACTTGTGATCCTGTGGGGGGCAAACCTTCAAGCAGGCTGTGCCTGAGGGACAAGAAGAAACTTCTTTACCTTCTGTGGAGTAACTCTAATATTAACCACTACATCCTGTGGCAGAGTGACCCATGATGCAGCCATTTGTGCAGAACTGTTGCCCGTGGGATGGACTCACATTGGAGAAGTTTGTGGAGGACTCTCTCTCATGGGAGGGATTCTTCTCCCTGAGCAGCGGCAGGAACAATGTGCAATGAACTGACTTTAACCCCCCCATACCCTGTCTCCTTGTGCTGCTGGCAGGGAGAAGGTAGAGCCCAAGAAGAAGGGAGTAGTGAGGGGAAGGTGTTTTTAAGATTTATTTTAGGTATCATTATCCTGCTCTGATTTTTTTAGCAATAAATTCAGTTAATGTCCCCAAGCTGAGTTTGTTTTGCCCATGGCGCTGATTGGTGAGGGATATCTCCCGGTCCTTATCTCAACTCATGAACCCTTTGTTATATTTTCTCTCCCTGGTCCAGTTGCTTAGGTCAGTGACACAGTGGCTTTGGTGGGTACCTGGCATTCAACCAGGGGCAACCCACTGTATATGGTGACTTCATTTCATTGACCAAATTACAAACATAACTGCCAAAATTATTATTCCCCATAATTGTATTTAGCAGGCTGATCAGTTGTACATCTGCCACAGGTACAGTCTGCCTCAAAGATTTGTGCCAGTTTTTGGGAAGAAACCTGATTATACACAGGTTTCAAAGTCAGATAGTATTACATCTCACAAAACTAAACAAAAACATGCACACTCAGAAGGCAAATCTTACTGTACTGGTAACTGCATTTTGGAGTGATGTTGCAGTTTGCAGTAGCTGCTGAAGCATAACCTCAAATAAAATATTTTGCACTGATCTAGCCCAGAGGGTCATGAAAATGGATTTTGTGGACTATAAATTATTTTGTTATGATACTTAATTCAGCGTTATTTTTGTATGCTCATTAGTACCACTCACTTTGTAGGTAATTTAGAACAAAGCCATCCTATAACCTAAGGGATATTGTGGCCCAAAGGCCGGTTCTAGTCCTCAGGACAACTACAACATCAGATAAGAATTATTTTTCCTGAGAAAACATCTGTGATATAACCCAGCCCACAGTAGTCAAGAAGTTGTATAGCATAAAGATGAATCGGTACTGGGAGTCTGAACAGCTCAGATAATATGCATTGGCACAGCGGGGAAAAATAAAGGGTTTACTATGGGTAGAATGGTTAAAGGATGACTCCAATCTTACTGCTGTGAGAACTCCTGTACAAAAATTTACGCTAATACTGGATTCACACAGTGTTGTGCCCAAATATGAAATTTAAATGCTTGCACAGGTAAGAAAGAAATAAGAGCTGTGCTGAGGCAGATGGACTGTGACAGCACATTCTCCCTTTCAAGAAAAACCACTAAGGAAGTGAGGATAAAGGAATCAGAAAAAGGCTAAAGGGTTAAATGAATGTTTAAAATTCTGCATACTGTGAAGAATTTGTCTATCCTCTTGTCATTTTTCCTCCCTTTTTTCTCCAATTTCAATACCATGAATAATCCAGACACTTAACCTTATCAGTAGCTACACAGGAAAGGTGGAATTTATCTTCAGAAACTTACAGTCATGGTTAACGAAGTATGGTTAATGAAAAGAAGCAGGCGCTTTTAGAGTATTTCAGATGGGGTGCTACAGGTTAAGATGAGAGACATCAGGCAATTGCTCTCCAGTACCTGTAAAGGAAACCAGGATGACTAATTTGGAGGTAGATGTCTTTAAGCACTATGATAGTTTCATCATGGAGATTCTTATTTGGTCAAGTGTAAGCCATTGCAATTCAACTCACTATCATTTAAGTTTCTTTGTACCCTTGGACTGGGAGAGCACTGGTGTTTCATATAAATTAGCTAGACTGCTGTGAGAGCAATATGTATATATAAGACAGAAAAGAGCTCTTTCTCTAAGTTCTATACCAGAGATACATACTGGAGCAATTAATATAATCTAGGATAGTATTAGAGGGAATAATAATACAACTGTGGTCATAAACCTCTTCTTTACAACTGCAAATAGAGAAACTGATTATTCCCTTGGATATTTTTGCTAGATTTAACCTCTGTTTTGTAAAGATGTTTATCCTCTCTGTAGGAGAAACAATATTGACTTGTGTTGCAGTGTGCTGGCTGCTGGATTAGCTGTCACTATATAACAATGTATAATTGCATACTGCCTACATGAGAACATCCTGTTGCCTTGTCTCCAAGATTAATTTCATTGCAGAGTATATTGTTCTGCAGGGTCACTTCCAGTGAAGTCATGTGCTGTGGAGTCCTAAGAACTGGAACAGTTACACTAGTCCAAAAATCCACATTTAAAAATAAAAAAAAAAAAAAAAAAAGGAGGAAAAAGGAAAAGATTAAAAAAGAGAAAAAAAATTAAAAAAAGAAAGAAAACCCACAACCACCCAAACCACCACCAAAAAAAACTCCCAACCTGCCCCTGCAAACAATCAAAAGTACTCCAACCAACAAAAGCCAACAAGAGAGCCCCAGTGGTGAAATTTGCAAGGAATAAAAATTAAGCCTGCAAAACTTAAGAAACTTTCTTTTCTTGACAACCTTAACACTCCCATTATGCCACAACTTTTAATTATATGATTGCATACTTTTTTTTCCTTTCTAACCTCTACCTCATTTAATACACAGCACAGATCATGTTTTTTGATTTTCTTCTTACTTGACATTTCCAAGATGTTTTTTCATGCTACTCTTTATTAATTTTTTATGAATATATTGTAGTTTGGACATTCTTGTCCTTATATTCCTTCTATCAGTGGCTGACATCAGTGGAAGTTGTAGGTGTTACATCTGTAGAGGTTAAGGTCTTACCTGACTGTAAAGAAATTCAGTATACATGTACAGGTAGGAAGACACTAAAATTTGTTTCTCTTTTCATTCTTTTAAGGGGTCTTTCACTGCCAGTACTGTAACACTGAGATAATTACTGCCTTAAGTATTCTTTTATAGTTGCTGTCACTACAAAAATAAAGAGCAGAGAAATAAAAGGGCATTTTCTGTGTATTAGGAAAGAAGTGAATGTTCTGTTTGTAATGGGCAGTACAGATATAAAAGCATATATGTATTCTCATAATGGTAGTTAATTTTCATTTTTCTCTGTGTTTCTCATGGGCTCACATTGCTAATGAACTATACAATTGCCACACTAGTATTTGATCAACACAGGCATATAGAGGTGGACTTTCATCATTTTTCTGCATCCATAGTGAAATGATAAATTTTAGAATATTTTTAGTATTACTATTTTTATCTTAGTTGCAAGGTGGATGCTATAGGGTTTATATTATAATTTATCTAACAAAATAGTCTTTCCCTTAAAAGCTATGATTTCACAAAGCTCAGTTATTGTACTGAGTAATGAAGAGTGTTCTAATAAGATCATTTCAAACTGAGCAAAATGCATGAAATTACAATTTGTAATCTAGACTGGGTTTGCAAAAATTCAGTGATAACAGTTTTCCTGTTTCTGTCAGATGAACTATGCTGTCCTTTTCATTAGAGGAAATGATTGCCAGGAAGATAAAGCAGTTTTATGTGACATCAGAAAAAAGTATGACACACATGCATACAATGCAGTCTCAGTCAACCTGAGACACAGGTCTCCTGCACATTTCTTCATACAGCTTCTGACCAATAGGCATTTGGTGTGCTCCATTTTGGAAGGCCCACTTGGGTGATGGTGTGTTGGCAGCAGTTAAATCTTCAAACGAATATGCACTACATTTTCATTCATGTTGAGGGCTCCCTCGTGTTCACAGCACGGTACCACTAAAGATGTTAAATCATTTATTTTCTTTCTACTATAATATCATCATCATGACCAGGCTTCGCGAATGAAGATTTGGGAAGGGTACTACCCACATTTGCTACAAGCACGCTGGCGGCTAAAAAAGCCAATACAAGATAGACAATCCAGTTGCAAAAGGGACAGCAGAAAGACTCCTTAGGTGGTATATTCTGCAAGACACAATTCTTTCTGCTTTGTCTTTTCTCCTGGAGAGTGATCCTGCGTGCATTCTCAAAGGAAGCAGCAGCATTATAGATTGTGTGTCTCCAGGCCTCCCGATTGGAGGCCAGAGTAGACCAGTTATGTTGATCAATACGGCCAAGACTGAGATGTTGTTTCAAGGAGTCCTTGTATCTTCTCTTCGGGGCTCCTCTCTTGCAGCAGCCAGTGACCAGTTCACCATAGAGCACGATCTTAGGGAGGTGGTGGTCCTTCATCCTTGAGCCCAACGCAGCTGTGTTCTCAGCAACATGGCCTCAATACTCGTAACTACTACTTGTTCTAGAACAGACGTATTGGTCACATAATCTGACCAGTGGATGTTTAGGATTGTACGGAGGCAGCGTTGATGGAAGCATTCTAAGAGTCGCAGATGGTGGCGGTAGATGACCCATGATTCGGACCCATATAAGAGAGTAGACAGCACTATAGCTCTGTAAACACTGATCTTTGTACTTTTCTTCAAGTGTTTATTTCGCCAAACTCTTTTATGAAGCTTTCCGAAAGCTCTATATGCCTTTGCTAACCTGTCGTCTATCTCTCCGTTGATCTTACCATCCGAGGAGATGAGGCTACCTAGGTAATTAAGCTGCTGGACTGATTTGAGCTCTGATTGGCCAATGGTGATATGGGGATGCTGGAAGACTTCCTGAGGTGCAGGTTGATGGAGAACTTCTGTCTTCTTTAAGCTGACTTCCAGCCCAAAGAGCTCAGCAACATCTGCAAAGCAGGATGTTAAACACTGCAGAGCTACTTCTGTGTGGGCCACAAGGGCGGCGTCGCCAGCGTGAAGCAGCTCCCGGACAAGATGATTTAAAGTCTTAGTACGGGCATTCAGTAGCCTTAGGTTGAATAGGCTTCCATCGGTACAATACTGGATGTAGATACCATCTTGATCATCACGGCAAGGTCTGCAGTGGCCCTTTAGAGCATCATGCTGAAAAAGATTGTGAATAGAGTTGGTGCAAGAACGCAGCCTTGTTTCACACCATTGGTTATTAGAAAGGGCTCAGAAAGTGCATTGACATATCTGACTTGGCCGTGTTGATCCTCATGAAGTAAGATGATCATTTTAAGGAACTTGGGGGGACATTCTAAATGTTCCAAAATCTGCCATAGACCTTTTCTGCTCACCATATTGAAAGCCTTGGTGAGATCAACAAAGTTTACTTAAATACTTCTCTAAATGCACTCGTTCAATAGCTTACATCTCCATAACACATACAATCTGAAATTTCTGAAAGCAATTGGGATTGCGTTTTTCCATGTCATACCCTTTGATTGAAGAGATTAGGCGTTGATAATACATCCTAGGTCTTTTATTTACTTTTCTTGTCAATATCAACTTTTTCTACCAATGTTTCTATTTTTTTCTGTTGGCTTAACCAGTCAACATTAGGCATTTCTAGTAAGATATTATTTCAGAGGTTATAAAAACTCATTACTGTATGTTTTCCTAGTGGTGAGCCTAACATTCGTCTTTGTAATACTGTCCTTTTACTTCATTTTGCTCTCTTAAATAAGCCTATATCATTCTACGCACTTTTCTGGTGAAATTGTCATACTGAAGTTTATGGGAATTTTGGCATCAACTTCAAAGAGGATCTCACACTTGTGTTTATCAATCTCACACTTGTGTTTATCAAGGTGTACTAATATTTTTCTGTGTGAGGAAGTCTTATATTCAATAATTACCATGGAGCTTTGAGAGAGTAGGATTAGAGTAGAACTCAGCACATGTTAGAATAACAAAATGAAAGGGGACACTGTCCACACCTAATACAAATACTCTTACCATAAAGATGATATACTATTTCTACCATTCATAAAAAGCAGAGTCAAAAACAATGACCATCTGAATTTTTGAGTTTTCTTTTATTTTGGAATCAACTTTGCAAATCACTTGCATGCATTAATTAATCCTCCTAAATTTCCTAATATTAGGAAATATTAGGAAAGCAAGGGTGGGATTTGTCTTATAGGACTGAAGTATGCGTAAGTTAGATGTCTAAATCTAAATTAGGCTGCTTTTTATACCCCGAGGAGAAAAGTAGGTATCTCTGGATATGAGGTGTCTGATGTTATTCCAGAAGCCAACATTATGATGCAGAGTTTATGACATGGTTTAACCCCAGCTGACATCTGAGCCTCACACAGCTACTCACTCACACACCCTTCTGGTAGGAAGGGAGTGAGAGTTGGAAGAGTGAAAGGGAAAACTCATGTGTTGAAATAAAGACAGTTAAATAGGTAAAACAGAAGTTGCACACATAAGCAAAGCAAAACAAAGAATTCATTCACCATTTCCCATGAGCAGGGAGGTGTTCAGCCATCTCCAGGAGAGCAGGACCCCATCATGCATAACGGTGACATGGTGTTGTGGTTTAACCCTGGCCGGAAACCAATTACCACACAGCTGCTCTCTCATTCCCCCACCATTGGGTCAGGGAAAGAATTGAAAGTGTAAAAGATAGAAAACTCATGGATTGAGGTAAGTAATGAGTTTAATAGGGAAAGCAAAAGCTGCACACACAAGCAAAGCAAAACAAGGAATTAATTTGCTGCTTCCCATGGGCAGGCAGGTGTTCAGATGTTTCCAGGAGAGCAGGACTCCCTCAATCTGTCAACTCCCTGCACACCACCAGATTACTCTCTAGTGGGGTGTTGTTAGTAGAACAGGTCTTGACTCTGTGTAAGCAGTGCTCAGCAATGATGAAAACATATCTGTATTATTAACACTGTTTTCAGCACAAATCCAAAGTACAGTCCTATACTAGCTATGGTGAAGAAAATTAACTCTACCGCAGCCAAAACCAGCACAGGTAATTTCCTGTTTTTCTTTATGTAGAGGGACTGGCTCAAAGATATTGGAGCCTTTATTGCCCAAGATAGATCATGTGAACAATATCCTAAATTTCCTACTCCTTACACCAAAGATAGGTCTCTTGATTACTCTTGATTCCTCAGTTCTTCAAAAATACGTTTTATGTCTCAATGTGGTCCTTTTCTGGACTTGTTCCAAACAATTGAGAGTGATTTCAGAGGCACTGGCTCTAAATTGTTTATAATTTGTTTTTGATGTTGCAATGTAACAACAGTTTACGTTGCTATCTTATTTTATTGTTCCACCTTAAATTTCATTTTCTTTCCTCTTTCTTTCATTAGTAGAGTCTCTTTTAATCTTTGCACTTCTTTTCCCCTTTTAGTAGCTATGCAAGTCCTGTTATTCTCCTTTTCCCTTTTTGACCTATTCAGACTTAAGAGTCCTTGGATTCCTTTCCTGCCACTCCTTCCTGTATATGTACTTTGAACTCTGAATAGTCCTTGTGAAGACACTGTGACCATTGCTTTGCCTTATATCTTCTGACTTTTTTTTCACAGATGAGTTTTAATCCTGCTACATTTTCCTAAAAAGTCTCCAATGTTCTTTCATAGAAGTAAGATTTAAACATTTATTCTCATCCCATATTCAGTAGTTTATGTTCTCTAAAATCTTCCTGAAAGTGAAATTGCTTCCCTTTCACTGTTTTGCTCTGTGAATTGCTTTCTTGCCATAGTGGATTAAAGTGCTCTGCTTCCATAGTTTCAGTGCCCACTTCAAAATAAGTGAAAATTTGGCCCGACTTCTCATCTTTAGTCTTTGAATTCACTGTATGTTTTCATTTTTGCATCTGTATGCACTATCTAGAGAATTGATCCCTGGCTCTATTCCAGAGTGCTGGCCTAAAGGAAACGCATATTATTATTACTATGTTTTGTTCTTTTTTTCCTTTTTTTTTTTTTTTATTTTGAACATGCTTACCTGAGATTTTTACCATTTTACTGTTGTCACTGTCAAAATTATAAAATGTTTGCTTTGAAAGCATTATATAGTATTTTTTACATGTATTGATTTTCTCCACTCTACCTTTCCCATGCATACTGCATCCCGTCTTTTCAACACAAAGGAATTATCCCACTGAGTTTCAGTTAGTCTTTCCAGATCGTAATCTCCTTTATTTAGTACAGTACCTTCCAGTTGTTGCTTGTTTCCCCACACATTTGCGTCAGGCATTATATTCCTGTTATCCTTCATCTTCTGCTTCAGAACAATTTTAGTTTCTCGCCTAATTTGTGTGTTGGAAGTACAAGCTGGATTATTCAAATTAAGCAAAAGCTTTCCCTTTCCCTCCTTCTCCTGAAGGTTTGCAGCCTGCCTAACAGGTCCTGCCAGTTCTAGCCCAAGAGGCTGGCAACCTGTCTGCATAAGTGGAGACAGTGTAATCCAAACAGTTGACTGCGGTGGCAGGAGGCATTCCAGTGATCTGTGCATTCAAACCCCTCCAGCCTCCCCTATCAGATCTTCCCTTGTTTGGCTTCCAGTATCAGCATTTTACTTTCTTCACCTGTGCTTGGCAATGGGGAAATCTTCTGCAAATTACTTATCTACACAGATCTAATTAATTTTCTTTTTCTTACCATCTGAAGAAGCAGTTTCTTATACATTATGTCAGTGTACTTTATTGGTGTCATTTGTTCCTATAGGGAGTATGATGATTAGAACTTCTGGAGCATTACTCAATAAATCTAGCAACACCTTTTTGTGAGAGTCCTTTTCATTCTGGTTCTCTATCGTGTTTTTCTTATGTAATATTTTGAACTACTTTCCCTGTATGCAAAGTTATCAGTTGGGACTGCTCATCTTTTTTACCTTTCTGACAGGTCTCTTGCAGTGCTTACGCTGTGGTCATAGGTGGTTGGAAATAGTTTCTTCATACTGAAAGAATAACACACCTGTTGCAGGTGTTAGCACTGTTTCCACACATATTTTCCATCTGCTTTTCCTGTGGGCTTTTTTAGAATTTTTCCTTGGCACAAAGCTTTTCTTTTCTTCTCTTCTATATGTCAGGTCTAAGTTGCCTCATCCCTTTTTTTTTTTGGTAATTTCTTTTCTTGGTCTTTGTCCAGTCCCTCTTTCAGTCTGCCTCTCCAGTTTGCGCTTCATTTGGTTGTTCCCTTATCATTCATAGAATACCTCTATTCCCCACTTAGTTTGCTGTGGAAAGGTCATGGACATTGCTTTTAACAGCTGTTTCTTCCTGTTCTTCAGGCTGGTTTGCAGTGTCACAGCCCTTTGCAACCCTTTCTATAAGCTGCTACGTTGGCTGCACCCATCCTGTACCTGGGGATTACAGACACTGTCCAGTTTTCTGCCTTAGTTTGCCATGTACTAGCATGTTCCTGAGGTGATCTTAGCTAGTACATATGACTGAAAATATGAGCGTGGGGAAAGTGGGGAAAAAGTAGACCTGTATCTTACTGGGGAAGCAGCACAGTGGAGGACCCATCTTCTTGCTGCAGCTATCTTGGAAGGCTGGTCACAGCTTTCTCTCAGTTTTCTCATTTTGCTGCCCATTGCATGTTATATTCATGGGTAATCAAAGTAAAGGAAAAGATAAACATCCTTATCTAAGTGCATGTAATCCATACAACAGTCATCATAATACCTTGCTTTCAAATAATTTTTCTGAGCAGGGAACAGAGTCTTGTGCAAGAGGTACAGCCATCCAGTTAGAGGACAGAACACCGCATGCAATGTCCCAGTCACAGAATCATAGGATGATTTGGGTTGTAAGTGACCTTTAAAGATCATTTAATCCAACCCCCCTGCAATGAACATGGGCCCCCCCTTCACCTGTGAAGCAACAACAGATTTTCTTGGGTCACTAAAACAAAAAATAAGATGCTTAAACAGGAAAAAATCCCAGACATTTTTATTCCAGAGCCAGCAAGTGTCTTCTCCATATCATTGCCCCGAGAACTACCTCAACTGCTTTGCCCCTCCTGAAGGTGGACAGGGGAGGGGAACAAGCTGCCTGCCTCCCTCTGGAACAGGTCCACTCTCTCTGCATTAACTGTCATCCTTCTTATACTCATGTGTAAATAACATTGATTAGGTAATATTCTCCATATGGTCAAACTAGTGCCAGATATAACAAAAAATGATGGAAATATAAGGAACTTCCTTCTGGTTCAAGGCTGATTAGCCTTGCTGCAAGTTTTATAGGAACTAGGTTTGGGGCCTCTAATGTAGCTCTTTACATATATGAGATATGGGGCCATCCATAGAAAGTGCACATAGGTCACATAGGTTCTAAATTTTACTTTTTGCCCTCCAGCTTTTTTTATGTGAATTTGATGGCAGTGACTCCCTTCAGGCATGAATTCCTCACCAGAAATCATGACGTGGTTTAAAGCACTTTGTTTAAGAGAGATCTGAGCCCATTTTTTTGTGGAGCAGGTTCCCTAAGGGGGCAAAGGTGTTTAACCTCATTCTCTGTATACAGTGTTGATCAGAACACAATTTTTCTGAAAGTACTATTTAATTTTGTTATCTTGGATTGTTGATTTCTGTTGATACTCTGCTTTGTGGATGATTTGCATTTTTATTCCCTCAGATTTTTTCCCTCACCTTATTAAATGACTATGTAAATTTTACAGGCCTCTCTAAGATGAGGTGGCTGGGTAATAGTTACAAAAAAGACTTTTGCAAACATTTTACAGTAGAATTTTGTCATTTTGTCAAGATGAGCTACAATCAAACATATTTATACTAGGTGAAAAATAACTTTTAAATGTGGGGGGTAATTTTGCAGTCTGCTGGTAATTTTCCGTTCTCAAGAAGTAGGCTAAGTTTTGCCCAGAACAACTCAGGCTCTACTCTTCTCACTAATGTACATAGTGTGTTCGATATTACATTCTATTATGTAAACATTGTTTTAATGCTTCTCATTACTTCTGCTCAAGTAACCCTGAATAAATGTAGTATCTGGCACAAGACAGTGTTCCTATGGCATTATTTCAAAACTAATGCCTTTGTATTGTTACGAGATGGAGCTCTCAATGACATGGCAGAGCCTCCACTTTAAATCTTCACTTTAAGAGAGCTGTTGCATTTAACAAAAACCGTACATCCTACATGACATTCTGGATCCCTACCCCAGGGCATCATGTCAGCAATGCAAGGTTAAGACCTTGTTATGAAAAGGTCTTGAAATCAACACAAATAAGAAAGTTTTGGTTTAGGGCCTATATATGGAGAACATTAGGCAAATGTCTTTAGTTCTGTCTGTTGCCAGTTCAAAATGATTTTAAAAATACTTTCTTTATTTTGCTAGGATGGGCAATCAGAGACGGAAGGAAATGAGAGTCTGTCTAATTATGCTTCTATAAATGTCCTCAAATACTTTGCTAATGTGGTTAAGGGAATGTTTTCAAAGCTGAAATAGACAAATGTGGTACTTACTTGTCTGGTTAAAGTGGGAAATTTGCACGCACCAGGCTTGGCTAGAAAGCTTCAGGAAAGCTTGGCTTAAGTGTGTAGCCATACCGCACCATTTGCTGTGTCAACAGTGGCCAACATAAGGCAGCTAAAGCTGTCTATAGCATAGCATTGTCTTCTAGGTTCCAAACCCTCAAAGAAATCCTTCATTTGACTGTACTGTATCTGTTCTGGTGATGATATGATATTATAACCACTTCCCACCATTGGCAATATTTAGGTAGAAGACACAAATTGTCACTGTGTGTTAAATAAAAGAAGGGAAGGAAGAGAAGTATAGTTTTGGATCCTTCATTGTAGGCACTGTTTAATTGCTGGCTCAGTCCCAGACTACGGGAGGATCTCTCCAAACAACTGCTTCTGAGTCAATATGTGGTACAGTTCTGGGGATAATTTGTTCCAGGGACCACCTCCAAAAACAGTGTCACATTTTGTTTTGGTCTCTGGCCCTGTTTTATTTACCAGCATAGACATAGCCATTGGGTTTGGGTTGGCCTGCAGTATTATCAATCTTTTCATGAGGATTTTATTTCTCAGTGACTTCGCCTCATCAAATGTCAGCTTCAAAATCCAGCCTGTCCAAATCCCCATTTACCCTACAGTATATTTCCTCTGGCCAGCACATCCAAAGTGCCAAATGCCTGTAATCTACTGTTTTATTCAAATTATCATCTTTGCGATTTGTGATTTTTGGTTTTGTTGGTTTTGTGGTTTTTTTTATTATTACCTATGCATTGATTTTTTTGTTGGTTTTGTTGTTGTTTGAAAATTAGATCTGAACTCAATACAAACTCAGCAGAGTTAAGGTCCTTCTCATGCATCTTTTTCATATCTATATGCTGGTGATACTGATTTTTTCACTAGATTGGCTTAGGCAGTTCAACTACGTGCAGAAAAAAAAAGATTAAAATGTATTTTATCTGTCAATCCCTTACCTTATACTAATTTCCATTAGAAACATAAAATTCAATAACTAATGTTTTCAACTTAAGACTTAGTGATTTTGCAACATCCAGTTGTGGTTTTATTAAAGCTAAATTGATTTAGAGGGAGATCATACATTTCAAACACTAAGATGATTTTTTTTCTTTTAAAGAAAGTTGGAAAACATGTCTTTGATGGATATAATTGTGGTTTGTGAAGGCTTGGAAAGTGGTCTAGTAAGCTCTTGCAATCAATGAGCTTATGAAAGGAATGAAAGTTATGCATGGACATGAGAAAACTATAAATTGATGTGGGAAACACAAATGTTGGTGTCTTGAGGAGTGGGAGCCAGGCAATGGAGAGAAGGGTTTCCACAGTTCTTTAGAGAAGGGAAAAATGCACGTGATAGCAATACCTGCCCTCAGCAATTTCCTGTTAGTGTAGTCATCCATAGCACAGTGGAAAGTATTCACAGGTATTACCAACCTTGTGATGTTTTAGATGTATTGGGTCTGGGGGAACTGGAGTTCATTTCCCCATAGTAGCCCTCCCAGTGCTGTACTTTGCACTAGTAACTAGAAGGGTGTTGATAACACACTGGTGTTTTGGCTACTGCTAAGCACAACATCAGTGCTGTAACATTCCTTCCTTAGTTGAGGGCAAGATCCTGGGAGGGGACCCCAGTAGGCCAGCTGACCCAAACTGACCAAGGGGATATTCCAGACCATATGACATCAGCTCAGATATAAAAGCTAAGGCACAGAGCAGGAGGGTGGGCATTCACTGTTTAATGGCTGCCTGCTGAGAAACCATCACATGTACCAAGCCCTGCTTCTCGGGAGTGGCCGACCGTCTCTGCTCATGGGAAGTAGAGAATAAAACCTGCTATCCTTCGCTTCTGCGTGCACAAGCTTTGCTTTGCTTTTTGCTTTAAATAAACTGTGTTATCTCAATCTACGAGTTGTTTTCTTTTTTTTTTTTTCCCCACCTTACTCTCTCCTGTCTGGCTGGGAAGGAGAGTGATAGAGCGGCTGGGTGGGCACCTGCCATTCAGCCAAGGTCAACCCACCACATAGGAAAATGCCTTTCTTCAGAATTTTACAATTTACTTGTTTGAAGTTAGGCATATTTTCCTTCAGAAAGGAAAGAATATTCATCTACTACGGAAAGTGATTTTGCATCTGTGATAGCAGAAAAACGTTTCATACTGACACTTACCAGTGTACTGTAAATTTTATGAAGAACTTTTTGGTGCTGCAAGTGCTCTTAGTAACCAGCATGTAGAGCTGTATTGAGACACAATCCACTAAAGCCCCTTTGAAGTTAATGGGAGATCTTCAGCTTTCTGTGCAAGTGGGAGGATCAATTTATTCTTGCACAGGAAAGAGGTACACTTTGGTCAAATTATCCATTGTTTCTGGTTTTGAGTTTCTTGATTTCAGAAAATATTGAGAAATATTGAGAAAGAAACCCTTTCTTTGACAAAGGTGTTACAGAGTAAGTCATATCCTTTGGGATTTCACACTTCAGAAATTCTGTTTTATTTGTATTTTACTGAATTCATCTTCTGTCTCACACAATTACCGATCTAGGGAGAAGTATGTAGAGGGATGTGATAGGCTCAAGAGTATTTAATTGAAATATATAATATCTCAAAATCATAGCTCTGTGATAAATAATTGATAGAAATTCTTATATTTCACACATTTGTGTGTTTTTGTGTCCATTCACGATGGTACCTCCAATCCCAGAATCAGTATTTTTACGAGCTGTTAACCTTATAATGTAATGCAAAACCTCCAGTTCAGTTGATATCACTAGATATTAATTGGTCTAAAGGTCTGAGCTTTTTACTGCGTAAAGTTCATTTGTTAAAAAGGGCTGGTATTATGCAGTGTTGACAGCACAACGTGAAAACTGCTGAGCTTGTCTATACACGTTTTGCTATGGCTGAGCATAATATTCTTTGCTATCCAACTGAATGAATATAAAAAGAAAATATGAATACATGTAGCAGAGAAATAAAATGTTTTTGAAAGGCCTTTACTCTGAATGAAAGAAGAACAAAGCAAGATTGGCTAAGAATCAGCAAGTTGGTTATATTTTTTTCCTACCTTGGATGGCTCTGAGGTTTGACTGGTTGCCAGTTAACAAATTAGGTCATTGATATATTACTTCTGAGTATGGAATAATTCTTGATATCTATATGATCTGTCCACACATGTGGGACTAATCCTAATTTCCAACATCCTTCTTTCTCAGTTGGGAAAAGAGATTTTACTGTCAAAATAAAATCTACTGCTGCAGTTTTTACTCCCTGCACCCTCACCAAATAAGAACAAATCAAAAGGAAAGACCTTATCAAAGTTATTTAATTTTGAACCGTTTCTCATCAAAAGGAATAATAAATAAACTTGACAACAGATTCTCAATCCTCATAGGCATGTTATGTTTCAGTTAGAGAAAAAGGACATATTGTTATTTTCTGTGACAGGTAGGTAAAAACTTTTTTAGAAGTTTAAAAAAATCTAACTGCAATGTATTAAAGTATGCATATGCTTATTTCATGAACCTGGAGTGAGGAGAACTAAATGCAAAACAGTTACAAGGTGCTACTGTTAGGATCAGGTAATGGTTTATGTTCAGGTAGTGATAGACACATATTTTGCACAGGATGACTTAGTAGGAATTCAGGCCTGTGCTCCTCCTGCTTTTCAATTTTTAGCATCTACGCATTTGCCAAATAGTGTGCACTGATGATGTCCACATTTGGTCTCCCTTCTGGATCGTATCCTCCCTCGAGTGTTGCCGGCTTCTCATGTGTTCAGCAGATTTTCAGGCCCCACCACCAGCACTGCACAGCCTCTACCTCCACATGGCCAACTGGCAGGGAGACAGGCTGTCTCCCACTTTCATCTCCCTTTCCTCCTCCTCCACCTGGATTGACCAGCAAAAAAGGAGGAGGAGGAGAGGGAAGTGGTGGCTGGCAGTGGTTCCTTTAGGAAGGCCAATTAAAGGCTGAGAGTTGGGAAAGAAAGGATTAAAGAACTGACTGGGCTGTGGTGGTGTGTAGGGAGCAGGGAGCTGGGGATGACTTAGAGAAGTTCAAGAGAGGAGGGGGAAGAGAATTTGGCCACAGGAGGATTGGATGTGCAGTAGGGAGGAAGAATGAGAACTTTGGAAGGATAATGAAGGCAAGATGATAATAATTGATGATTTAAGTGGAAGAAGACACAGGGGTAGGGGAACAGAATAAGATAAGATATTAGGATTTTTCTGTATCCTGTCATGTGAGAAACAGTCCCTACCAACCTACTCAAGAATTTCAGTATAGTAGTTCTTGCTTGAATGTCATGTAAGTTGTTGATATGTATGTTTTCTAAAAATTATAAGTTAGGGATGTCAAATGGGGAGAGAAGGAACCTTGCAATGGAAAAACTGAAATAAGGTATACACTATAATACACATTATAATGTGTAGAGTGAGGTACAAACTGTGTATTTCTGTATGCTACTTTTTTTTTTTAATTGTCCTTTCAAATCTTTTTGCCATTTAGGTATTGTCACTTTTTGTACTCTAGCTTATCTTTAGCATGGACTCTTGCAAGAATAAGTGTTATGTTTATGCAGTTAAACAAAGGATTGCCAAAGAGAATGTTGAAGCACTGAACCCTTTTTTGCAAGTCAATATATGTATCTATATATTTATATATAAAGATTTATATTTCGGAAAATTAGAGGCCACTGCGATAGGCTTGTTTAGAAGACTGATAGACTTTGTAACATGGCTTTATTTGAATGATATTTATAAGCAAAGCACACTGTGAATGATTATTTCCTACTTGCTTGTAATCATTGTTATTACATATTCAGAACAGTTATTCCTTAACAATCATATCTTAAATTAACTATTGATTGTCTATACTCATTCTCTGACTCTGTTCCTGACTATGCCAACTGTTTCTAAGACACATGTGGTATAGAAAGGATGACACTCAAGCAACCTGGGTGCAAGCCAGTCAGTGCCACTAAGATCTCTCTTTGTTTTGACACTATAGAAAGAGTACGAGTGACCTTGGAGAAGTCACTGAACAAGCAGTGATTTGTTCTGTTTTGGCTGTACTGTGTTGGATTAAGAAGTTGCCACCCCCGAGAGATTGTTCCTAGCCTCTCTATTGTATTTATTTGTCTAGAGAGTTTGAGATTTATTGATCTAGAGCAAAAAAAATGCATGATGATTTAGTGTACTCACCAGAGGGTGGGTGTGTTTATATCCTGTCCCTCTTTAGGCGTTGTTTATGTGCAGTGTAAAAAAATATATACTCACAGCAATAGAAATTTCCGCTTCTGCATATTGGGACTGGATTACAGTTTATTCTCAGAAATAGTAATTGTTTTGTCATCCGGTTTAGTTTCACTAAATCTTCCCTTTTTGGAAAATCAGGAAGAGGTACTCATCAGCCTTACTATTTTTGGTTTATTTATTGTTGTTTTGTCCTATAACAGCATTCTTTAATACAGTTGTAGACATTTTCTGAAGGGATCGCAAGTTACTCAGAATTTATTGTCCCTCATATCTCCATGAAAGAGTGTTTTTACCTTTATTAACAAAGTCACGATGCAAGCCTGTGGTGTTAATGCACACGGACCAGAATCATTTCTTCTGACACTGACTAAATACATTTTGGCCCAAAAAGTCTGTTCTTGGAGTCCATACAGAATTATAGACGTACTGTGCAATGTTTTTGTAAATGAATAGTGAAGGTATTTTTTGCCATGACATCTATGCGAATATTAACTGAGTAAACCATGAAGGACACTTCATCCTCCACGTACAGTGTCCCAGAAGGGCACATTACTCTTCTCACTACAGCTCTGCATTGTCTCGTCCCTTCAGAGACACAGCTGATTTTAATCTTTGCACCTTATGCTGCACTCAGACAGAAGCTTTATTAGTAAGGACAATGGTACATCCTTTGCAGCGTCTTCCTGCTTCACTTGGAGCCTTCTCAGATGTTATCTTCATTGTTTCATAGTAGCTATAAATACAAAAGAATTTAAAATTAATTGTTTCCAAACAATTAATTACTGAGCTATGCACTAAATTTATATTGACTTTGTTACTCTCAGACTCAAAACTGGGAGCAGAATCAGTTAAATAAATGAAGTTCTTTATATTTGGGGCATGAAAGATATCTGATCTCCTATCATCATGGAGTCATTTCCATTTGCAAAATGTGAGGTAGCATCTTGGATGAATGTGCCCCTGGATAATTTCAGTTTGAATACAAGCACTAACAAGAAAAAATAACTCAATTTTTTCATTTGGTAATTGTATTTAAATGAGATTAATAATATTTAACATGCCTACTGCGTCTTCTCTTATTTGTAAGTCTCAAAGGAGTCTAGAAGTAGATGACACTAACCATATGAAAAATGGAGGCACCAGAGATTAGTTAACATGCCCAGGTCTCATTACACTTCAGAAGCAGAGTGTGGAAATAAGGATTCTAGCCTCTGAGACAGGCAAGTTCCAGCCCTTTGGATGTTTTCAAGTGATGTTATTTTTTTTCTTTCTTTCATAAGCCTCAGTACAAAAAATTAGGTATCTTAATAACAGAGATGAATGAATAAAATTAGGTAGTAAATACATTTAACATTGTAAGTTTTTTTCTTCAATTTTCAAACTGAAGCAGAAGCAAAAGCTCTCTGAAGGCTTGGAAAGGATCAAGTTTAATGTATTGCTTTTAACTGTGTATCCCAGAGTTTATAAGTTTGGCTGGAACCTAAATATCAAAAACTGTCAGTGGAATATTCCTTTCTGTAGCTCAGACAGCAATTAGAAACCTCATTCTGAGAAAACTGAATATAATTCTGGGCTGTACATTCTCTGTAATTTTTCATTTTTTACCAGAAAATGTAAGAAATATGGTATACTACAGAGTAATAACTGAGTCTCTTTGGGTGAATTTGAACAGCAAATGGATTTGCTGAAAATAATATTTGTGTGTAAAATCACATACAAGGGATAATATTCCTAGTATTCTACCAAAGTGAGTTTTCATGTGACACTGGGGTAATGTAAAAAAGTGTTTTTTTCATGATGTGACATAACAGAGACTGAAATGATATTTCTTCTACTGTCATGATTGTGCTACTGATCTACTTTGATTACTCTGAGAAGCATTTTATTCACCACTAAAATTAGAATGCAAGCATAGGAAAAAACTTGAAGCTAAGGACTACTGCAGAGTTAGACCGGCACAGAAAATGTAGTGCTGAGGCAATGATGTTCCCTGTCACTGTGTGCAGACCTAAAAGCCTTTAATTGCTAGTTGTAATGGGATTTTTTTTCTGCATAGCATGTTCATATAAACAGGAGGTTGAGAAGGAAGGAGGCTCAGGAGATGCAGCCATCCCAGAGGAGCTATCAGCAGAACAAAGGAGATGATGGGATTCCCCACAATCCCACCTCCTGCTCCTTCCATAGACATGCAATTTTCTGCCTCTCTTTTCTCTGGGAAAGTAGGTTGCCAGGCATAAAGCAGTAGTAATTCCACCGACACTGTGGATGCAAAGTGTTGTGGTTCTCTCTTTCACCCATGGGAAAGTGAAATTAGGCTTCAGTCAAATCCTTCAGTACAGTATTTGGGACGAGATTTGAAGCAAAAGGGTTTAAGCAGGGAGAGTTGAAAGCACAAGTGCTTTTGAGTCTGAGAAATGTAATACCCCAAAGTACCAAGCACCCTCTCATGAAGATGGCACACAGTGCTACCCAGAGCTTAGTTAAGGGACACATAAAATCCTTAAAACATCCTTCATTTCAGCCTCAAACCTTTGGGATCAAGAGCCAGGACATGTTAAAGGATTTCCTAACCCCAAACTGCTGAGGGATGAACTCGGGCAACTGCTGTTAGACAATGCATGTGAGGAAAGGGTGTCACACAGCACAGGAGATATACCCTAACCATAGTTGTCTGCATCAGACCCTTCTATTGAAAACATCAGCATCATCAGCACTGCTTTTAGTTCCCTGAGAAGTATTATTGACTCCACAGCCTTGGCCTCAGTTTATTTAAGGTCCTCTCCATACGAGAAACAGAAATCCAATTTCCTGTTTTAAGAATGAGGAGCAGTGGTTCAAATGTATTAAGCTCTTGCCTAGATTGTATCTTGCCAAAAACTTAAGATTAATTATTATTTCTTCCTCGTTAAGTGCAGAATATGCGTTTGGTGGTCTGTAAGGCATACAGAAACCCAGCACCTACAGCTAATTGCCTTCAATTTCAATACCTGGTCCTTCATAGCCACGCTTTCCTATCCCATTGGAAGTTTATTTGAATGAATAAGGGTAATTTCAAAGACAAATAATTACATAGAAAGATTCTGGTGAATATAAATATTTAAATTACAGTTGTCTCAACTGGAGATAGAAAGGAGAACTGACATGAATTTACTTGCAAAGGCTGGTAAACAAGAACACAGGAAAGTAAAATCCTGTCATTGTATATTCATTGTGTTGGTAGAGTCAGTTCTTGGTTATAATCATTATACTTTGATTGTTATTTGTTGTTTTGTGGGAATAAAGAGAAAGAGTAACTAAATTTTTTAACAATAGAATTTGGAAAGAAAATGAGACATCTGTGGTCTTATTGAGATCTGAGTAAAGCCAGTAGCGCTTTACACATTAACTTATATTTAATAGGATCTAAATTTGATTTAACTCTCATTTTCCATAATGCATTTTATAATGTAGTTTAAAGAGGCTCCAAATTTGAGATTATAAAACATTTCTAAATACAATGCAGCTAATATTCAAATAATACTTATCCCTAGAGGTATATTATAGCAGTTGATACAGATGTCAAGAGAAACAGCTCTCAAAATTTGTTGATATTTAGAATGGCTTGTTGGTGTAGCTGATATGGCTGTGCTCGCAAAGGGCTGCTGGAGCTGCAACTAAACAGCTCTTTTGTTGGCAAAGCTGAAACTCATTTCCAGATAGAGGAAGTCGTACTAGCAGGAGATTGTCTTGACATTATAAGTCAATAACCATTAAGCATTTCTGTTATTTGGTTTGTGTGACGCATTCAGTGAGGTCTCTGTCTCACCTCCCACTCAGCAGCATCTGTAACACAGGTATTGCTGCTTTGGACAATGAAGAGCAGGACCCCATATCAGCTGTGCCAGGAACAGGGAGTCCCCAGAAGAGGGAAACATGACCTGGGAACAGTGTTCATGTTTTCTACAAAGGTCAGAGACTCACAGAAGTCCATCTAGAGATATGCTCTTTCTAACTGCAGCATCTTACCATGTTCTTACTTTAATTTTATTTTGTAATCATTAGGTGAAGAAAAAAATTAGATATCTTTATTTTGGTAGGTCTAATCAGGTTTCACAGATATTTAATTATTTAACTAACAGGGAATTAATAACTACTGGAAGTTCACCTCAGTGACACCAGGATTGCAAGAGAATTTGAAAGAAATAATCTGAGAACATGTGAGAGATGAGTCTGAATGCAAGGGGAGTCCAGTGGAGCTTTGCAGTAGGCTGCAAGATGTGAAGTGTAGCTGCTGTGCTGCAATGTCTTCTCTACCTGAAACAAAGTATTCAAAAGAGTATGCTGAATATGCTCATGTCACGGCTCATACTTGCTGCAATTGCTTCTTGGTTGCGATGTCATAGAAATAGCAGGGAAGTGTGAGCCATATCCCAGTCATTCTGCATACTTACACATACATTTTGCAATATGATAAGAGGGAGAATGCAAGCCCAGTGGAACCTGGCATATCAGGCTTGGTTAATTTTTTGCTATTTCTGTATAAAGGGTATGAATTAGGAAAAAAAAAGTGCCTGAAAATCCTGTTCTTATGCAGTAATAAGGTGATGGTGGTGAAACTACTTTGCCTGCTCCTTGTAAAGGAATGCTTTCTTTTTCAACATCATCAATTGAAAGCATGTTTCTAAAGCACTTTTTTGATTGACTTATTTTTTGGGGGGACTGCAACATATGTTTTTCCTCTTCCACTTCTTAATATTTTGGTTGCTGATGAATCCACACACAAAAACTTCCTTCCTTTAGTTGAAGTCCACAAATTAAAAGCTTTTCTTTCTCTGATTGCATATTAGCCTGCCAAGAAACAAACTCTAACTGGAGAACATCACTTTAATTTATTTATGGGTTACAGATGACGAGGAAGTCTGTCCTCTTCTCAGGCTTTTTGGAAAGCTTTGGGCTGACCCAGCCCAACAGAGTTCATATGGCAAAGGCAAACTGTGCCAGGAACCAAAGCCAATAGTCATTGCAAAACTCTGAACCAAAACATTCCTTTAGTGCTTGAATTTCCCTATAATTTGTGTAGATTCCCTTTTTCTCAATGAGGCTTGCAGTGGATAACTAGCTTAGTGCAATCAGACTAAACAACTGTGCTATTCATTCAGCAATTAGATGATAGCAGTAATGCATGCTTTATGGTTTCCGTTCTTCATTCTTTCCTTTCTTTTAAAGTCCTTGGAGACGAACCCTGGGATGTTTGGCAAAGAGGAGGCTCTTGTTGAAAAATATCCTTTTTTTTTTCCTTTAGTGTTGCTAATAATCTCTATTCTCAGAGGCAAAACATCAGATCTACATAGGAAGAAATGATCAACTAGAGAAAAAGAAACTACGGTCACATATATGTATATACATGTGTGAACATTTGCTTTGATATATTTCAATAATGAAGGAAGTTATTTTTTTTTAAAATCACCAGCAGCATATGGCTTAATTTAGAATAAAATAAGTACATTTTGAATGTAAATAATTTTAGCAGAAATAGAGTAAGGTATGTTTGCTCTATAAATAACCTGAGAGGGACATGGGGCTAAAATTAGAGAATTTTACTTTCGTTGCAGAAGAGAAATCTTTGTGAAAGGGCAGGCTTCAGTGCTTCAGCTTTCAGTTAGGAGTTTCAACTTTGGCCAAAATTAGCTGTGATTTTTACCCTTTCCTTACTGCTGCACATAACTTTTCTGTGTTTGTAATAGAGGGATATATATGTGTGGTTAATTCGATGACATTGTTAATGATCTTATTAATTAAGATCATTAATTAATTAACTTTAACTTTGTGTGTACTTAAAAAAAAATAAAATTAACTAGGTCAATACAAAATTATGCAGCTAAGGAAATGTTCTCTTCATATAGTTGGAAAGTAAATGGTTGCTTAACTACTACCATTTTCTTATTCTGGAAATTCTTCCTTTGTTTTACACCAGTTCTGTCACTCAGCCACTGGGTGACCTCAGACAGATCAAATAAATGCCCTGTCCTGTAGTTTCCTTATTTAACGGCTAATCTAAACCCTAGTAAATTCAATGTGAGCACTGAGAGGTAAGTACTGGCAGATTTAGCTGTTGTAGCTTAAAACATTACAGCACCCAGGTGTCTTTGCTATCTCTTTTCAAAGGATTACTTCCACAGCAGCAGTCAAGGAAGGATAGAATATGAGCCATGTGTCAGTCACCAGGGTTTGGTGTACAGAATATTAGATTAAATTGCAATAAAGGTATGTGCTCCTTAATAAACTGGGCTGTAAAATGTGACAGCTGAGGCACAGACACATATCCTGTTCTGTCGTTCTGCAATATTGGTGGTGACCTAAGACAGATGACCAAGTCAAAACCACAGGACAGTAACACCTCTAACTATAAACACGAAAGATATCTACCAGAGCTCTGAAAATCCTATCTGCATACTTCAAAAATGTTAGAAAACGCTGATTTCCATAAACTGCTTGAAGATACTGATAAAAGACAATAAATAACAATAATCATTCTGCATGTCAAGGGAAGAATGGTTACATTTAATTGTTAAATGATGAAAGGAAAAGAAATGGGAAAAATGAATTTCCAGCTGACTGCAAGTACATTGAATTTCTATTCAGACCATTTCATTTGGTTTCCAAATATGTTGTTGTGAAACACCTTTTGGCATAAGGATTATAATTTTTTTTGCACAGGCAATCCGTCATGACAGTATGAATGTCTGCGAAGACTTGAAACAGAAGTAGAGAAAGACAGAGTAATGAGAAACCAATGGGGCAGCTCGGCATTCCAGCATGGTTTGTATTAACCACTGAGTTGAAATACCTTCTTAATGTTGAAACACTCCTCGGAAGCTGGTCTAGTGCCTCTCTAACCGTCCACTTGAGTTTGATGAGCTCTTGTTCAAGGTTCAAGGTCACTCCACCTTTCTTAGATATTTAGCTGAAGTGCTCATGATTAGAGTCATGTTACTCTGGATTTCCTGTCTTGTCAGTGGTTGAGGATAGATATTCAGAATTAACTGTCTGTCTTTCCATGGTGAGTGCTTGAAGAATGAGAAAGTCATGACAAGATGAGACAAAATGGCCTCAAGTTGTGTTGGGAGAACAAAGCTTGCCTGTGAACAATTTCTCCTGCATTTCTGTGAGCCTTACCTTGGCATAGCTGGGTGCAGATAGTAAAAAGAAACTGCGTAGCTAACATGGCTTCAGCCCTTGAAGTTAGAACAAAGGAGGATCAGTGCCAAGGTGAAGGTGGAGTTTCAAGAGGGTAAACATGTGCCCTCAAGATCATACGGACACCTGTTGTGGTCCAACTAGCAGTAGACAACAAAGTATGTTTTTCTTATGTACCCAATACTGTAGAAGAGGTGATCATGCGTTGGGATGTAGAAGCAGTATATAATAAGCATCCTTCTTGTAATAATTCGGACATTTTGTCGATCATATTGGTCTGTGCACAATCTGTCTATATCCCCTCCACCGATAAAGTTGTGCCAGGGAAAGTTTAGACTGGATATTAGGAAAACTTTCTTCACTAAAAGGTGGTCAGATGCTGTAACAGGCTACCTGGGGAAGTGGTGAAATCAGCACCCCTGGAAATGTTTTAAAAAAATGTGTGGCTGTGGCACTTGGTAACATGGCTTAGTGGTAATAGTGGTGGACATGGTGGTCTTAGAGGTCTTTTCCAACTTTAGTACTGCTATGATTCTATGAAGTATGGGAAACTGAACTGTGGTCTGCTCTTGCTCTAATGACATCTTAGAGCAGCCTTATTGTTAGGATAGAAATATTTAAGCACTGTCTTGCCAAAGGCAGAAGAGTTCAGGTTTTTTGTTCCCAAATCCAAAGCTGCAAATCATTATACAAATACTTCATATTATTTTTAGTTTAATTGGAGTATTTTAGCCGAATGTAGTATGATACTGGTAAGAGCAACTTAGCATAATGTGAATGGTAGTACCAAATTATAGAATGATAACACCATAGGATCAAAATAATATTGGTTTAGACCTCACCAAAAAAAAAAAGAAAAATTTAACCCACATACCACTGAAAATCAGTAGAACTAGTGACATCCGCATGTCAATTATTAAAGCCTGCCTTGCACTAGTGAACAAAAATTAAAACTTTCAGAAAACGGGTACTAATAATTAGGTCATATACCCTACTTAACCTCAGAAAAATCAGCAGTTCCAGAGCAGAAACAACTATATGAATTCTCCCATACAATTTCTATATTTATTCAGTTAGTACAGCCTTTGAAACACAGGAAAACACAAATGGAACAGGTGTTTCAGTCAGCTAAGGAAAAAAAAGAATAAACATGTAGAAAATTGGCTTGTGAGGGACACAAAAATAAATAGAAAATGCACATAAAAACCAGTGATGTGAAAAATATACCATTTGTTTTACAATAGGAACATTCTTACTGGTAAGAGTATGGCATTGGTTGAATTCCGACTGTAGGGAAGTCTTTCTGGAAGTAAATGTGTGGTTTCACAGGATATATGCTGTCATACTTCCTTTGTGCTTGTCATTTTTCACTTCTGGAATGTGAACAATTACCAGTAAAGCATCGTGAATAAATTTACTTTATTTGTACTGCTTACAATACAAATTTGTAGTGTGTCATTAATTGAAGTTTGGTGTAAGTCTCAATTGAAGCAATAAACTTCTTATGAACCAGAAATCTTGGAAATCCTTCAGAGGAAGTTTTTATTTATGATATTGTAGTCAGTGTTTCCATTATTTCCCTCTGTTTTCAGGGATTTATAACTTAGTTGTAAAAAAATCATTCTGGACTGATATTTGGTGAAATAAGACTGATCACACATAAACTGGAGGATAGAGAAATAGTTAAATGTGTTCTTTAGGGATTGTTTCGCTTTATTATTATGTTGCATTACATTGTACCATTTTCTACAATTAATTCTGTATTAATAATGTTATATTTAATTCTGCACTCCTGTCCCTTGGATAAAGAATAAAGTGATTATTGCTGTGTTTATCACTGAAATGTAATATAGCTGAGTGTTTCTGTAGGCCCTAGGAAACATGATGGTTACTTCCCCTGAGTAGCACAGATCACTAGTTTGGTACTGTAGTAGTTTAAACCAAGTTTTCCCCCTGCAGTTGAAAGTGGTAACCCCCAGGGGGTGGTAACTCTTGAAGTTTTGAAGTTTTAGCCAATGAGTGCCTCTGCAAAATATAAACATATCACAACCAAACGGAAGAGAAGGGTTGTAGTTTTGGTAGTAGAAGTAGTGGCCATGTTGTAGGAGCCACGAGGAGAGGGCAGGAGCCCTCTGGGGGGGCCTCTGCCTCTCCCCTTCCCCCCCAGCCCCAGTTGGGGGCTACAGAGACTTGGAACAGTGTTAAGCTGGACTATGTGTCTGTAGCTGTGAGCTGGGGGATGTTTTTTCCACTGTGAGTGAGCAGAGACAGAGAAGAAGTGGCGGCAGCATCCAGAGAAGAAGTGGCGGCAGCATCCAGAG
Organism: Corapipo altera; assembly: GCF_003945725.1. Taxonomy (NCBI): domain Eukaryota; kingdom Metazoa; phylum Chordata; class Aves; order Passeriformes; family Pipridae; genus Corapipo; species Corapipo altera. Next base: position 48,236,634 of record NW_020884872.1, on the reverse strand, counting down.
GTTATGGCTAAGAGCCAAGAGATAACTGAAGGAACAGTAAACAGCATGCAGCCAAGGAAGACTCAGAGTTGCTCAAGCCGAGATAGAGAGCCGGCAGCTCTCTTTTGGGGTAAGAACTTGAACCAGACCCCCCAAAACTCCTTTGAGACCTCTGGGAAAGGAGGGACATGGACTCCTACTAAGGAGAGGAGCCTTGGAATGCTACAGCACTTGCAGAGAGGAGCTAGAAGCTCAGTCGTTCTGAGAGCTGAGCCAGGACGGTGCAGGAGGTTGGCCTTGGGGGCCCTCCCTTGCTGCAAGCTACGAAGAACCTCGCAGCCTGAGGCAGGGCACAGAGGCCCTGCAAGGAGCTTGAATCTCCTGAAGATACCAGACCGTCACAAAGACACCCTGTGCTTTGTGATATGACCGTGGTGGAACGACCTTTGTCTGGGGTGACGTAGCCCACGGAAGACCCCTTTGCCTGTGTCAAGGGGGCCGAGAGAGGCTTGGAGGCCTCCCTCGTGAGTGCTGGCAGAAATCCAGCCACAGCTGCTGCATGTGAAGAGGACAGATTGCTGCTGTAGAAGATGTTCCTGCTTAGAGACTGGAAGGGATCTGTCTCTTCTTCCCTCCTGGACTTTTATTTGGAGGGGAGAAGAGATCTGATCCATTGTAAATACATATGTCATGGTAGAGATAGTTATGATTGTGTGTATAATGTATTATAATATTTATTTGTACAGTCATTGTAATATATTCCCTTTCCCCCATTCTGAGTCTGGTGTGTTTTGTCTGGAAAGAATCATCCCACATTAAGTTGAGATAATGGAGGGGGGCTTGGACTAGAGAATTGGATTTTGGGGAATCTCAAACCATGACAGGTATATAGAAGAAATGCAAGCAGACAAAATGCCAATAGAATACCAGCTTTTGCCAACTAGAGATTATCAAAAGCAACCAGCTTTTAAAATAAATAAATAAATATATAAATCCCCAGACTCAAAAGGAAAAAAAAAACATGAACAAAGTTCTAGATGATACTAAATAGTTTGAGGCAACATAGCATTCTAGTTTTTGCAGTGAAGTATGGGATAGAATGATACTGTAGATTTTTCATTTTTTTCAAGATTCCCAGTTCTGTCCCTAGCTTAGAAAATGACAGTCTTGTCATTTGAAACTTTCCATTTGAAACATCATAGTTGTGACGATGAATGGAAAAAAGACTCATTTTTTGATATTAGATGCTGTTCACCACTGTACAGAGAAAATTCACACGACTAAAGCTCAATTAGAGTTGAAGCTGGCCACTACTGTGGGAGACAATAAAAAGAATTTTTAAAAATATGTTAATAGCAAAAGACAGTCCAGAAATAACATTGGCCTGTTACTTGATGAGGATGGTCACCTCACAAATAGGAACATAGACAAGGATATTAAATATTTGAGACTTCATCATGGTCGAGGCAGGCACCGATCACTTCTCTCATGACCACTGATAGGACCCGAGGGAGCAGCATGCAGCTGAGTCAGGGGAGGTTTAGTTTGGATATTAGGAAAAGGTTATCACCCAGAGGGTGCTTGGGCACCTGAACAGGTTCCTCAGCAAAGTGGTCACAGCACCGAGCCTGACAGAATTCAAGAAATGTTTGAACAACACTCTCGGAAACCTGCTGTGATTCTTGGGGATGTCCTATGCAGGTCCAGGAGTTAGACTTTGATGATCCTTGTGTGTCCCTTCCAATTCGGGATATTCTATGATTCTGTAACTGTTATTGCAAATTCACTAATTTCTGGGTTAGATATAGTTCTCATTTTTTGAAAGAACCTAAGAGAAGAAAATGAGTGCCCTGAAGTGTTGTCATAACATTATACTGAGATCCTGGAGGGTGCTACAGGACACGTTACCGTGAGGAGGAGCAAGCATGGGTACAGACTACAAGAGAGATTGTGGAGTCTCTGTCCTTTGAGATATTCAAAAGTTATAGGGTCATGGTTCTGGTCTACTGGCTGTAGGTGGCCCTGCTCGATCAGGGATAGTTAGACCAGATGACCTTCAGAGGTCCCTTCCAACCTCAACCATACTGTGATGGGTGTAATCATTTTAGGTTGTGCTACAGTGTCTGAGTGCCATATTTATACATCATCTCTAATGGAGTGTTTTTGATATTGTTTTCTTTTATGTTGCATATGTTGATACAGTAAGTACAAATACATGGTGAATCTCCACCCCAGCCAAACAGCAGATGGCCATAGGTTATTCTGTGGTTTGGCTGAGCTACTCAGATTTACCTTATACAGTTTCCAAAAAAATTTTGCTTTTAATCTTGTGTAGCTCTTCCCAATGACCGCTTTCTTTCTGAAGTCAGAAGTCTTTCCATTAACATAACCAACTGCGTGCAAGCTCCTCAATATCATGCAGTAATGAGTATATTAAATATGTTGTTCAACAATATTAAGTTCAGTATAGATATCTTGAGGAAAAATGTCTGAATCCATAACTAGATATTGAGAAATGATGAGAAAAGGCTGAGATAGAATTGCAGAAAATCAACACCTAATTCTGGTACATGCCTGTGGATAAAGGAATACAAGAGGGCAGAAATTTGCACAGCAAGAAACAGGGAAGTAATGACACAGTGAGAACACTAGTATGTGAACAGTGTTAGTGAGGGTATGGTTAAACAGTCTAGAGATTAAGGATTAAGAATGGAGAGAGGGATCAGTTAAGGAAATTAAACCTGTAGTGTCGAAAAGGGAAAAAATGTACTCACAGAGCCCCAGCAAGTGTAACAAAGATCATGCTTGAGACTGGTTCTACTTGATATTTTAATTTGTACTTTGTTGATAAAGTATGTGTGATACAAAACCAGGCATTGACAACACAGTTAAATGATGCAGGCAGAGCTGACAGATTGACAAACTTGGAGGAAAAGGATTCTAAGAATTGCTAGTATCATCTGCAAAATGGCTTCCCGGGAGGGAAGATGGAATGTACAAATTAACCACAGCAATGTGATCCAGTACTGGAAAAGACATATAACACATAAAATATATCAGAGGTACAGAGACTGAGATGAGGCTTTGGTGGAGCCTCCTTCGCATTACTTACAATTTTGACCATCCATATGTTTAAAAATGTGTTAAGCTGAAACAAGAAGGATGTAGGAAAGATAAGATGTATAGGGAAATGTGGAATCTGTACTCTGAGAAGAAACTAAGTAGGCATGGTATTTAACCTACTGAAATGAAGACTGAGATGAGGATTTCATTAGTGTCTCTAAATGTGTTAAGGACTTAATACCAGAAAGAGAAAAAGCTATAATAAGAGACAATGTTGGTATGAAAACTAGAGGCATGCAAAGTAGCCAGAAATATGTGAAAAATCAGAAGAAAGTTTATAACTGCTGGAATACCAAAGTTCCAAAACAGATTGAATAAACAAACAAACAAGCCAAAATTCTCTAAATGCAGCTTCATAAGTTCATGAAGGATATCCTATGATATAGATGACTGTAACAGTAGGAAAACAAACCTGATGAACCACAAGGTCCTTTTTGTCTTTGGCAAATGGCCTGATTTTTAAAACTTCTTATTTTTTTTCAGCTTTCATTTGGTTGTTTTTCTTGATAATGTCCCTCATTTTCCTCTGAAACTCTCAGCAGTCAAGACCTAGTGACTGGAAGAATTTAGTAAGTTATAGATTTACTCTATTATGAAGAGTCTATTTTAGGTCTATGGCGAAGTAAACTTGCAAAAAGTTATATTATCACTATGATGTACGTGCTTAATTTAATGTTATGATTGCTAGCCTGCTTATCTTACCAGTACAAGCCATTGAAAGCAACGGAGCAGCCAGTTGAGTCTTTTACATAGCATCTAAACAACACTTATGTACTTCTTTTCTCAGCCTCCATGACTTTACTTTTACTCTGCCAGCTTCTTAGAGCAAGTATATACCCTCCTTCTGAGATGGTCAGTGGGTAGCCTTACTCCCAACAAGTTTCAAATAGATGTACATATATTTTAGAGGTTATTCTAGGTTTGGTGTGGCTTTCATAAATCACAGTGTACAAAGCTTTGTACTTATATATATGAATGAAGTGTTGGTTTGTAAGTGGTAGCTGAAATGTTTTTCTGTAGTGCTTGATGGAGGTTGACTATCTTGGCTATTAGCTGTCTTGAATTTAGCATCAATTTTTGTGCAACATTGCTGAAATCTGCAGAGGATTGTGCATTTTTTTCTCTTACCCTTATAGTATAAGGTGAAATCTCACAATAAATGGTCAAGATGAGAATAAAGATATGTAGATTTACTGCGGCTTAGAGGAATAGTGAAAACCAAGAAGAAAAGCTCAGTGGAGAGTGGCTGAATCCCATGTTTTATTGTTTTCTATATTTTTGTTGGTGGGATTTGCAATCTGGCAAGCTACCACCAAATTAATGAAGTTCACAGACTGGAATTTCACTCAGAGTGATGGTTGTTTGTATTGACATGTATCATTTCCTCTATGCCCTCTGGCATTTCTTTCTGTATCTGTGCTTTCAGGAACACACTATATGTTTTTTAGCCAGGTCTGTGAGATCTGATCTACTAAAAAACCATCAGTATTCATCCTCTAATATTAGCTTTGATCTGCCAAACATGCTTTATATCAGCAGGTAAGAAGAGGAGTGTGGGCTGAAAGCTTTGCACACTGATTTAGTATGCCATAAAAGCTTGCACAGGCCACTCCTTGGTTCCTGCATAGGCCTGCCTGCACTGAAATGAAGTCCTGACAGCTTCTACCTGGATTTAATACAAGATCACCTAAGCAGGTGTTGATATCCTTAGCTCTGTTTTAAGGTCACAATTTATAAAACCTGAGACAACAATATGTCACCTGTGGTTTGCTGTCAAGGGCAGCTGAAAAGATACTTCATCATTGCACAATACCTGTTGATATGAGCCTTGATTTCCATTTCTAAGCCTTTCCCTTATTAATTCAACTTCTTAACCACAACAGAAGCATGATAATAAATCAATAAAACTGTAATTATTTTTATTTGATACATTCTGACAGTCTTCAAAAAACTTCAATTTTACTCATCTCTGGGGTTTTTAGTTGGTTTGATTTTGTTTCTGGATTTTTTTTTTTTGGCAGTGGATTTATTTCCTGAAGCATTTGGTTTCTGTATTATACTCTCTTTATACCACCAAGTAAAAGAACCTGCTGATTTGTCCCCTAGACCAAGTGACACAAAACAACTCACTCCTCTGAAGTAGGTATTTCCTTGGTTTAGTGGTCCAAAGCTGAAACTGTGATTGAGCTAACTCTTAATCTGCATGAGCAATCAGCAGTTCAGTACCTGAGTTATTCCCTGGCCCTTTCTCATTCAACAGTACAGTTATAGCCTTAGGCAGTGTCTATACAAGTAAATAAGATGAACCAAAGCCCTTTCTCTGGCCCTGGGTATATGGCATGGCACAATTTGTGACCAAGTAACTAAATAATCTTTCACTTCTGTGAAAGTTGCCTTTATCTATAGCAACAACTGTGAGCAATCTGTGGCTTGTGCTAGCCCTAAACTATCCCTGGAAATGGTCTGGAAGACTGGTATTTAGACCAGAACTGTCAGGGAATGTAATTAATAATGATTAAGTAGATTAGTTGTGAGATGGTACTTGAGCCTATGTGCTGGCTCTTTGGATTTTACTGTCACATGCAGTAGCCATTGGTCTGTCTTCAGGCTGGACCTGGATTTCATGCAGAAGAAAACACTGCTGAGCACCTACAGCCCTTTCTATCCTATCCTGCTGAATTGAGTCCCTTTTGTCATGTTTGTGTTCCACCCTCTTTCCTACTTTTGACACCTAGTCCAAGATTCCTTTTACTTCAAGCTTTCTCCACACTTAATCTCTATCACCCACCTTTTTTACTGTACTCCATGTTCAGGATAAGTTTTCCAGCTCTCCCTCTGACTCCTTCCCTCCAGCAAGCTTCTTTTTCTGCTTTTATCCCATTCTGCTTACACTTTCTCTTTTTTTTCCCCTCCTCACCCTTTTCCCTACAGTTTTGCCACATGTTTTCATCTCCCCTAGTTCTGCTTAGCTTGATTTTTTATGGCTTCCAGTCTTCATATTCCCATGATTTCCACACCTCCATCCCTTCCTAGACTCCTTGGTAGGTCTGTTTTCCTCACCTTGTGACCTAGCCAGTGTGTAGCTGGGTGTTCACTCACATCTTCAGCTGCTCCTGCTTCCCAGGTCCAAGTTACCAGTACCCAAATTTTTTCAGTGTCACCTCCTGTGTCCACATCTAACCTGGATGGAAGAAGCGGTCATCAGGGAGACTCAAGTCTTCCCCTGTAGTTCTAATATACTTCCCTAAGGAAAGTGCATGTACATTTGGGTGAGCACAAAGTGCAATGAGGGGCTGGATCGTGCCCAGTGAGGACCCTTCCATGGAAACACAATGCCTGAATTCAGGCTCTGCTTCATGTAGCCCAAGTGCTGCACAAGTCTTTTTCTCTAATGTTTCTTGTTGGTTAAGTTTACCCACAGAAAGTCACCTGAAAAGTGGGAAAGAAAACAAACAAAAGGACTTCAGCAGAAATTAGAGTCCAAGCCACTTAGCCTATAAATCCCTGCCGAATATGTTAAAAAGGTTGACTTCTGAAACTTTTAAATGTGGACATTTCTATGCATATGTATATCACTGACAGAAAGGCAGCTTCCTCCCTCCACTTTTCTGTCACCCCAAACTTCAAACTTCTACTTTCTGTTTAAAAAACACGTGCACTTCTCCAGGAAAAGATAGCCAGCATTTTTTTCAACATTGCTAAACAACACATTTTCTTTAACCTTATTCTCAGAAACAGCTGTACTATTTTGGATTAAACTTCCTGAAATATTTTTACCTGAGGCAGACCCCTGGCATGAAAAATTTCAGCCCAAACATTCAAGGTTTGGCAAAGCCATATGCAACTGAAAACAGGCTTTATAATGAGACGTGCTGGGCAATCTTAATAACAAGCAAAATTATCAACCTCATCCCAGCATCAATCCTAACCAATGTGCCGAGCTTTATGATAAAATACTTTTTGTTTAAATGAATGAAGTCCTTACATATCAAAGGACCAAAAATAACTTGGAATGTAGTCTTCTTCCAGATATAACAAGCATCTCTGACTTATGGCTTAGTAATGTAAGTTGATGGGGTAGATTAATAACAAAGTATAAGATGCAATCTTGAGTTTGTGTCTGTTAGAGAGAAGAAGAGTAAAGTTTGTGACGTGTACTGACAAAGTATGTAATACCTTTGTTGCTCAGAACTCATATGTTTCAGTCATTCAAAAGTCAGATGGTTTGTTTTCTCCAAATACCCCCCCAAAGTTTTAGCCTGAAAACCACTTAGACATTTAGATGGCAAATGTAAGTTCTGAACACAATAACATAATTTTTTAATCTTTCAGCAAGTCATCCAGAATGTTTAACAACTGCTTTTTCATTCAGTTTCCCCTTCCAGTACAAGAAGAACCTAATTTCCTATTTCATTTGTTCTCCTCTCTCAAATATAGCCCTGTCATTGTAGTTATGTTGTTCTTTAACAAAAATAAATGGGTAAATATGGAGACATGTAATGAAATTTGTTCTTCTATGCACAAATACATAGAACAGCTCTGTAGTTTTCATATCTTTAAAAATACATTTAAATTGTTGTTTTTAATAAAAATAAATTTAAACAGTATGTATTTATTTAGTAAAAGAGAAGCTAAGCAAAAAACTTGAAAAAGAAAAAGGAAAGTGAGGCTAAGGTAATACTGATATTTCATAGCCAGCTTGCATTTTGAAATTTTTTAGGAGCATGTTTGGAGTGTCTGAATTCTATTCCACATATAACTTTGGTGGATTTCAGGCATGTAAATATCATGAATAACTTCTATTACCCTCTTACAAGCAGTAGGTAAGCATTAGAGACTCTTAGAAAGGTAATGGCATCTGGTCCTGTGCAGGGTCAGGAGTTGGATTTCAATGATCTTTGCGGCTCAACTCAGGATATTTCTATTCTATTCTATTCTAATGATTTCTTGTTCTGGAGAAAGAAACACAGTCCCTGAGTATAGTCTTCACCTGGGGGAGAAAACTGGGTGCCCAACAGATTAGTTCATACTTCATTTATGCTTCACCTAAGTCACAGAAGAGGCTTCATCGGTTAAATACACTTAAACCTACCTTGTTCATCAGCCCAGGGTTCAGGTAAGACAATGTGAGATGAAAGCCAAGAAATAGCTTGGTCTGTAACCTGTAAAGAAGAAAGGAAATCTGGTCCTTCAGTCAGTACTGCCCTCTGTCATGGCTTATGGCTTATACTACTGGATCAAGTGTACAAACTGTATGGGAGACAGAGTTCAGATCTTCCTCTTTCTCTGGGACTACTCTTACCACTAGCTTCAGGGATAGAGTGAGAAAACTGAGTCTTCCTCTGTCTTTCATTGGAACTGGGTGGTATAGTAACCTAACTTGGTACTAGAGGGAAAGGGGTCAGGCAAACTATCTTGAAACCAAAGCTCTCTATCTGAAATAAGGGTCATAAAAGCTCATTTTAGTTCAATGTCCACTTCATAGTGTAGAAGACTGTAGAAGCTGGCATGAAATGAGCTGTCTCTGCAATGTGATCCCCCAGAATCTGTCCCAGTCTGCTTCTGTCAGTAGAAAGAACGTTATCTAGATCCTGCTGTATGAGTAACCCCTTTAGGCAATGTATATGGACATTGGTTTTATCATCTACATCCAGTTAATATTGGCAATGTTTAATTTTATTTATGCCAAAGGTTCACTATACTTACAGCATGAAACTATAGTAGTAAGAGATGCTGAATCAGACATTGAACATCTGTAAATTGTGGGATTTTCCTTTGTTAACACCTTTAGTACATGTTGACCATAGAACTATTTTAAAGTGCATTTATCCTTTAAACAAGTCCCTTTAGGAAAAAAAAAAGTACTTACGTTAACTCTTCTTCACCATGTCAACATCTAGCAACTATCTTAAGATACTACATGAAAGAAACAAAAACAACCCCTTACAGTATTAACAAGAATATAGAAATCATGTCTGTATCACAATGTATGTGTAACTAAAATCACAGTAGAGCTTCTGATCTGTTTCATGCACCATCACTGACAAACAGCTTTTAAAAAGTACCAGAAGTATTACAGAGTGATGATGATGGAGTCTGAGGAGTGCAGGTGGCAGAAAGACTCCACTTTCTAAGAACACTGCCTGATGGGAGGAAGCACCCAACTGAGAGCCATGTCACTGCAGAGACGAAGGACAAGTCCTTGGAGTTAGCAAATGGACATGTTGTGACACTTTACAGTGTGAGTAGGAAGGAGAATCTCCTTTTCTGAGTGCTGAGCGACTAACAAACACACACTGTGTATCACATATGTGTGACACACATGTATCTTATCCACACATAATATTATGTATGTGTAATCACACATACCATATCTTATGGTAGCTGCATGGGAACTTGTTTTAGGAATTGCTGTTGGGATAGTTATTAGGCAGCAGGAAAGACACGTTACCCATTGCTAGGATGCATAGGCAGCAATGCTCAGTATCCCAAGGAGGCATCAGGTCAGAGAACTAGTGACTAACTAGGTTGTTTGTACAGACCTTTTACAGCTTTCATGGTACATGTGAAATCCGGACAGCATAGACTGAGCACCCTGCAATCCAACAGATCTGGTAAAAGTGTAAAAGATTGTCTCTAATGGCATGACTACAACATGTAGTTCAGCAAACGTGACTTGGGGCCTCATTACTGTGTCTCCACTTCTGACATTTATAGTTAAATGATGTTGTTGATTCCTGCAAGAGACATTACAATTTCTCTAATTAAAAGAGGGGAAAAAAAACCCCAAAACAATCTTCTTGTTCCTTCCCAGATTGTTTCCATTTACTGCAAATAGGCATGAGTTCCTGCCTGGAAGCACTATCTGCAAACTGCAGTCAGATGTAAGAGAAACCTAATCAAGCTTGGGAACCAGGCCTTAATTAGACTGCTTGGAAAACAGAGCAGAAGAGCAAATGAAAATTATTAGCCATCACTCATGACTCCTGTTTCTAATTTTAAAGAGGAAATCATGCATTAATCAAACTTTAGCCCTAAGCTCAGTCGTGTTTTAGAAATATCCTGAAACAACAAGAGGAAATCTTTTCAGTGTTTAGAGAAAACAACTCCTGATCAGCTAGTATGTGTAGCACAATATATTTTGACATGAAATAAGCTATGTTTCAGTATGCTTAGCTTTTGCTGCATCCAAGAAAAACAAAATCGGTACCAACTGAAATGAAGGCACATGACAACAGTTGGGGTAAGCCTGGGTTTTGTTAGGAAAAGAGAAATGTAGAGTATGTTGTTTCCATGGATAAAGGAAAGATATGGAAGAGTAAGAGGAACAGTGCACTAACATCAATAAGATAAAGCATGTCTAGTCTAAAAATTGGTGCAATTTTCTTGGAGGTGAAAGATGTAGGTTTAAATCCTCTGAGGCTGAACAAGGAGCTGGACCCACACTGTCCGTCTTTCATGTGAGTGCTGTAAATGCTGTACTGTTGTGCAAAAATGTAAGTGATAGGATTATAATGTTTTGTAACAAAGTAGCTGAGACTTCTACTTCATGCTAGAATCAAAGTTGCGTCTTTGTGTATTATTTCAGGCCTTTAGTTTGTTCACGTCTCAGTTTAGGCTGCGTTTAGCTGCAGAGTTCAGGTGGTAGGAAGAAGATTTGCAATCCAGAAAAGCACCTTTTAGACTCCTGGAGGGTTTTCATTGCACATGACTGTTCCTGGGAAGATTTAATCCCTTTGTGGACAGTGGGGAAAGTAGTTTACACAATCTGAATAATTTTTAAGGTCTATAACTCTTTTATTTTGCCTATAGTGAATAAAGTGATCCATGTCAGTGTGTCCTTACTGTCCTGCCTGCTGAAGAATTTGCTATATGTTGATTTTGCATTGATTTCCACTATTTTTTTCACATTTGTTCACTGACAGATGTCCCTGTTCGTCTGGTTTGAATTTCATCATTGCAGTGTAGCCTTTTTTATTAGGCAGTGATGGTACTACAACAGTCTGCTGATGTGTGCCTTGTTTTCATAGATATGGGAGTGTGCCCTGCCAAGTTTTCCTTTCAGATTAATCTACTATTCTGAAGACTACCATGTGATTTCTTGTAGTAATTATTTTTGCCTGCTTTCTTATCCTATACCTGCAGTTATCCATCAGAGCCATACAGCTATCAACACTCACAACCCAGAAGTGGAAATGAGCTTGTCGCTGTTTGTTCCATATTTATGCAATGATGTAACAGCCTGATAGAAATCCAAATTTGATTTGATTTTGAGTGTATTCCAGCACAAATTATCTGTTTATAGAATAAATATAGTTTTGGTTAGCTTACTTTGATTAAATTACATAATTATGTACCATGACAGTGCCTCAAATCTGCTTACCCCATTTTTTATTTTCCTCACATTTTTATCTTAGTCTTTACACATTTGCATTTCCTATTGTAACTATATGCTTTTGAGTAACAATCACAAAGTTCTAGGTGTTTTCCAAGCATTAAAAAAAGAAAAAAACCAAAAAACTCAGTTTCTTGGCTATTGTAATCATGTTCTTGCAGATCTATCTCAGTGCAGCCTCTATGTGAAATATGCCCACAAGCATGTGGCTTGTTTGATTTATAGCTGCTTGTGTTTTTCCAAGTGACTTGACTGTTGAAGAACTCCAATGACTGCTCTGTTTGTGTACTTTAGCTGAAGCTGGCTCTAGCACTTAAGACTCTGTACAGTGGAACAACTTATTCATAAGGTTTGGTTTTGCTTTACATTCATCTGTGTTTAGTTCCCTTTGCTCCACATTATTTTGTCCTGCATTTGGTAATTCTGAACACTGCCTGTTCTGTTGTTCTATCCATTTGGTAGCCTCCCTTTGTAGATTCTTGGTGATTGAATAATGGTCTCACTTCAAAATAAAATAAAGAGAAAAATATTTGTATGCGTCACTTATTCTTCTGGATTTTTGTTCTCATTTGATGTCATCGTTGTGTTACGATGGAGGCTTGGCTGCAATTGTAACCATTAAAACAATTTTTAAAAAAATCCACATTGATGCCAGACCCTAAAAGAAACAGATATAAATACGTATTCCACAAATAAGACCTAATTTCTTGCACAAAGTAGGATCTTATCTCTTGTTTTTCTGGTAGTTTTACCAGACTTTTCCATATTTTAAGCTTGTAAGGGTTCATTCGCACTTCTTTTCTGTTGTGTGCTCTGGTCAGGCTGAAGTCCTGAACTGCCAATTGTCCAGATCATCCTTTGATCAGAATTTGCTTTTGCTCCTACCTAGGCTGTGAGCACAGCTTTGCTTTGCAAGGAAACTGGAATGTGGAGACTCTATACATGCAGGCTGCAGCCTTGCTGCAGCTACAGTGTGCCTTCTGAACTGAGGACTTGAAAGGGCTTCTTGCTAGTCATGATACAGCTGCTTACAGCAGACACTTGTACAGCAATGAGGCATGGGTCATGACTGCTGAAACCATATGAGATGAGCTTTGGAATGTGACAGTTACATTTTTCTTGGGGGAAAATAGCTTTTGCAGCAGAGAAATGTATACATACTGCCCATGAGGTGAGAAGTGTTCAAGGAGACTGTTAACAATGAAGGCATATATGATACAATCAAGCATTTTTCGTATGTGGGTACCTTAGGACAGGGCGGAGAGAATCCTCGGAATTGTGTCCTTATTATCTTACAGAGTGGAGCATGGTCTCTAATGTGCTTTCCTGCATTTAAGATAAAGCTGTTTATTAAGCTGAAACTGGTCACTGAAGCTCTGTCTAGATGTTAAGTCAAAGAGAACTAGGGATTGGTCCCTAGTCAGTGTGGATGGCTCAAGACTAGTTCCCCTGGGAGAAGACACGTAGTATGGGAAGCTACTTTGAATGGTCCAAAACAGGTGCAGGAGCAAGGCAATAATGAAGTGATGTGGACAAAAATAGGTCCAGTGTTTGAGGTTGATCTCTGGCCTGGCTTTATTTAGCAATACAGATGTAGCCTTAGAAATCTGGCTGCATGCCTCACACCTCAACTGGGCTTAGTTCTGCTGTGTGGAAGACAGGTTCCAAGCAGCTAAACCATGTAGATCGCACAGAAGGTAGAGGTTTTAGCCATTTTTACAAATTAATTAGCAAAACCTCAGAAGCTGGGCACTGGAGTGCTAACTTGAGATGTGCCAGGGTTAGCTTTGGGAACAGGGATTCTACAAATTCCTTAGGTAGGTGGACACAGAGGCTCATGCAGCAGGGTGATTTCCAGAGCCAATTCAGAGTATCTCTGCAGTCTACAAAGCGGGGCTACTTCCATGTTTAGAGCCAAGCTGGTTCTTAGAAGCAAGATTTAGGCAATAAGGAGATGGACCTCACTGAAAAAAAAAAGAGGAATACACAAACACATATACATATATGTTTGTATGTTTTCATCTACAAAGCTTCTTTGTCTTAGTTTCAGAATTAAAGAAACTTTTATGGTGTTTAAGTACACTCCTTTTCCTACTCACCTCTCAGGGATATATTACCACCTTATTTTGTTTTTAACTTTCACTTATAAATCATTGTAAAACAAGATAGAATGAGCAGAAAGCACATTCAGAACTTGATTGAAAAATGAATGCAAGAATTTATGAGAAAGAATGCTGGAAACCCCATTCCAATATTTACACACAAGGGAAGGAATTAGATTTGTTTTTCTCTCTACGCTTCCCATGCCTTATGCTTTTCCTACATCTATAAAGAATGCTTGACACTGATGAAGCTTCAGCTGATGAAGGCCTTTTCAAACCAATAAACAGAGGTACTTAAAGATTGCCTTGCATGTGGCAATCTGCTTTCCTGGTGTTGACTGCTCTGGTGCAGGGACTGCTGTTTCTGTCTCAGTGTTGATACTGACAGGCCTGTTAGGTAGGCTGGCTTTGATCTTGCTTTTATGTTCCTTTACTGTAACACAAGTTGACTTTGTTGGAACAATTAAAGTTGCAGTCTTCCCTTCTTATCTCCATAGGGTAGACCAGAGATGGAGCAGACTTGAGAATTTTCATACTTATGAATTCTTGTTTTATGTTTCAAACTGGAGCTTATAAAGTGCAATTTGCTGTTGGCCCTGTCTGTCATTTGTCTAATAAATATTTTAAGACCAAGGATTAAAAAAGTATTAGTTGGAGATATGTCATTTTACTTAAAACTCTGTTTTTCTTTAATGAAGACATTGATTAGAAATGTATTTTAATTGGTCAAACGCCAAATTTTATCTTTTTTGTTAATCAACTTGTGATAGTTTGTTAAATGGAGTTTTGCAAATATGACACTTAGAGAAGATCAAAGTGAAAATAAGATTAGAGGTGACTTCCTAAGCATCTTGAAGACCTAAAAGTGGTGATCTTGACACCCTTCCTATGCCAAAATTACATTGCTCCTCAGTATGCAATCAACTGCAACAGATTAATTATCTAGTGGTGGTTAATATTATTTTAATGTTATTATTATTTTTAACTCATTTGCTCATGCTGCAGCTGTTGTTCCTCCAAGCAGAGGCTAGTGCTGGTGTGAATAAAGTACCAGAGTTGCTTCCTATTTTGGGGGGCAGCACAATCTCAGATGGGCTTTAGCAGCTCATGCCACAGCACTTCTTCTGTTCTTGAGTATGAGCATCAGTCCTGATGAAATTCTCACTGACACTGATGAAAGTTGTCCTGGTTTCTAATTACAGGCTTAAAGTACAAGTATAATAATCTATCTAGGTTTGCTGATGTTATATGAATGTATCCTTTTATTATTGCTCCCATATTATTAAAGCTTCATGTACAGAGAAGGAAATGGTCAAGGATGGATGCCCAAGGAAGGGCATCTAACATAAAAGAGGTGTTTTTTGTTAAATATTGTGTTATAACTGCTCTGAGACAGTTGGTTTTGGTGTCTTACAGGAAACAGTTCTTAATGTGAATGTCCGTCATCAATCTGTATGTACATAAGCCTAAATAGTACTTCTCACTTGCCTGTCTCTAAGCATTTAAGTTACTAGTCATTGCATGTTATTAGTAAATTAGGCATAACGCGGAATTTTCCTAGGCACTGGAATTCAGCTCTTCTTTTACACTGCATTCCCTCTCATGGTTTTGGCAGAGCAGCTCTCAATCTGCTGGTCATTTCCCAGGCTTAGGGATGGGTATTCACACAGATGAGGGACCGTTTTCAATTGTCAGCCTGGGTGTGGCCATGATGTTTCAGACAGCAGGAGAATGTAACAGGCTTGGGCAGTTCCACATCAGTGGACCTCAGAGCTAGAGAACATTTTGGCACACAGTTAATTATTGGTACCAATGCGGGAGCTGACAAAATAATCATGTTCTAGTCTTTCAGGACTCTCTGCTCTAGACTTGTATCATGCTGATGGTTTCAGATCCTAGGATGCAGTTATAGGAATAACAAACACATTGGAGGAGGGATTTTAATATAAGATGTTGATAAGAAGTTATCCTATTTGAAAGGATTGCTTTATATAACAGGAGGTCTCAAAAAGCTACATAATTCTGGTGGATTTTATGTGGCATTGTCATTCTGAAAATCTTAAAGAAAATACAGATGCAAAGAAGTAAGACTTTTTCATTGCCCTCAATAAGTCTATTCATGAAAACAAAGAACAAGGTGGGGGTTTTTTGGAGTGAAGTTGTTTGGTTTTGTTTTTTTTCTCCTTGGGGAGCTCTAAAGGAGCAACTCTGTAAATTTGGTCTGTAAGTATGTAGTATATTTGCAGCACAGTAAAAATCATAAATTGCCTACTTGATTTGCAACACCAGAAAATAACATTGATTGTAGATGATATTTTGTCATGGGTTAAAATCTACATAATTAAAACCATGACATATTTAAAAAAATAAATTGAAATTTTCTTAATTCTGGATTCATAACCTTTTGCGGTTTTTAATTTTTATATGAAATCATAGCCCTTTCACCTTTGAATATAGCCCATTTACTAATCCTTGCATGTGACTATAATATACTATCTATTCTCCCTTGTTTACTGTAAAGGGGTGGAGTTTTTTAGCTAAATTGGTTAGGAAATACTGAGGAAGGAAATTTTGTATATTTATTAATCGATACTAAAAGGCAGCATATTGCAGGCCAGAAACCCTTTTCGAAGGAATGTATTTGTATGTTCTGTTGTCATCTTTGTCTTTAAACTAGCAAAACCAGTGGCAACGTGCTGTGACTAATACCCTTGTCTGCTTTTAGAACACCATAAGATTTCACCAAAAAATTGTTTCACCCCAAGCATTTCTCAAAATTCTGGCTTCATCCAATTTGGTATATTTTCCAATAATAAGGAAATAAAAGAATAACAGAGACTCAAGGCACAGCTTTCAATAGGAATGTAACTAACACCACCATTTATCTCATCTACAAAGTAGTTTGCTACAGTAGTAACAACCTATATACCAAGAAGTCACTTGTAGGCTGTGTTCATGTGTATTTTATATTGTGTATAGTGTTGTCTGGAAGTAGGAGAAAACAATCGCTTTATAGTTTGGTTGAATATCAAGAATAAAATTAATCAGTTCTTATAACGCTGCTGTTTAGATAACAAGAACTTCTTCCAAGATTGTGAAACACTTTTATAGCTCAGCAGCTGGAAAATATCTTCAGATGCTCCTGCTCTATTTATATCCTCTGTTTGTAGGAAGAGAATTTAATTAATTTTCTTTGTCATTGTATACTTCCTAGAGCATTTATGGTTATCTTGATATCACTGCCTCTTTGAGAGAGATCAGGATGTTAGAGGATTTATCTGCAGGTCATAAATGTTATTCTTTTCTGTGCTCAAATGTTTTTTATAGTCAACAGTTCAATTGAAAAGTTAAAAAGAATAAAAGAATTGTGCCCATGAAACACAGGGAGTGTCATACATAGGGAATAAGAAAGCACCAGGATAGTAATGCTACCTCAGTGCACACCACAACCATATTTATGGTTAGGTTCAGAAAACAAAGGGTTTTGTCTGTCTGTATTGAAAATCTGAAGAGAAGCTCCACCATCACTACTAATTCAAAGTTGCCTAATAAGCAAACTGTTCTACTCACTAATTTTACCTTTTTTTCCCATAGATTTACAAATCTAACTTAAAATCTATTCCTCTTGATTTGTTAGGTTGAAAGTAAAGGTTGAACTTATTCTGGAACCTGACAAACAAAGTGACTGATGGATGACCAGCTTGTTCCTTAAGGGACAGGAACCAGAGGGAGCAGTACAGTCAGCCAGTGTCCAAACCCATGTTACAGTAAGGTGAGCAGGACAGACTTAGAGACAATGGCCAGCTCCATTTAAGAGTCCAGATCATGAGGGCTCACCAGTTATCATTATCATCATTACAATTAGTGCTGCACTTCTTAGAGGTTATGTCAGTGTTGAGTTAGGTAGAAAGATGCTATGTTCTTTGCTCTAAAGCTATGGGATGAATTAAAAACAGGCAGAGAATTTGTGGGAAGCAGGGAATAGTATTCTGCCCATTTTCAGAACTATGAAGTAGAAGTATGATCATGTGAGTTATCTGTTGTCGTCCTTGCAGTCAGAGGTTCTGGAGTCAATGTTCCATTTTTCACTGGAATTACCCTTCTAGGAGTAGAAACCTTAATTTTTATTTACCTTTTTATTTTTTTTTTTTTTTAATGATAGAGACATTGGGAGGGGGGGAATTCTATTAAATAACTGATTCTGAATTGTTAGTATTCCTTTACTGATTGGGAGTAGAAGGAATGAAAAAGTCTTGCCAGCATCTTCAAGTTCCAAGGCACATTAGTGAAACAAGGATTAAAAGGCAGAAACTTTCCTTCCATTTGTGTAGTTACTCTTCTAGCTAACACTGTTTTCAAATATAATTTAATCTCATTTTGGAGAGTTTAGAATATCAGGTAGAATTTTATCCGTAGAATAAACAAAATGCCACGATTGTACTACATCTATGATCGTCAACTACAACGTTGTCATTTCAGATTTCCTGTCTCATGTCATGTATCATACTGTAATACATGACATGCTGTCATTAGGCCTTTATAAAAGCCCAACATTTTCAAACTATGGAATAACACAGATTTAGAATATGATTATATACAATACAATACTTTCAGACAAAAAAAAAAGAATATATTTTAACTACCTGGTTATAGAGCTCAGGAGCTGAACACTGGTAAACATTCTATTGTTTAAAGATATGTACTTCCTTGTACTGAAAAAAAAAAGGGTCTTTAAGAAATAGGAAGAAAATTTAGCATGAGTTCTATTTCTTCATATTTTGTGTTTTTTTTTAGAAGAATTACATTAAAAAAATAAGGGGTAAGTTTGATTGGGGGCTTCCATAATTTTCAAAAATTCAATCACTATGTTTAGGAATTTGGAGACATTGCAAAAAGACTTCTCAGATTAGACAAATAATATAAAACTTTCAAGACATCCTGGAAGATGGAAGATGCTCCTACATGGAAAGGGGAGGAGAGAGTAAAGACAACTGTTTGGTCAACCTACAAAGCAAAATAATCTCAAAATTAAGTGCTAGAAACAGTATATCGCTTAAGGAAGAAACTAGTAGCTATAGTTTTTGAATATACTATGATGTGGTAGTTTGTCAAAACCATATAAAGCCTTTCATAAAGTCTTTTGAATTATTTCTACCTATGTGTCATTTATACACATATGTAAACTTATTTATCTCATTTAGTATGAAATTTGCATCCCTCTTTGATACTACTTAAACTTCAGATTTCATGAGAATTGAATCAGATACAGAAGGGGACACTTAAGGTTCGAATATGATTAATTTAGGACATTTGAACATAATTAAATAAATGGTTTTTTTTATTCCTCGTGTTTTTAAGTTGTTAAATATGTTTATTCTGCAATCAATTCTTCAAGAATGCTATCTTAATAACACTGATATTCAGGCTTGCAAGAATATAATTTAACTGCAGAAAAGATTCTTTTTGTAATATTTCAATGATATTTCTCAAAGTTCTTAGCTTAGCTTTTAATAATGGCATAATATTGGTCTATTACAAGGGAAGGGGTTTTCAAAGAAACATTCTTCACACACTCCTACAAAACCAGGAAATGCTTTTCCTCCAGTCTCATGTAAGATGGCAGGGGGTTTACACATTTACCTGGGCTCTTATTTGTAATTCTGGGCCAGCTACAAAGCATTTTCTAAAGATGGTTTGTTCTATCTGACTATATTTTTTTTTGGTGCTAGATAAGTAACTCTCCTCAGCACAGCTTTATGGAATTACAGGCTGTGAGGCAAGCATTTTGCATGTCAAGAGCAAATTTTCAACAGACTTCAAGGAAGTCAGGAGCCATCATGCAAAATAATTTCATAAAATTCAACTGACTTCAACTGAAATCAATGGGAGGCTTTAATTTGACTTCAACGGGAGTTGAAACAGATGCAGAAGGGGCACTTTATAAGGAGAAAAAACTAGTTCATTTAGGATTTTTGTACATAATTAAAGAAGTATTCCATTATTCACATATTTGACTGCCAACTTGTTGTACCATGTCTTTCATGATTAACAATGGTTGCATAGTATCCAAATGAAAATTCTGGCTACTTCTGGCTATCTGGCTTAAATGCAATGAAACATAATGTGCCAGAGTCTTGCAATATCGTATGTGTATGCCAAGGATGATCTTTCTACATCATATGCAGTTATTTTACATGGGTTGAGTTTAGAAGGGCGGGGATTCATTAAAGAATATCCACACTGCTGTTAGGAAATATTTTTAGAATACAATGGTGTTAGTGTAACATGTTCAGTGAAAAAAACTGACACTGATTTTAAGGACCTATGAATGTTTCTTCATGCATTGCCTAAACTTGCACAAGAATAACTTCTTCCATAGCCAGAATACTTGAAGACACACTGAGTAGAACCATACTGCCCTCTGTCCCACAAGTACTCAGAAACAGATGTGCAACCACGTGTAATCTTGTGTAGTCCTATGAAGTTCTACTAAAACTACCATATTTTTACTCTGTGCTTTAGTGAAAAGTTTTTACCTTTTCTACATACATGGCTCTCTAATATGCCAGTATATCACTGTGACAGTGATAAAACTGTTGTAAATTACATGCAACCATATTTCAGGTATTTTATTTTAAAGGTGCATCAAAGATATTATTTCTAGACTGTTGCTAGTTTAGCCATACTGTCACTGGCTCTACCTCTTCTATCATGTTAAATACAAACTCTTACTCTTCAGTAAGTGTCTCACAGCCTTACCTCCCAAATCTTCCTTCTCTTTCTTAGTACCTAGACATAGATTTGCCCCTCCCATTATTGTAACACTACAATTCTGCCTGTAATAGGTACATTTGCAAAGAGCATTTCTATAATTTTTTTCCCCCACTGTTTCTGATGCTGGAAAGTACTCTCCTCAATCACCTGTAACGCTTCAGTCACTTTCCTTCAAATCCTTATTAAAACTTTTTTATTCTGATTTAAAAAAAATACATAAAAAACAAGCTTCTGGAAGAATATGGCTGCCTCAGTGCAAAGGCTTTGTTATGAAAATACAAAACAAATGTCACTTTTTTTTTTTTTTTAGACAGCCTATCAGCCTATTGGCTTAATTTGCATACTGGAGATTGAAGTCCATACTTTTTGCTTCCTTCCTGGACATAGTAGACCAACTCTAGTGGCCAGTGTCAGTCAACAAACATTAGTGTCACAAGAAAGGAGAGTTCATGAAAAGAAATCAAGGTACTGATGGGATCTCTTCAGCAGTTGCATTTCCATCCCAGCTGACCATATTACTCATATTGCTAATGTAAGTGATCACATTTGACACTGTACTACAAGAGACAATTATTTTTAATAGGTGATGGAATAAGAACTATATTTACTTGTCTTGTATAGTGAGAAGATGAAGCCATTAAGTCAATGCTTAAAAATTACCAGAAAAGAACAAAACCCTTAAGAATTTTTTTTTCTCAAGCTTAAATCAGGATGATATAAGTATTTAATACCCTAACTTCATTCTAACGAGGGGTGTTTTTGCAGTTACCTCAATGTTTGCAAGGCTGTGTGACTTGTGAACAAATTGCGTTCATGGTTGGGTTGCATTTGCATAAGTCAGTGTGTGAATTTTACATGCGGATCAACAAGATGGGACAGATTTAGGTGTGGACATATTTATATAAGGGATTTGAATATGGGCATGGAAGAGTGGAAAGCAAAATATCTGCATTGGTACATTTACCACTTCAGGCAGAAATTGCTCACAATCATACTGATGAAACTTTAAAGAGACTAAATTCATACAAGGCATTAAATAGGATTTTGTCAGAGAGTTTGCGGTAGAAGAAGCTGAAAGCCAATGACGTCCCAAATCCTTAACTAAACTTGGACTGATGCCACATGTTAATCCTTCACCTACAGCAAATGATGTGGACCTCATCCTAAAAATGGCAACCAGCCACATAGCCTCTCCAATGAAGTACAATATGCCACTGAGTTTTAGAGTGTAAAGGGAACTACATGCATGCAGTTCAATTAGAAATAAAACACAGCACATTATGCAGTGTCTCCTACTAATATGTGTGCATAATCTGGCATATTGATGTAACTCACAGGAGGGAGGTGGCCCTTAGTTTCACACTGAAAATTCGTTGCTTAAAAGGTGAAATGTGGACACAAAACTTTAGCAATTAAGAAGATATTGCTTAAAGGATAGGTAGATGATGAAGCAGCCTATGCAATAAATCTAGAAGAAAAGTAGATTAGGTAAAGATTCAATCAGATTATCATGTCTATCTCGCACTTTCTTGTATCTCTCCAGACTTTTTATTCAGTGTTTACTTGGTTTATTCAGAAAGTAAATCTTTAAAAGGAGAAAGAGAACAACAAAAATCTGTGCCTTAAATAAGAGTAAGAGAACAAATTTAAGGTCAGAAATCACTCATGTCAGTACAAATTTGGATAATAAAAATGTATCTTGTACAATAGACTCTTTAAAGGAAGCTATTCTTTTTTAACGCCTAGTAACTCCTTCATAATCCATGTCAGAAATGTCTTGTAAACTTCAGAAAAATGGTATTCCTTATGATTTTCAAGGAATGGTTATGTAGGTGAGAAAAAAACATTTGAAAATATTTAATAATCAACCGTTTTGCAACAGAGAAACCAATAGGAGAGTCTTGTCTTCAATCCTGCATTGTTCAATGTATAGCTTGTTTATTGTGTCATTTTCCAAATTGAAAAAAATTTCTTTATATGTAATTTTTTCCTTTTGGTTTTGACAGAAATGCAAAAAAAATCCCTACCATACATTAATTTTAGTAGGTTGTATTAGTTCATTTGAATACATGTACAGAATAAAGACAAGAACAACAGACATTTAAACACTACAAAACAAAAAATCTTTTATTGCAGTGAGAATAAAAAAAACTACTAGCAAAGAGAATCAAAAGCTAAAAAAGAACACAAAAACCCCTACTTTACCAGTTGGCATTCATACAATACTACAGTATTAACTAGTAAAACGGGGATTAAAAGGATACAAAAATAATATATAAAACATTTGCTTTCTCGGTTGCTTCCTATCAATAAACTGTGCTTACCTACACAGACAGGCCAGAGCTATCAGGATCTGCAGCAGCTGGTTGGTACCCATGCTTAGAGGGCATCCCTGCGGAGCAACACAGTCTCAATGAAAGGATGAGTATTGCTCGCTCCAGCAGTCCTGACACCCTATTTTATCAGGTCTACATTACAACACGTAGGGCCAGTACATAGTATAAGGTGATGCTTGAGTGGCAGCCAAACACCACTTATTCATTACCTAATAGCAACAGTCTGTGCATGCCCTGCTGTAGGGCAAGGGGTGAACGACCCCTGCCCACATAATCCTCCTCTCACCATCATCTTTCTCACCCCTATGTATGACCTCTACCACTGTGTTTCAAGGGTATTTGTATCTGTCTTGCAGTATGGAGCCAAGCCAAGGAGGAACTCGGCTCTGATAATAGGGGACATATAGTTAACTTGCTAAAAAACACAATGGACCTTACAGTTAACTTGTGCAATAAAGTTACATTGTACAATACTCTGACTGGTTTCACATCCTGATAACTTTCTCACACCTCTATGCTCCATTGATCATCTAAATCAAAAATACCCCCTTTACATAGGTTTCTAAACTGTTTGTCAACAATTTATACATTGCTTCTTACCTACACTCCTCTGCTAGTTACTTCAAACTGGCAGTCTTTTGCTCAAGATTTTAACTTCAACATTCACTTTATTGAGTTCATTGTTCTATATTTTTTCATGGCTTCTGAAGAAGAACAATGATGTTTCCCTGTTGTTTGGGGGACCTATTTGTGCTGACTTCAATTGCATCTGCAAATAGTTAAAACATTAAGGTAAACTCTTGGAAATGCATTCACTCTGAATGGAATGTGACAGAACACAATTTCCTTTTGCTGTAGAGCTGACTCCATAGGATGACTGACAGGGTATAGACCAACCTAGAAAAGCAAGACAATGGTAGAGGAATACGCAACCCTATCAATATTGCAATTTTAGTTGTCATGTTGTCTTGTACCTAACCCAGATACCAAAATGAGTAACATTTTGAAGTTGGAGGTAGGGGTATGTGCTACTGGTCTGGCTGTCCCAGTATGCAGAAGCACTGGAGCACCCTGCACAAAGCTTTGAAAGGTCTCCTGAAGTGCAGGGGCTGTTGTATGGGGACAGCTGCAGGTGGGGGGTTGGGTTACAAACACTCAAAGGACTACCTGTCCCATGTCAGCAAGTCCCAGGAAGTGCCCAGTGCCATTCTCTCTATTTCCTTGTTTTCTTCATCATGGAAAAATGGACTTACTAGCTGCTACATGCCTCCCTCCATCAGAAACACCGTGTCTAAATCCTTGCTACACATATTCTGGGCCTGTCCGTGGCAGAGCTGGGGCATTATCTGTGGAACAGTGCAGGACAGATCCCTGGATCACAGGCACAGCCTCACTCAGGACCCTGTGCACAACGCATTCAGCTGTGTTCAACAGAGTCTGGCTGCAGCCTCAGGGACTGTGCAGGGCAAGGATTTGTCTGTCTGCCCCTGTTGCTCTTGCCTTCTTGCCAAAGGCAGGAGAAGATGCTGCCTTTGCCACCTCTTGTGCTTTGTGAGCAAGAGGCATGTAGTGCTTCTCTTTCTCTGGTGCTACCTGCATCTGCCTGTAGTCCAACAGTGGCTAGGGGGAGGTATGGCAGGGAGTTAGTTGCCTTGGTAGAGCTGCAAGCCTGGTCCTAGACCCTGGGCAACTCTGTGTGACCCCATCCCACCACTGGCCTCTTTATCTTGCCCTGTCCCTCACTGTGTGCCTCCTCCACATGCTCGACAGCCTCTTGACAGGCCGGGACTTGGGGTTCGTCTTTTTCTCCATAGGCATCTCTGGTGTCCTCTGCCACAGAGATACCCGGAGGGGAGATTCTGTGTCCTAAGGGAGGTGCTCTCCTGCTAGTGGGCACGCTAGGGCTGTCCAGTCCATAAATACCTCCCTGGTCAGGGCAGGGCCCTGCAGTGTCACAAAGACCTCTAGGTGTGATGTGGCCCTGCACCACAAAAGGCCCTGAAACACTCCTCTTTCATGAAGGGCCATGCTCTGGCACTCCTACAACAGCAAAACTGTACAGAACTGGTTGGAATTGCTTGGAAACATCTGGAACTGGCATGGACCAACCTCGGTTTTCCCTTCATAGAGGCCACGTCTGGCCCAAGCCAACACCTTCCACACAGCCCATGGCCTCTGCAGAGCTCAGCCCTGTCTACATTCAGTAGCTCAGGATGCCACCACCCAGGGCAACCAGTGATGGGGGGGGATATGGGAATCATGCTAATGTCCAGGGATGTGGTACAGTGCTGCTACCCTCAATGGGACATGGGGACAATGGCCCTGTAGAACCCCACCACTTACCAGTCACCAGTCTGATGTAAACCATTTACTGTAACACTTTGCGCCTGACCTGCGAGCCAGTTGCTAAACCACCACATGACATGGTCTACAGCTGTGTGCTGCACAGTTTGTGCAGGATACTGTGAGAAAGAGTATCAGAATCTTTACTGAAATCCAAAAATATTTCATCTGTCTTCCCTTGGTCAGCTATGTGGGGAACTTTGTCCCAAAAGGAAATTGAGTGTGTCACCTGGTGAACCTGTGCTGGCTGTGACCAATGCCTGCATTGACTTTCATGTGTTATTCCAGCTTTCCAGAATAATCTTCTCTGTAATTCTGCCAGGCACTGAATGGAGGCTCACAGGCCTGGGGTGATCAGGCTCACCCCACTTACCCTTATTGAAGACTGGGACATTTGCTAGCTTTCAATGGGTTGGCCAAGTCCTAGATACCCAAGACTCTTGAAAAGTCATTGAGAGAAGTTTCACAGTGACATCTGGTAGATCTTTGAGTACCCTGGGGTGAATCTCACCCCGTAAGGTGATTGTGCTTATCACGTAACAGGTCAATGTTATTTCCCGACTGCATTTTATTATTAACATATTTTAAATTTGATATTTTGATTGTCCCCCACAACCTGATCTGATCAGTCTCTTAAAAATTACAACAACATATGAGCAAATGAAACTTTCTGGATCAGAGTCCAGCCCCTTGCTGTTATAAGCACTACAACAGACAGTATCATTTCCTTGAGTTAATAAATCCCTTACAGTCTAGATGTTCCTGCTGGAAAGGATATAGTAAAGATATGCAGGCTCTGTACACTTTTGTTTAAAATGAGTATTTCTCAATCAACTAACACTCACTAACACATAAGCATGGAAAAGACTTCTTCAGTAAAATAATGATATGCTGATAAACTTTAATCAGAGGAAGTCTGAACTAGACCTCAGTGCCTATTTTATATTCATGTTTTCTCTAAAAATTCTTGCATATTCAGACCAGAATTGTTTGCAGGGGAAATTGCTTTTACCTGAACTTCTGAAAATAAAAGGGGATCATAGTAGTTTTCAAAAAGCAAAATAAACTGGGCATGACTCAATCAAGATGTCTCTGTGGACATTTTTAAAAGACTTCTACCATTTTCTGGTATTTTACAAAATCATCAAATGCATCTTAGCTTGTTTAGAAGTCTTTCCCTTACTCAAGGCTTGGTCAAGAATGTCTTCTCGAATCCCGTGGGGAAAAATAACATGCGCTGTTCAGTAACAACAATTTTTACTATCACTGGAGCAAGTGACGTCTTCAAAAGAAATAGTAAGAAAGTCTTGTATATTAATCACTAGGAACATGTGCAAGTGTGTTTCTCTGTTCATGCATATGCTAATGAATGCAACAGAAAGAGAGAGAGGGGCAGGAAAGGAGAAAGGGGAGAGAACGAGAGTTTCTAAAAGGGCATGAGCCAACATCTTCTGAATGCTGAGAGAGGAAATAATGAATTCTGAAAGCTGTGGGGGTTTTTAAGCTATGCTACCTAGAAGAGTGCTGGTATAGTTTTATTTGGGAATCTCTATGAGAATATCGGAGTTTGCAATGGCATTTTAGACTGATTTAATGGACAGCTGAGTTTTACAGTACCCATTAATAGTTTATGATACACAGAAATAACCTGGAAAAAGAAAGTCCTGTTAATGTACTAGTTTGGTTTGAAAAGAGATACAAAAACACAAATTCAACTAAACTGATTTGTCTCATTTCATTAGAACTTAGACAACATAGTCTAGTCCTGTTGAGGATTATGTTTCTGGCTGGTAAGCAGATTTAACTCCAGCTCTTCAGGTACCAGGATAGTCCTTCTTCCTGTTCCTCTCCATTACAACAATTATATCAGACATGGATTTGCCGTTGTTTGTAAATCACAAAGAAGCTTTAGCTTAGGGCAGAAGTCTGCTTTACTGACATTTGAGACAGACTTAAAGCAAGTGTGTTAGTGTAATAAAACATTTCTCATGAACTTATGAACCTGTAGCTCTTCAAGATTTGTCTCTCATGGTTTACTGTATAAATGGTATGTATACTTTCTTTACTAAGTATCTGTCAAAATGATGCATATCTTTCACATAAAATATATCTCTGGATGTGTCCAAATACAAGATATGTCTAAGAAGGCAAGGAACATGCTGAAAAGGAGAAAATTTATCTACATGTTTTAAAGAGCATTTCTGAATGCCATCTATCCCTCTTTTTAATGAGACAAAACAGTGTTGTTTAGTTCAAAGCCTCTGTCATTGGTGAAATTCATATAAATTTGCAAGCATTTGAACAGCAAATTTTCCCAGTCACTTCAAGCATATTGTAATGAAGTCACTGTGACATACTGTCATGGAGTTTTCAGTGGGAGTATGCTACATTTTTGACAGAAAAGTAATTTCGGAAATCTAAAAGAAATTCAAATAAGCAGTGACTTGTCTTTAATGCAGCTTCCAAGCTTTAACGTTGAGTTTCCAAATGACATGAACACAACTGTAGAGTCGGGGAGAAGAAATTTTTAATGAACACTTTTTAAAATTTATTGGAAAAGACCTCAGTTCAACAAAATACTGAAACAGTTTTTAAGTGTTATTAAAGTAGAGAGGATCTAAACATGAAGTTAAGTGGTTTGCAAAGGGGATAGCTTCTGATTTGGGCTATTAACAAAGACATAATTCTTAAATGATAATATTGTAAAGTTTTTAAAGTTCATTGTCCGGAACAAAGATCATATGTTTTTGGTAGGAAAAGGAACTTTTTCTGTTACAAGGAGTGTTGTTTTTTGTTGGTTTTTTTTTCCCCCCAGGGGGTTAATAGTGTATTAATAGATTATAACATTTTAACAGATAGATTGAAAAAACAATCTTAGAAATTTCTTAAAAAGATTTTAAGAAAACAGTAATCTTCCACTTTCTGTTGGTCTAAATTCTTAAAAGTAGCAGCCTTGGTACAAAGATAGCTTAGTTTTATAGGAAGGACATAAGAACAGTGACTGTATGTTTCTTAAGACATTTTATAATGCCCTAAAGACATTTTGTGTTGCTTTAAACACATTGTATAAACAAAATACTTGATGGAAAAAAAATTCTATTGTCATTTTTGTAGAATGCTGTGCCTAACTTATTCTTGAGTGATGTGACCATCTCAATCTCATTCTGCCTTTTGCTTCAATATTTGCTCCTTCCAAATGCAATATCTTTTAGGTCTCTGTTTCTGACCTGTCTCCTTCCTGTCTCTACCTTCAGAAGACAAATGTCACTGTCCAAAACAGCAGTTTTTGTGACATATCCTTATCTCAGTGTTGGCAGCCTAAGTATAATAAACCTAATCCACCTTTGAAATATTAAAATACCACAGAACCCATGTTCCTAGTATGTGTTGGACTTGAGGCTGTGTTGGTCAACCTTGCAAAAGAAGTGCTAAGTTCTTCCAAATTTTAAGCATCTTGATCCATGCTGTTACTCTTGTTGGACTATCAGTTACCTGGAAATATGAAAAAATTACTGAATTCTACATTTTTGCTTGGAGAAAGCAGACAGACATAGGGTACTACATCTTGGTGTGAGGGAGAACACAGAGAGGGCTAGAGCTTCCTGCACCAACTTTGCTTCCTACCACACTTTTTAACAAATACAATCCTGTGCCAATAAGAAATTGTATCCTTAGAGTAGAAAAGAATGGTTAAGAGGGAGAACCCAAAATACCTTTTTATTTTGTGTATGTTACTGTTTTGTTTGCTTATTTACAAGCAAATGTATGCCTGCTGCTAGTACATAGGTATCGTATGTTCTTTCACTATCCACAAATTTGAAAAAAATATTTCCATGGAAAGAGATCTTGCTTAGTGAGCAGGACATGGAGTAGGATCATATATGCCAAAAACCACAGCTGGAAACAGCAAGTTGTATGACTGCCTCCAAAACAATGACCTTTCTTTTACTGTGGCAGAGTTTACCCTGTTTTACCAGGTAGCCAAGATGAGTCCACGCTGAAGGATGAGTAAATTTCTTGCTGTTGTTATTCAGCTTTAACTCTTCAGCCAACTGAAGTATACTGTCTTGCTATGGTCTTAAAAGCAAAGCATGTGGTACAATTTAATGGACAGATAAAATGACCTTTGTATTCTATATTCCTTTAAAAGTTGCTATATCAGTTAACACAGTGGTTTTTTGTATCATGTAGGAATGATAACATGAATCGTTTCCCTTTTAGATTTCCTATTTGTTTGATCATCTCTTGTTTTTTATAGCTACTATTTCAGAAAAAGAGAGAGGGAGCAACAAAAAAAATAAAAATAAAAACAGCAATAAAAAGAGAAAAAGAGGTCCTTCTCTCTAACAGTGTGTCATAAGTGGTCTAAAGAGAAGAATAATTCTCTTGCAAGACCAATTTAAGTAGCAGTTGAGCCAGAGTCCCTGTTCTTACTTCCTTGTTCTCAATTTTCACACAGTTTATTCCCCCTTTTACCAGGTGACAGAAGAATTGGATGGCACCTGCCTTAGGTACTTTCACTGTTGTTATCTTTGCAGTTAGAGACTCTTGTATTTACACACGCTTAAGGGCACACCTTTCAAAGGTGTCTAATCTGCTCCTACAGTGCATGGCTGAATTTCTTCCTGACCATATCTGCAGAGTTTAAAATTACAGGATGAGTTTAGAGTAGGTGTAACTACTCTAAACTTTTAGGTACATCTTATCTTTTGAAGGACTATTGATAAATCCCAAACTAATTAAATGCCATGTCAGCTTTTCCTAACTCCACACAAGATGATCTGGAAGAAATCAGTGACCATTTCTAGCTTTTGGCAGAGAAATATTAAGAGATTCACCACACTGTTTGCTGCCAGGATAACTCTCAGCTATCCCTTTTTGCTTCACTCTGTTATCTATTTGGTAAATACTAACACTGCCTGCTTTAAGAATGGTGGGCCCTGACAGAAAGCCAAGTGCCAAGACTCTATAGAGTCACAGAATCATAGAACCAACCAGGTTGGAAAAGACCTCCCAGATCATCAAGTCCAACCCTTGATCCAACACTGCTGTGGTTACTAGACCATGGCACTAAATGCCACATCCAGTCTCATGTTAAAAAACCTCCAGGTGTGGTGAATCCACCACCTCCCTGGGCAGCCCATTCAAATGCCTGATTACCCTCTCTGTAAAAAATTTCTTCTTAATATCCAACCTAAACCTTCCCTGGCAGAGCTTAAGACCATACCCTCTTGTCCTGCTTCTGGTTGCCCACCTGGCTACAACCTCCTTTCAGGGAGTTGTAGAGAGTGATGAGGTCTCCCCTGAGCCTCCTCTTCTCCAGGCTGAACAACCCCAGCTCACTCAGCCTCTCCTCATAGGACTTGTGCTCCAGTTCCTTCACCAGCCTCGTTGCTCTTCTCTGGACCTGCTCCAGCACCTCAATATCTTTCCTGAACTGAGGGGCCCAGAACTGGACACAGTACTCCAGGTGTGGCCTCCCCATCACTGAGTACAGGGAAGAATCACTGCCCTGGTCCTGCTGGCTACACTGTTCTTGATACAGACCAGGATGCCATTGACCTTCTTGGCCACCTGGGCACACTGCTGGCTCATGTTCAGCTTCCTGTCAATCCAAACTCCCAGGTCCCTCTCTGCCTGGTTGCTCTCCAGTCACTCTGTGCCCAGCCTGTAGCGCTGCCTGGGGTTGTTGTGGCCAAAGTGCACAACCTGGCACTTGGCCTTGTTGAATCTCATCTCATCGGAATCAGATCATCTCTCCAGCTTGTCCAGGTCCCTCTGCAGAGCCATCCTGCCTTCCAGCTGATCAACCCTCCCCCTCAGATTGGTGTCATCTGCAAATTTGCTAATGGTGCATTCAATCTCCTCATCTAAATCATCACTAATGGTATTAAACATGACTGGGCCCAACACTGATCCCTGGGGGACACCGCTGGATGCAGCCCCGTTCACCACCACTCTCTGGGCCCGGTCCTCCAGCCAGTTCCTAACCCAGCACAGAGTGGACTTGTCCAATCCGTGGGCTGCCAGCTTTTCCAAAAGTGTGCTATGGGAGACTTTTGTCATAGCTTTGCTGAAGTCCAGATAGACCACATCCACAGCCTTCCCCTCATCTACCAGGTGGGTCACCTGATCATAAAAGGAGATCAAGTTGGTCAGACAGGACCTGCCCTTCCTAAACCCGTGCTGGCTGGGTCTGTTCCCTTGTCCATCCTGTAGGTGTTGTGTGATTACACGTAGGATGATCTGCTCCATAACCTTGCCAGGCACTGAGGTCAGGCTGATGGGCCTGTAGTTTCCTGGGTCCTCCCTGTAGCCCTTTTTGGGATCAGCGTGACATTTACCAACTTCCAATCATCTGGGACCTCCCCAGTGAGCCAGGACTGTTGGTAAATGATGGAGAGAGGCTTGGTGAGCTCTTCTGCCAGCTTGGGTGGATCCCATCTGGTCCCATAGACTTGTGGGGATCCAAGTCGCTAAGCAGGTCACTGTTTTCTTCTGGATTACAGGACGCTATTTGGCTTCCTATCTCTGTCTACCAGCTCCGGAGGCCAGTTTTCCTGAAGACAACCTGTCTTACTGTTGAAAACTGAGGCATGGAAGGTGTTAAGTACCTCAACCTTTTCCTCATCTTTGGAGGTTTTCAGTGCCCCTCCTTTGATATATTTGTAGAAGTACTTCTTATTGTCCCCAACAGCAGTGGCTAGATTGAGTTCAAATTTTGTCTTTGTCTCTCTAATTTTCTTTCTACATGACCTAACTATATTCCTAAACTCTTCCTGAGTAGCCAGCCCTTTTTTCCATAGTCAGTAAGCTCTCTTTCCCCCCCTAATTTCCTTCAAAATCTCCCTGTTCAGCCAGGCTGACCATCTTCCCCGCTGGGTCACCTTTCAGCACACTGAGACAGCCTGCTCCTGTGCATTCAAGACTTCCTTCTTGAAGCATACCCATCCCTCCTGGACCCTTTTGTTTTCAAGGCTGTTTCCCAAGGTACCCTCTGAACCAGTCTTCTGAGTAGGCAGAAATCTGTCCTCCAGGAGTCCAGGGTAGAAGTTTTATTGATGGCCCTCTTTGCATCCCTAAGTATTGAAAACTCTGTTATTTCATGGTCACTGTCATGGCATTTCTTCAGGCAGAAGGGGGAAGCACAAGACAACAGCCATCATCTTGCAGTATGAGCTTCTACTCCTGTGGATACAGTACTTTTGCCGTTCAACAGATCTGACATCCTGCAGTACCAATCCTGCAGCGGTGGCTGCAAAACTACTTTACTGCTATGTCTCAGCACCCGAGAGCAATAAGAATCCTCAATTAATTATTTCTTTAATATTTGGGAACATGTAGCTGACTTTCACATGGGAAATACTTAGAAAGAGGGAGGGAAAATATCTAGCCAGTGTTCCACTGGCTTTTACATCTAGTGGCAACCATTTAGTTCTGAGGCAACACAGCAGATAGCAATGAAATATGCTAGGGCTGGGATTCAGCTGCAGGTGGTAGTCAGCTAATTGTGTCCAGATGTCGGTGAACAATATATCAAGCCTCAGTTGCAATCAGTGAAGATATAAAGAATTTATCAGTGGAGTCTCAAATACTATACAGGTGATCAGTGTATGTGTTTATTTGCACTTGAACTAAGTCCTCCACAGATTTCTTTGCAGATACCAGCCAGGGGCATAAATCGGTTGTTTGACGCAAAGTGATGTTTGAGAAGTCACAGAATATCTGAGATATCTTAATGAGACTGATAGATGAGGGACTTCATGTATGAGCATTTCTGAGCTCCATCAAACTTGATGTTTGACATGGCAAAGTCAATGTCATGGATAGTGCTGCTGAATGATATTTCTATTTATGTATGTTTTCAACATAGCAAGTTGAGTGAGAATACTGGCTGGGTAGCAGAACCAGCAGGGGAGCCAGGGATGATGTCTGCAGAGAGCTCTGCGTGCCACAACCAGCTGGAGAACTGAGCATGTGGATATTTGGTGCAGTTCCTTCAGGGAAAGGGCTGCTATCATGGGACCTCCTTAGAAGCAGGGTCTTGTTTTTCCAACACTTCTGGCATTAACAGCTTTATAACACATAGTCCAGATCTTAGTGCTAAATGACTATGCACTGCAGGTATATGCAATAATAATCACTATTTATTTGATGGTAAAATCCTGGCAGCCGGAAAGGACCATTCTTTTTCTCAACACACAAAAGTGCATGTGTTGTCTGTAGTGTCCCTAGTGCCTGCAGTGTGTGGTTGTAGATGCGATGATCTAAGAACATGGGCAAGTTTGGAGGTAATGTCAA
Organism: Corapipo altera; assembly: GCF_003945725.1. Taxonomy (NCBI): domain Eukaryota; kingdom Metazoa; phylum Chordata; class Aves; order Passeriformes; family Pipridae; genus Corapipo; species Corapipo altera. Next base: position 48,203,281 of record NW_020884872.1, on the reverse strand, counting down.
TGTCTTTTATTAGACTAGCTTTGCTTTGCTTAAATAGATAAATAGCCTTTCCAATGTTAGAGATTGTTACAGAAGTGTAATAATTTCCATCTATAATACCCTAAACTTTTAGAATCAAGAAGAACACAGGCTCAGAGATGACCCGTCCACCAAGGCCTCAGTTCTATGCAATACCAAGGGACATTCCTGATATTCACAAGTAAACTGAAAATTGTTTGGACCCCAGTGTATTGTCCTTTTAGTGAACCAGAGTCAGAAAGCTGGTTGATTAAAACTAAAGTCTTCAATGCTCAGTGTGAGATGGGCTTCAGTACACACGGGAAGTTGTCTTTTTCTTCTTTTTTTGGGGGTGTGTGCGCGTGTGTGTGTGTGTTAGTGCTTGTACTGAATGACTGCAAGGATTGCATCTAGTTCTTTCAAAAGCAAGTCATTCATTAGGATGTTTTACCTTTACTAAAAGACGTTTTCAACTTTGGCATGGCCATTGGCCAGAAAAGCAATTTCCGTTGTTTTTTTTCCCCTTCAAAAAAGGGGTTTGAAACCATCAGCCTGTATCGGGAAGAAGGATTTCAGTTTTAAAGGTGAAATAACATTCACTCCTTTTACATGATAAATGGAAGAAATAGGATACACTAATGAAAGAGAGAGGACATAGCAATTAAAAATACCAGAAGAGGGTGGTACACAAGTCTATCCTCATGTTATCTTAAAGTAAATTAGCATGAAAGGTTAAAGAAGCCAGACTTCTTTTACTTCATAAATTACTCAGCTTTCAGTACAGATTTTACAAGAGCACGTATTACTTACCTGAACAACTGATAGTGTGGTATTTATCACATGCTGCCTCCATTTGTAAGGTCGTAAATTCCCTCGCTGTGGTTGCCTGTAACTTGTTTTAGTGCTAAGTGTAGCACTAAAATGCTGAAAGGAAATCTACAGATTTAGCTTATAATACCCAACTCTGTTTTATCCTATCTTGAAGGAAGTGAGAGATAAGGCTGAGGTTGCCTAAAATGAGCAGATACAGGAATAATTGCTACTTAGTGTCTTAACTGTCATTTATACATTGATTCCTGGCATTTTAATGGATGAGGAAAGAAAGTTTTTACTTCCTACAATAAACCAAGGTACTTCAGTTTGGTATCTCCCCTGAAACTTGTCCTTTGCAACTTAAACACATAAATCAATACAAATAAATAATTACAAATGATAAAATGTACATATATTAAGATATATTGTATTTATAGAATATACTTTATATTTAAGTAAATAGTATTAATAATTTAAAAAGTTACTGTTCTTTTTCCACATGTCCTGGTGATAGTAAAATGTTGTTTTGACAGTCTTTTCATTTCAAACAAGAATGAGGCTTTTAAGTTGAAAACTTTTAGGGTAGAAACTTAACTTTACTTTCTTTTATGTGAAACTAACCCCACTGTCTGATTCATTGATTATATCCCAAAATATGTCATAATTATTTGCAGTAGACCTTAGACTGTTTATTCTTTGTTACTTTTGGGGTTTTTTTGTTGTCTTTGTTTCACAACTTATAGGATACAAGTTCCTTTTGCTTTATGGTGAGTTGCTTTACTTTTGCAGGATAATTATGATATCTTGAAAACAGTCAGGTATATGCTGTTTACTGTACATCTAGTGTGTACTTTACACTGTGCAGAATTCATGTCCAACAAAATTATGTTTTCTACACAGATATCTATAAAAGTTGATCTCCTGAGGCATTATGAGATGTCTGGAAATAGTTTGGTTTTGATACCCTAATAATGCAGAATCAGACTGTAGCATTATTGGAAATCAAGCTGTACCGTTTTGTGATTTGCATTACTCTAACACGTATGACATCTGCTTGAAGACTCGTGGAGTGTGGTTAATAATGCTTCTGGCAGGTCTTACTCTTTTCTTCATTTTGCAGATGTTATATCCAGTGGTGCTCAGTTTGATGCCTCTCCTGAGGCATTCATTAAAAATCTGTGGTGTTGTATGCTTGTATATTATGTGCTACAAGACTGTGATGAAGATGACTTTCTCAGCACTATGGCATCCGTTCTTTGTGAAAACAGGCACTTTGGAGGTTTTCAAATCTACATATATCCTGTTGTACGGAAAAGCATTATTTCACTGACAGTCATGTACAACTGCTAAAATGTATTCAAATTTAATAGAAGAGGTTTTTTTATGATACATATTTATCTAACAAACCAGAAATCCTTATAAAAATTTACATGATAAGTAGGCTGCAGCTGTAATCACCCTGTTTTACACTCATTAATATAAAGCAGAATTAATCCTTTTTTTCAGAGATTGAAGGTAGAGAAAATTATTTTCTCAGGATTGCAGAAAGATTTATAAATCAAGATTTGAAAGCAGAATTTATTTTGAATAAGTTTCATGAAACTGTAGCCATCTACATAACCCACATCCTAACTATTTAATAGCTCAATTCAGGCACCTGAATTCAGGCATCTGGTGACATTTGAGATGACTTGGGGCACTGGGGACGTGGTCACATGCCTGGGAGATATCACAAAGGACCTGAGGGATACCCAAGCCCTTCTGATGTAAGACTTGAAAGGCAGCATGATACTCTAAGGTATCTTAGAATAGATACCTACACTTAGGCAGCTGAATCAGGTCTTTTCCTTCCTTTCTGTTCTGTGCTTTTAATCATCTTTGGATAGAAGATTACCCAGTTTATTTGCTGGTAGTAAACAGAGAAATATCTTAACTTCAGTGACATGAGCAAGTCCTGAAATTTTTTATTTATTTGGAATCCTGAGAAGAAAATTCAGGAATCTGCTACCAGGACTTTGTAACCTGCATCAGTGAACATCTACCTGGGCACAGATGATCCCTGGATGAGCCCTGATCCCATGATTATGTATAAAGCACTTCTTTACTTCATGAAATGTGTGTTTCTCTTTCTTTTCATGGTCATGCAGGGGCAAGGAATGTAGGACTTGATGTGCACTTGACTACTGTAATGAAGCTTGAATTTGGTTTACGTAAGCATCTCAGGCTAGTATTAGAATATCCTGCCTGGATGTGACACAGAGAAAGCTACAATTAGCTGAAGAAATCAGCCTCTACACAGCTTGTGACAATGTTTGAACTAAGCTAATGCAATTAACACTTACTGTATTTTCTGCAATGTCTTCAAAACCAGAAGAAGGTACTAGAGACTCACTTTGAAGAAATGAAGAAAGGGTAAAAAAGTTGAAATTTCTAGGAAACTGAAATTATGACTTTGTAATACCCACAGTTTGAGTCTACAGTGAAGAAGCTAGCTGTTTTCAGCTTTACAACATAAGGCAAAAACGTAACACAAAATTTTCCCCACTGGGTCAAAGTAAGGATTCATCCTGCTTTTAGTTGTGAGAGACATTAGACACCTTGGCAAGACCATGACAAGCAATCAAATAAATGTACCCTCATCCAGGCTTTTGTAGGCAGATGTCTTTTATAATACGAAATAAATACTTCGAAAGGAAAACCACACAGGGGTGAATGGAGGTGTTGTCTTTGTTTTAAATAGCTCTAGATGGATTTCCCACCACCCTTTTTTTTCCAGTTGCTTTTTGAATCATGTGGGAAGGAGGTATTTGAAAAATCACCTCCTCTTTGTTTGTTCCCAGGCTGAATTTAGCAGTCCTCATGTCTCTGGGAAGTGCTCTTCAGAGTACTTACAACACTAATATTGGAAGAGATTTCAGGGTAATAATTAACAAATGGTTAGCCTAAACTCATTTTACATAGGGGCCTGAAAAGTCTCTGTGTGGAAGTAGCAGTTGGTGTTCTTACTGAACCTGGGCTTTGCTAGAACAGAGAGGTGAAAGGCTCTTTATTCTGTTCTCACTACTAGTCTCCTGCACCACACAGTTCTCCAGGATGCAGGATTTAAACGTTCAGCAAAGTGATTTCCACTAATACGACAAAACTCTTCATGGTGAAAGCCCAGCTGGAGAGTTGCACCTTTTATAGAAGCTTAACACTGTGTTATTACTAGCATTCTGAAAGTAATTTGTGACAATAAGGAAAGAAATAGGGCCATCAATCAGGCTGTCAGTTCCTGTTTCAACCAGAACACATTCAAACAACCGATTGTAAACCCAGATCTTTCAGTGTGCCAGTTTAAGAAACCTTTTCTTGCTGATTCGTAGCCTCAGGAGGAGGAACTCTTTCTAGATGCTGGTAGTGCTCCTTATTTAATTCAGTGTAAATTCATAAAATAAATTACCCTGATAATTGGTCATGTCCTCAGTCGATGTGCACACACACTGCATTTTTTCCATAGATGCAAAGCAGATGATAAAGGAATATTAATAGTAATAGACTTGTGCCAAATTTTATGACCAGATATGATAAAAAAGGAGTTCAGCTACTTTAAACAATGGGATCTGTCAGATCCTACTGACTGTTTCATAGGTCCTGATGGAAAACTCAAGAGCATAGAGAGAATGCATTTGATTCTTTCATTTAAAATTGAATAAATGTGGTACTAGTACGTTTTTAAAAGAGTAATGCTAAAAAACCCTGATGCTGAGATAAAGGTTGGATTAAACAGTCCTCCAATTTTATTTTGCATCCTGCGAGTTAGCCTTCTCAGCTGATTCTTGGGTCTCCCTGTTTAGGAATTTGAATTCAATCTGAAACTGCAAGCTGCAAGCTATGTTGTCAGTATAGCTCAGCCTTTTACAATTAAGCACACAGTGCTGTAAAGAAGTAACTATAATAATATTCTTATAATGTTAATATATCATAAATGTTACTAAGGAATTAAATAAAAGATAAAAGATGAAATACGAATAGAATAAATTAAATTGGCCTAAGCATAGAAGGGGAGGAGAGTTTCATTTGACAGAGTAACATTGTTTAATAAAACAGTGCAGATAGCTGTAAAAATCAAGCAAGTTTCTAAGGATGTTTTGCTTGTGATGCCTGTTGGACTCAATAGTAGAAAAAAAGACAAAGAGTTGCAGTGTTTTCTGAAACACACTCTCTTCTGTATCAATGAAGCAAGGTCCAATATCTATAATTAGACTAACAGATCCAGCTGAAAACTTGTCTATTTCCAAGTGATATTCATTGACACAGTGAATCAAATTTTGTCTTTCCACAAACATTGTTGTTCTTGTAGAAAAGAGTATATCGAAATACACTAAGTTTTCTGACAGTTTAGGAAAAAAAAATTACTGAAACCTGTTTTTTTTTCCTTTTTCCTTTTTTTCAATCTCTTCATTTTGTCATATTTACAAAAGCCAGCAAAATAAAACTACTTTTAGGCAGAGATTTCTTGGTAGCCCCTGGAGGAGCTCTGGGGAATGGAATACCTTCCCATGACCCCCAAAGCAGCACAGACATGTCCTGCCACAGGGAGACCCTCAGGGCAGAAGAATGTGCTGGATTTTCCAGTCTATGTTCTAACAAGCCCTGTAGGAACCTCCAGCTCTGTCCATCCTATGAATATTCATAATTTTAAAGGCCAGCTTAAATAACACTGCAGCCTTTTGAATCTTCCACTCAGGGAGGATGCATTTCCAAGATGATGAATTTGTGCCACTAGTGGTCAAACTTTCATAGGAGTGTAATAATTGGCATTTTGCAGTTTTCGAATAATCTGCTTTCCTACTCTAGTGCCAAATGGGTTAGGTCTCTAAAAAATCTGAATCTGATACCAGGAAGTGACTTGTTGAGAAAATTGTAATTGAGACATCTAAAACTAAAAAGAAAAAAAATATTGAAAAACTCCTTTAAATTCAGTGAAGAATTAGAAATGTGTATGGCATTTTCAAAACTCCTTGTAAGGCATGATAGGCACAGAACTCTTCAGCATTTCCCTCTTCAACCTTAAGTGTATCATGAGAATTTTTTTTCCTTGCCATATTGAGAGTCTTCGTTTCTCCTGTAGTGTGTCTCAGGATTAGTCACATCACATTACATTCCTGATTTCTACATTTATTTTACCAGTTTGGCTGGAGTATGACAGATCTTATCATGTTTGGCAGGATTTGTTTTGAAGATGAATGGCTCTACAAGTCTTTACTTGCAAAGTATGACAGTCCACATGCATACTCTTAGCTCTCACTCCATTTATTATTTACTTGTACATGTTTTTATATAATTCTGATTAATTTTGTGCATCCTAATTAAGGTACAGATATCTAAAAGCCCATTTAGAGAGTCTGAAAAACAATGCTCAATGCTCTGAAATGACAATGAATTTTGAAGTGATAGCAGATATAAGCTTTTAAAAATTATTTTCTAAGCAAGATTTGATATGTGAAATAAACAGTACTGTTGTAGACAGAAGGCTTAAAATATGTCCATTTGAAAATTTTACAGTTGTTTTCATATGACCACTTTCATCATCTTCTATTTGTAATTTATGAATAATCATGTGAAAAAATTTCATAAGTTAGAATGTCTGGAAAATGTTTATTCTTTTAGATGTATACGTAGGCAACGGAAATAGTTTTACTTAAAATAATTCACTATTTGTTATTTTATGTTTTAGAAATCTGTCATCTTCTCAGGGAACAGATACCATATTACATGATGTAGGCAGCTTAAAGACACAAAGCAAATCTTTTGTAAATGCATAATCCAAAGTTTATAAATTAGTTATGTATACAACCTGGTGTGTAGAGTTCTTGCTCGTATGTTGGTGACTGCACCACTGTTCCACTGCTTATAATGGAATTTCTGACAGACCTAAGCACTTGCCGGTATGAACTGTCAATTCCAAACAGTCCTTGATAGTGGGAAGAAGAGTCAGAATGCACAATTTTCCTATTTATTACAAATTGAACTGTTACATAGGCAATTGATTTTTTTGTTGGCTAATGCAACATTTTATTTGGGTTGTGAATAAGCTCTTTTGATCTGGGATTTTGAGGTAATATAGACTGAAATGGAAAACACTTGAATACCTGAAGAAAGTGATGTAGTTTCTTTATGTAGTGTTCTGAGCTTAGCTTATTACAAGGATCATTCTGAAATGAAAATAAGCTCTGCATCAAACTCCTGTAATAACCTTATAAAGTAACATCCCCACTGTCAGACTAAAAGTATATAACTCTTATCAGTTAACCTTACTGTCAAAACAGATTTGGCAAAATCTGAAACAAGTGAAAGTTTTTCTGTGCTTGTGAATCAAAGTATTCACTGATAATTCATAATATTAAGTATTGATTTGGTGTAGTTATCTATGTCATCAGTTTAGATAACAACATTATCAGTTTCTCAAACAGTGTGAAAAGAACAATTACATTATTATGTGGGATTTGAATCATCTGGGGAGGGAGCCTTGAGGTCTCATGAAGTCACTAGTGCATCTCTCCAGGAATACCTGGCCAGGTTGCCAGGGCCTTTGAGCAACCTGGTCTAGTGAAAGATGTCCCTGCCCATAGCAGGGGGGTCAGAACTAGGTTGTCTTTAAGGTCCCTTCCAAATCAAAGGATTTGATGGTTCTACGAATTCCTGAAAGTTACAGAAAAAAAAATAGTACAAAAAGTATGACTGACTGAAGTTACTTTGTGTTGAATCTTATCAGGATGGAAAATAGTGAATTAATCACTGAACTAGGAACAAATATTTTCTTAACACAATTAATAGGAATCTGGTTCATATATTATATGTAGCCAAAGAATGACCCAGGCCATTGATGAAAATACAGGGGTGTTTTGAAAGTTAATTTCCCAAAATTAAGCAACTCCTGACATAATGAAGGAAAAAATCCCCACTATTAATGGGTTGTTTGGGAGAGATTAATAAAGATAATAAAACTAAAGCATTGCAGACTGCAGCTAAGAATACAGCCACTGGATAAGAAAAGTTAAAGCTGTAAATTTTTTAAAAAATTACCTTCATTTTTATAAAGAAATGAGGCAAATTATTTAAATTATTCAAAAAAACCACTAGCTATGATATAGATTCTGTAGGAGACAGAAATTATCTTAGTCATTCAGTAAAGACAAGGATATTTAATAAATAGCCTTTTGCAGTCACTTAATAACATGACATATATTCAGTAAAAAAATTCTATTCTGTGTTTGAAGCAGGAGAATTAGTTCATACCTTGCAATGTTAAAGAAGTACATTCTGTTTCATCAGTAGCTGCAGAAAACATTAACTAACAAAATTAAGAGTGTAACAATTCTAGATCCAGTAGATTGTAGGACTTGTAACCAAGAGTATTAAAGGCATTGGCGGATGACCTTTTTGAGATAGTCATGTTGATTTTAAACAAGGAATGCAATTGGGACACTTTCCAGGATGCTGAACAAAAGTTAGTGTTGTTCTAATAATTCATGAGAGATATTTTATGAGAAATTTTATAAGAAAATTTATGAGCCACAGAAGTATATCTTGATACTGAATCTGAGAAAGAGGCTTACAGGTGAAGCAGCCACTAAAGAATTAAAGGATATTTACATAATTGATTACACTCCATATACTTCAGGAATGTAAATAATTTTTTAATGAACACGTAGACTTGATTTTTTAGGTTGACTATTATGACAGAAATTTATATTTGTTCTATATTTGAATTTGTTTCATGTGACATCTGAAAAATTGCAATATAGGAAATTCAGGAGAGTCGATGTTCACCAAACAGAAATCTGGTCAACAGATTACAAAATGAATCTGTAAGTGGGAATGTAAATATTCCTAAAACAAAGTCACAGAGATCCAAGTTCATTACCACTTGATACTGGCAAATTAAGATTAAGGTTTATAGTTGGTGATTTGATTTAAATAAAATAGAAATTCATTATAGCAAATGCTGTAGCTGGCAAAAAAAAAGCTGTTGGAAAGACAAATAACCTCAGTGACAGATTGCAAAAAAAGAACAACCTGGGATGCTTGGTAACTTAAACAGTGTAGTCTAAATTGACTGAGGACTTACGAACTCAGAATGCACGGATGGATAAAGCGGTTAAAGTCCCATGGAAAATAATGCTTCAGTGCAGTGGTAGCTTTTTAGTTGTTAGGGATGTCAGCAGAAAATTGTGTGTGTCTGTGGTGTCTGTGTGCACATGCCATTCTGCAGATGCAGGTGAACTCTGTAATGGTTTTACTAAACTTGTTTTTCAAGAACAAAATCTACCCCACTCAGCTTTGCCAAGAAAAGAAGAGTTGAAGCAAATCTGATCAGTCAAATTTAACCACGGTGGTAAAAATAAAGTCAAAGGATAGGCAGTGTGTTGGGACATACTGTTTCTCTTATGCATGTTCCCAGAAGTCGGTTTCAGTAAGACGGGACAGCCAGGGGAATCCCCACTGGGAGCTGCACAGATGTGCAGTGCATTTGCTATTCTGTTGTATGTTCGTGTTCTGGTTTGTTGTGGTGCTGAGTTTGGTGTGGGAACTTGTGCCAAATGGGTTTTGCCCTAGACAGAAAAGCACAAAAAAACCCTACCCACTTACCCAAACAAAAAAACCCAGAAAGACTTTATCAAGGATTATATCGTTCTGGAGTGGATACACCACGCTCCCTTTAGGCCAAGCTGTTCCTCCTTCAGAGTAATGATATATATCAGCTGAACATTGGTTCTCCAAGGTGTGTTGTAGCTAACACTTCAAATGCACAGATATTCTGCAGAATACTGTTTGGTGTTTCTCCTGTGTAGTGAAGTAATTCAACTTGAACAAATCACAGTCTTTATTGTATCCTTAGTTCAAACAGGATCTTAAAAAATGTGGAAAAAATTGAGAGGTTTCACAATGGACCTACAAACCTCTTTCCAAAGATGTGGTGCAAACATACTGTCTACTTCCACACAATCTGACTCTTTTCTGTAAAAAAAATTAAAATACTTTTCTTATGTACACTCTACTCCATCCAGTCTCACTGTAGCTGTGTGTGGCTGCAAGCGCTTAATGTTGCTTTTCTTTCATGCAAGCAGAGTTAGCCAAATTTGTGAGGGAAGGTGATTTTTAAAAATTGCTAAGCAGGCATGTGCTAGAATTCACAGATGAAGAGACCACCATCTTAGTTCATGAAAAGGACAAATGAAAAAAATAAAAATTTTAAAAATTTAAAAGTTATAAATTCATCCCATCCACTCCCATATGCCAGGGTGGACAATAAGCAGGCATGTCTACAGCATCTTGGAGACTAATTCTGGTTTTGAGTTGCAGCTTCTCTGCAATCTGAGTCCACACACTGGTCTCACTTACACTGTAGTCTGCAGAAAGTCATCTTGCTCTCCAGTCAGAAAATTTTAGGCTTGTGGGTTTGGAGACAGGGAAAGTACAGCAAGGTTCATGCTTGATCTTTGCCTCAAGCAGACAGGACAGACGCAGTTGTCCCAAAATTCATGGGTGTGCAAACTTAGCTTTGAACTTGAATATAGCTATCAAAACAATTTCTTTGTCCTATTTAACAGTGGATAAATATTAAATTTATTCTTCACCATATCATCTTCTTTTCTCCTGACTGAACTGAGAAGTTGAAATTCTTCCTAAGTAACAGCTGCTCTCTACAGCCCAGCTGGTATTTTTATAATAAGGATGTTTGGAGAAAACTGGTAAATCTGTGGGGCTCACAGCCTTGTACTGAGGTGTAGTAGGTCTGCAAAGACGAAATCCAGTTTCTGTTCAGAGATGAGGGGTTTTCTCAATTTGCATATCTCTCAGGGATAAATCCTTTTCTTTGGAAAGGCAAGTAAAGCAGGTGGGACTCCTGTAAACTCTATCTCCTCCCTGGGATTCTCATGGGGGGAGACAGTTGAACTGAAAATAAGAAAGCAAAAGATTTTTTTTCAAATATGTCAGGCAATGATGATTATTACACAATAAAGAAGCCTATGGGACCCCAGGGGAAGAGCTGCATTTAGTCATGTCAACACAAGGGGCTGTATGGTCATGCAACATGTACTAGAAAATTTGGCTGGCCTTTCTTTGCACCTTCGGTTTAGCCTCCCATCCAATCACCCTCTCACTCTTTTGTTATCCAGCAGAATCTGGAGAGAAATCATTAAACCGTATAGCTGTTCCAATAGCAGCTGCTTGCAAGGAGGCCTTGGGAGTTCATGGCAATTCCTGTGCTGTGCAGGGCTGCTCAGTGCTCTCATGTGCGTCCCTCACAGCTCCCCACTCTGATGGCTCCAGCACAAAGTTGTGTGCAGTCTCTGCAAAAAAATGGAAAGAAGTGAACGGGACAGCATGGCTTGTTGCATGAGTTACCTGTGTGGGGGAGAGCTACCGCTTTAGATATGATGGGGCTTCTACCTCATTTTCCCTTCTTTGTATTCCTGTTTGACATTTGTTTTTTTGCTTGATTCTTATATCTTTCCATCTCCTTTTCCCTCTTTTCTGATCTTTTTTTTTTATGTACCTGCAGCTCTTTTTATCTTCTCTTTCTCACTTTTCCCCTTTATTCTCCTGCCTTTGTTAAATCATTCCAGTTCCTTTTGCTTTTAGAAATTTTATTCTGTTTCTTTCCATTTCCTCACATATTTCCTTCCTTTCTCTTTTTTCCTACTGTTCTTCCAAAACTACTTCTCTTCCTTCCTTCTCTGTCTGATTTACCCTTCTCTGCTGTCTTCTGCACTGCCCCCTTCCCCCTCCCTCCTAAATCCCATCTCCTTTATTCCCTATCGCTGGATGCAGGTGCTGCAGCTGCAGGAATCTGAGACCCTCATGGCAGGGGGGATGGGGGAGGATGTGTTGGGGAGGGGGTGTGCCACATGCAGTGCTCCTACCGTCCAAGAGAGGAGAGGGTGCTGTGTGTGCAGGTCTTGGGACAATGGTTTCTGTCAACAGGATGTGGGAGTTTTATTTAAATGTGGGAATGTCCCATGAAAATTGGGACATCTGGCACCCTTACATTCCATGTCTGACTTTGGCTTCATCTGCTGCTGTTATGAGTGTCATAAACATGGGTAATTTCACAATCCATAGGAGTGAGAGTACACAATAGATTGCATTGCAGATGGTATACCTGCCCTTAAAAGGACTGGGTCTTGTAAAGCTGCAGGGATTGCAGCTTGGCATATACTGGAAAGAGAAACATGAACTCAGGAATGACAGATTCCACCAGTATCATCATGTGCATGCACAGAAAATGAAAAATATTATAGTCATGATTTAAAATCAGAAAGGAAAGAGATCAGAACATGCAAATTAAAATGAAAATAAACTGGCATTATTAGCTGGTTTGGAGTTATCATTCAGTACTGAACTTCAATGTACTACATGCACTAAATTTTAGGTTTCTCATTTATATGCCTAAATTAACAATTTCTCCGTGATCCTTCTAGAGTCAGTGAAGACATCTCAAGGATATCATTCAGAGCACCTAGACTGACCCTCAAAAGGTCTCTTTCTCTTCTAGTCTGGGTGGCTTTGCTTTTCACCACACTATGATTCAAGACAGTCTTCCTCTTTCCATTTCAATGCCTTAGAATTCTTCACAGTTTCCTGGATATTTTTTCCCACAAAAATAGTCAGATGAATATTTTGCTGTATATATTTGCTGTTCTGGTCCTGCCCTTGACCTCAAGACCACTGTGACTGTTCCCTCTGTGTTGTAGTGATGTGTTGGTTTACAGGTATTAGTCGAATTTTTTTGCCCCAGTTATTTTGTGATTTGTAGCCACACTGCAAATCTGACAACCAGCAGAGGGAGTGCCAGTTGGATCTCTCAGTGTCCATGGCTGTTGGTGCCCGTGCAAGGAAATGGCTCTAAAGTAAACAGCAGAATATGTTCATTTGAACAGGACACGTAGCAGGATAGAGATGAGTTGCCAGATAGATGAGTCCAGTTGATGAGAGGAATGTTTTCTCTAAGCATTAAGAGGACCATATGCACACAATATCAGATGAAAAATAAACTGGCAAGAATTTAATTAATATCATCTGCTTAATCCAGATATCTATTTTTTCTTTAAGTTGTTGATTGTAGAAGTTCTTGGAAGAAAGGATTTGTTGCTATCAAGACTCTGTACTCAAATTTTGCCTCCTAAGTGATGGTTTAAGGGTGAGACAGCAGGGGTGATAGAGTCTGCAAAGGGAAAAAATTTTCTTTGGGAACTACATTCCTTTTCACAAAGACTTCCCATCTCCTGTATGGGATAGAGTTAGCTGCCTCCCACAAAGTCATCTAATTTTTTAAGGCACCTGGACAATATGCCAAATATAAGATGACTAAAAGACCTGCAGACATCTCATATGATCCCTAACTGAATAGATTTTTCTAGTGTACAGGGCCTTGGATCCATTCAGATGGATTTAACAGCCTAAGTAACATTTCTGTGACTGAGAACTGGGTCCCTGTCAAACGACTGGAGTCATGACAAGAACACACTGCACTAGGTACCAAGTGCTAAACTTTACCTTGAGGTTGATAATACCTGATTCTTTAACCACTTTACTAGAGTATTAACTAAAACCTAAACTCGTCCCATTTAATCAGTATATCTACCATTTCCTTTAGAAGAATGCTTTGGATCCAGTCCAAACTTGAGAACATGAAGATTAAAATCTGGAGGAAATACAGCTCTTATAAATCTAACGAAAAAAAATTAAAATGAAACCACGTATTTTTGATACCCCAGTTAGGGAAAATCAGTCACCAGAACCCTATGATGATTGGCCAAAGCCCTGGAAGCACATGTATTTGAGACACTTTTGCCATGGATCAGAGAGATGTTGGTCTTCCTTTAGAAGTAGAGATCTTCTGCAGACATGGGCCCATGTTTCTTACCAGATTTCCACAGACTTCGGTGTGACCATAACAAAATCTTTACTTCAAAGGAAGAGAACTGTATTAAATTCTTCCTTTGGTTTATCTTGCCCTTGTTAGTCTCTGGTGCCTTTCTAAAGAATGACCTGGGAGGAGATATTTTTTGGTGTGTCATTAATCTGCAGTATTCTATTCTAACAAATTTGGTGGTACTATAGTTTCCCTTGTTTCCGTAAGATTTATGCGGTGAAATAGTAGAGTGAAGAAGCTAATGAAACTGCTCCATCTGTCCCACACAGACAGTTCTAGTGCAAACATATAACCCATACCATGAAATATTATTCTTAGTGCTTTTCTAACTGTAATATGTAGAGAACTGGATGACCACCCTATGTTAGCTCTCCTTCCTGTTTTCAGATGCTAAATTGCATTAGTGATACTTTCCTAATACTTATTTTCCACACAAGCAATTACTCTAGTGGCTACAGGGGGCTTCTCTGCATGGTAAATATATATGTGAGTCTTTAGTCCTCACTATGATATCTATCCTTACCCAGAGATTTCAAAAGTTGATATCCATATCACAAATTAAATTATTATTCCATTTTACCTTTCAATAACATGTTAATTTTAAAGACAATTTTGTATAACACTCTCTTCACCTTTCTCTGCTCCCTTCATGTAAACTAAAATTTTGTAAAAGCGGAGTATAAGAAAGACAGAGACCTTCTCCTATTAATGTCATTAATACACAAGGAAACCAAGATCAGTGGTAGTGTTCTAGAGAATTCTAATCTGAATTCATATCTTTGAAAAAGGTGTCACTATATGGAACAGAGATCAAGAGACTAAATGTCCACTCCCCTGTTAGAGATATCATAAATGAATTCGGTAACAAGGACTCCAACACACTGTGTTGAACTTCATAGAATCTGTGTTTCATATTCTTTAAAAGTACACTTTCTCCCAATAGTCATCAATTTTATTCTGATTATGTAACATCTCCATTGCAAAAAGAAGGGAAGAAAGGAACTTCTCTTTGCATGTGTTGTTCTGTAACTCAAAAAACACTTTGTGGAAGAAATTCCTAAATATTGTCAATGAAGTAAATATGCTTATTAATTTTCATGCTGAAAACATTTAAATGGCAACAACTTCTGTGAATTCACAATCAGATGGTTCAACCACATATAATTGATATCTTTTCTCTACCAGAGCATTAAAAGTGTTCTATGATTTGAGTATCATTTTATGAATTCCTATTTTCTTGTTTAGTAAAATATCAGCTGCTTGCATATGATTTGTGACTAGGAAGTAAAGATGAAAAGCAAAAATCTAAATTAACAAAGCAAGTAAAATTTACACATGCCTTATTGAATGATCATGCAATTGTTTTCTTTTTTATTACCTCTTATTCTGTCCTTCAAAAAATCCAAGAGTAACAGTTAAGTTGCTTTTACTTTCACAGAATTTATGCTTTGATAAAAAAATGTTCTTGGTTGTTTTGGGAAAGTGGATCACATCTTCAAAAAATTAAAAATTTTAAGAGCAGCACATGGAATTATGAGAAGGGAAGGGGGAGGGAAAGGCCAATGAAAGAGGAAAGAAATATTAACTCTGATATGATGGCCAAAAGTTCTTTCCTATCTTGTTGAGACCTTAGAGTCCAACCTTTTTTTGCCAGCCTTAAAATATACTATTAGTCAAATCTCATTGAAACTTTTGCAAATATATTTTTCAAACCATTTTGAACAAAAGCTCCAAACCAGGTTATATTTGTTGTTTCAGATGCTTATTTTTAAAGATTAAATGTTAAAATGACCTCACTAACAGAGATATGACGGTGGTATTACTGAGTCTACTATGAAAAATCTGTTCAGAATTTAAGTAGATTGAAGGTGAATTCCTTTCATTTGGGGTAGACTTTTAATGCCTTGATTTCAAATGTTAATATGGTGAAGTGATGCAGAAAGCCTGTGCTACTTATTACTTTACAAATACTTTGTTACCTGTCTGCATATTTAAAATTTATGTTGAATTACATAAAGAAATACTATTTTTTCAACCACATCCTATTACAAAGTAGGAGAAATAGAAAGGGGGTTTTGTATCCATTTTTTAAAAAACAGGATTATGAACACAGAGATACTAGGTTACTGATATTTGAAGTAACTGTTGAATAATGCCAATTTCCTGTAGGCAGTTTCTTCTGATACAATAATTTCCACAAGGCACGGCTCTTAATTTAGATCAGAAAAGTAATTTTAAATCAGTAGAATTATTTCTCTTGAAAGAATGATATCACTAAAAACATTTAGAATTTTGGCCAAATGCAAGTGAAGAGTCTTTTGTCTCCATTTCTCTTATAGTTATGAAAGTACAGATTTAAACTGTTGAGTGAGGCAACAGGTGTGTGATGCAAAATTCAACACCTTTTTCTGTGTTTTGCTTTGCTTTTAGGAATCAGTTGCAGGAGAGTGATCTAATCAATAAGCGAGAGAGTCAGATTGCTCTTACCTAATATCCCTCTTACTCAGTTATTTTTTCATTGCTGACAGCGGAGATATATGGCTTCATTTAAACAGGTATATCACATCTCCTCTCCTGACTACTGCATGGCTTTGTGTGTAGAGTGCATACTGAATCAAATACCTGCAGGCTGAGGAGATATTTGAATCCAGACCTTCTGCTTTCATCAGAAAGCTAATATTATAACAGTAGGAACCACATCCTTTCCTGGCTAGGTTTTAAAATCAGTACAATTCTTTGGGTAAGTGTTGGCTATGGTATTAACACAGAGAGAATTGTGTCCTTTCAGTGGTAAAGACCTGACTAGTTTGTAAATTCAAAGAGCTGGGTAGGTACTCAACTCTTTGGATCAGCAAAGAACGTATCCTCTTCAGGTATGTGCAATAACAGGATACTTAGGCTTTGGAGTAAGTGCTCCTTGGGATCTTGGCCAAGGATTTTTGGAGAGTGATCTGGGACTTAGATGCCTGAATCCCCTTGAAGTTGCACTGTATGGGCTACTGTGAAGTATTAGGTTGTACTCTTAACTGCTTATGATGCAGAAAACTTTGTATGTTTGAAAAGATAAAGATTGTATTTTTACTTCAGGAATAACTTGAAACCTAGAGAGCTTCAAGAACCTCTCAGCGGCTTTTCACTGCCCTTGCATTGAAAAGCCTGAATTCAACTATGCCTCTCCCGTGTCCCTGTGGAAAGAGAGGACCCTTCAAAAAAGGCAGCTGTCAGTCATACCTTCTTGATATTGCATGGATGACATTGTTCCCCAAGTACATAAAACACATGAAGGAAATCATATTAGGGACAACTCTCTATGTATTTAAAGCTGGGGTTTTCTTGTTTCTCATTTCTTTGTTTGTTTGGTTGGTTTTGGGTGGGTTTGGGGTTTTTTTGGGTTTTTTTGGTGTTTTTTTTGATTGAACTATGAAGTTCTTGATTGTTTTCATCAAGCCAGTCCTTGTTCTTCACCGCCTCCCCAAGATCTTGCTTTATGGTGAACTTGCCACCAGCTGCCACATGAGTGGAGCCCCGAAGAGAAGATATAAGGACTCCCTGAAACAACATCTCAGCCTTGACCATATTGATCAACATAACTGGTCTACTCTGGCTTCCAATCGAGAGGTCTGAAGACACACCATCTATAACGCTGCTGATGCCTTTGAGAACGCACGCAGGATCACTCTCAAGGAGAAAAGACAATGCAGAAAGAATCATGTCTTGCAGAATATACCACCTAAGGAGTCTTTCTACTGTACCTTTTACAACTGGATGTACCTGTCTCGTATTGGCCTTATTAGCCACCAATGTGCTTGCAACAAAAGTGGGCAGAGCCCTTTCCAAATCTTCATTCGTGAAGCTTAGCCATGAATGAAGTTCTAATTATAATCCAACCTTCCCCCACACTGAGAGGGTAATTGCTTGAGCAGGTAACCTCTGTGCTAAAGCAAGTGCTACTTTACTATAGTGTAAAAATAGAAGCGAGACTCTCTGTAAGTCATTGTTTGCTAGGATGTATTTTTGGGCCAGTTACTCTCCACCTAAAACAGGAGCGAGGTGAAATTGCAATACCTAAGAACAAAATTATGATCCTTACCTTGCTCTTCAATTCCAGTACTGCTGACTTTCACATTTCTTTATGTTTAATTTTTCCTTTTAAAGCATCCTAGATGCCTCACCATCATGATTTTTTCACCTTTTGTATGCAATATGTTGAGAGAGAGGAAAATCTGGAGCAGATAAAAAATCAACTCTGTGAAAGTTTATCGGGGGGTAGCATGATAAGAAACAGAAAACTGTTTGTTTTCTGTATAGTAACTATATGGGATTTTGTTATACCTACTGTAAAACCACAATGATTTATGAGAAGAAACATTTTAATGACACAACTACAAGCTAAATGTTTCCCTGTGTGGGATAACACAACACTTTCTCAGCTGGCTGAGTCTGCAGGGCCATCTACATTTATCACTCTCATAAAGTCCCCTGAATAAGTAAAAGCTCCTCTCACCCACTCTTGCCTGTGGCTTTTAAACAGGAAGGAAGTATCATTTTCTTCTCCCCTAGCACAAAGAGAACCCTGAGCATCTAATTACAGTTTCTGTGAGCAAATGGAACCAGAAAAGCATTTCCCTATAGCTAAAATGCCCAAGCAGAGCTCACACTCTCTCAGTTTTCCCAGACTAAGGTTGAAAATCTGCTCTCTAAATTATTCCATTGCTTTACAGAGGAAGTATTAATTACACGACTGCAAATGTAGATTGGGGTGGGATGTAATTACAGGGTCGGCTTTGTGTCTGTTGTCCAACAGAATTAGGCAGGAAGTGTTTGCAATGCCAGCAGTTTCAGGTGTTTTGCAGCCTATTATATTTGCTGGTTCTCACCAGGTCTCACAGATGGATCAGGTGACTTTCTGCTGCCTGATTGTCTGGAAAATCCACAAAGCTGCTATTACTGCAGGTTCATGACTTGTGTGTTTAGATTTTTAGAGAATGAAAAAAAAAGTAAAAACTATTCCGTTTCACCCCTTGCCAAATTTTGCTCTCTTTTTTTGTTTGTTTTTTTTTTTAAAGACTTATTTTTCTATATGTTTTCAAGTTTTCTAATACTAGACCTCTATTTCTGTGCATCTTCTCTGCTCCTCTCACAACATCTTTTTTACTAGAGGGAGAAAATGCCTGCGTATGCCACCAAGCACTCCAGCGGGGACAACAGTTGGCACTGGGATACCAAAACTGGACAACATACTGGGGCGTGCACTTGACTTCCAGTTTAGGTACACCATGGACTTCTTTTCTGGTTTTTGTACCTTTCTGGAAAAGACCTCCATTTTGCCTGTGCTTTGTTTGTGGTGGGAAGGAAATCAAATTTCTGTACTTTTCAATTGCTAGTACTGTCACCAGGCACAGTTTTGGCATAAGTTGAATGAAGATGTTCTGGAAAAATTCCTGATCATGGCTCAGGAGTGAATATAGGCAGAGATCATTCTCTGCAGACACTTTTGATGAGGATTTCCTGTATGGGAGGGTGGGAGTTGATTTGTATAGAGACAGGCTGTTGTCTCCCAGTTCAGCTGGGTGCAAACATGGTCCAGGGCATAGTTAACTTATTTGTAAGACATGATCAATGAGTTTGGATATTTAACTTGAGTTTTGAGCAAGTGGTTGTGTTTAAATATGCTTTCATCGAGACTTTGGGATGACTGTTCATGAAGAAAATAGATTTTTAAGAGGCAACTCTCAGCTATTTGGCCAGTATTTTCTACTTTATAAAACCTAAATATACTGACTGCTGTGCGTGAACACTATGCTCTGTTCTGTAGAAGTCTAAATGAAACAATCTTATCCACTGAAAGCAGATAAGATGAGGCAAGACAGTTAGATCTCTTCATATATCTTCTTCTGGATCAAACTGTGTGGCTAAACTTACTATCGTTGCCTCATCTCTGTGCTTGTGCTATTATATTCTCCCCAATGAGTCATTTCAACTGAAGATGTAATTTTGCCTGCCCGTGAACAGTCAAACTGAGTTTGCCGGCCCATTGAGGAAAGGCAAGACGGGGAAAATGCCAAGAAGCCACAGCACAGGCTAGGACTTGTAACCAGGCCAACCAACACAGTTATAGACGAAAAAGAAAATAGTAATCATAATAAAGACACTGCAGCTTATGTCTTTCTGGCATTATTACTAGTCTTTTTATTTAGGGGAACAAGTCCTAAAAAGAAATATTCTGGTATTGTGGTTTTATCCAGGTCTATAAAACCCTAGGGTAAAGATTAAACCTCATAAAATATTAATTAGCATGATTCTTAATGCAAACATAAATCATTGTGGAACGCTCCAGGTCCACCCATTTCACTTTGGTATTTATCTTTAATAATGTAAACATTCAGAATATATCAACATTGATTTGTCATGACATTTACCAAAGTCTTTGCATACAGTTTTCAATTTTCTGTGCTAGCAAAGATGGAAGACATATATTAAGTTTTTTTTAGTCCTTAAACTTACATAAATATGAAACATAGATGCCAAAGCAGCATGTGCCTTTGAAATTCCTAAAATAGATAGGATAGCTATTACGTATGCACAGATCCCATGAATGTCAGCATTTAAGATGCATATTCATGTATATACTGTGGCTGGTGTAGTGAAATGTGGAAAATATTTATATTCATTCTTGAAGAAATTACCTTAATAATTCATTTTGGACCCACCTCTCCTGAATTACAGTTGCCTCACTTGTGGAAAATTTTCCATATATTGGAAAGACTCTAATAAATTATAATATTTTCCTAAGTGTGGAAATAATTTGTAGTTTATGATGTCACAGATTTGCAAACTTTTTCATAGTTGATGTTGCAAGATGTACATATTTCCTCTCTTTTCCCTCATGCTTAGCTGTACTTTAAATTTCTTTCATGATAATTAGGGATTTTTTTAGAGAGATGCAACATCTACTTCAGATGTGCTCATAATTAACTGGAATATTTGTATGAAAAAAAGGATATATGCATGAGATATCAATGATAAGATGCACAAACCCTTTGATTTTAAGGGATGATATATATTGTATTTTAAGGAATTATTCTAAAGATGACGTTTCTAATTTACCTGGTAAGGCTCATGTTTGATACAACAGGAGCTGATCAGCATGCTATGGTTTTACAGACTTAATGGAAACATGCTTTTATTCCTAAACAGCTTTGCATATTACTAGAATGAGTTAAAAAATATCTAACAGTTATTAAAATGTGACAATTCCCTCTAGAGTAAGGCTTGTACCCAAAATTAAGACTGATTGGTGTTGAACATCACTTGGAATAAAATTCGGAGGAATGAAGCAGCTTTGGATGGTCTTAGTTCAAATGCAGGTCAGATCTGAACAATTGTGCCTCTCTCCAGCAGTGATTCCAATGTGAGTAGATGAGCGCAAGCAAAGACTTATTGAGAAAGCTTAGGGCAGAGTGAGAGAAAGATTAGGAAAAACTGGGATAAAGGAATTCACCAAAAGAGTAAAGAGTGTATTCTGACTTGGTCTATAGATGTGGTGCTAACTGAAAAGAGGACTTTCTGTTCATATCCAGTCATATTCTCGTCTTCTTCACATCTGGAACTTACTAAAAGACAAGTGTAAATGAGAGAGCTTCAGTATACAGTGGGTCACCTTTTTAGCATGCCAAGAAGTGGTTATTTAGCTGGGCACGTTACACATTTCTTTTGCACATGAATTAGCCTTTCAAATGCTTAAACACTTGCTAAAATTTAAAGAGATGTAAGCTTACTAAACAGTTTCAGGAATGTCAGTAGCATATACACAGCTATATTTTCAATATTCTGTATATTTGTTTCCTTTTTGATACAGTCTTCTGTTCTATGGATTTGTAGATTTGTATTTGTCTTTCTCATCTTGTGTTTTGTCTTTCACTCACACTCCCCCCTTTGTCTCTCCATTTGTCTTTTTCTCTCTTTCCTTGTATTTCTTTCTCTCTTTCATATTGTTTTTTCCTTTTTTACCTCTCCCCCTAAAGAAGCTGAAATACTAACTTTTTAGATAGGGAACAGTAAAAAGAGAGATAGAAGACATTCTAACAATGCCCACATGGCCTAATAATGGAATAGTACTGGATCAAAAATTTAAATAAATAAATAAATAAATAGAAACATTAGGAAAACCTGAAAGGATACATGTAACATGCAGGCTACTAAACAAAGACCATCTTGTGTAGAGTGTAAAGAAAACATAATGACTACAACCTGCCCTAGGGTTTGAAAACAATTTACTGAGAAGCCTTTTACAGTGGCTAGCTTTGGAGCCATTTCTAATTAGCCAGCAGGTAATTCAAAGTCTGTTTAAGTACGTTCGATAAATTTCCTTCAGAGTTTCTGTCTTATAAATCTGTCATGACGATCTTTTGGATCTTCGGGATTTAAAAGATCGTAATCTCAGAACTAAAACGCAGTTATATTTCATGCCAGCATGTTTCAAAACTAACATATTTCCATAAGAAAAGTCCCAAGCTAAACTGTACTCGAGAGATATACACACAGTAAAATATTTTGGGTACGATTCACTCTTTGTAATTAGAGTACTATCTTTGTATTTTGATATCATAATACAAAAACCTCCAGAAAACTTTGATTTTTTTTTGATTTTACATGAGGAAAATATAATTCATCTCAAAGTATCTAAATGTTTTCCTGCTTTTCAGTTACAGACTTCAGTCTGTTGCAGTGGAAAATACCTACAAGATTATTTGGTTTGTCTCCATCTCAGTGCAAATTTAAGAAAACATGCACCACATATATCATGCATGCCTTTCTTTATAGATAAGATAGATATGCACAGAAGATCCAAACATCATACTGTCCTATTCATTTTGCAGGGTGAGGGATGAGAGATCTTGCATGACACAGGTAGTACAATGTGTGTTTGAGAGTGTGTTACAAACAAGCAAGAATTACTCTGAGTAGCCAGCTCAAGTCCCTCAGGGCTTTTTAGCTCAGTGTCCAAAACCAGGCAAACATGTACTGAGCTATCCTTGGAAGCAATGCGTCTTTTTTCATGTACTGTTCCTCATGGAGGCAGCCTTGGAACCTTTGCCACCATAGCATGCCTTTTTTCTGCAAAATGGATGCACTGCCCACAGGTAATGGACAGTCGATTGTACCTGGTGGTCTATTGCTGTAAAAGTACTTTGTGCTTTGAATGTGTGTACAATAGAGGCAGTGAAGTGTGGAATGAAAGCTGTTTGATGTATAAAAGATGAAGAAACTTGTAAATAGCACAGGTGGGTTGAAAGTAAGATTATATAAAGATAAAAGGAGGAGAAGGAAACAGAAAATCATTCAAACAAAGAGTACTTCCAGCTTGGGAGAGAAGAGCAACAAGGCCCAGAGAAGAGCAATGAGGCTGGTGAAGGGACTTGAGCACAAGCCCTATAAGGAGAGGCTGAGGGAGCTGGGGTTGTTTAGTCTGGAGAAGAGAAGGCTTAGAGGCGACCTCATCACTCTCTTCAACTACCTGAAGGGAGGTTATAGCCAGGTGGGGATTGGTCTCTTCTCCCAGGTAACCAACAATAGGACAAGGGGACATGGGCTCAAGCTCTGCCAGGGGAGGTTTAGGTTAGATGTTAGGAAGAACTTCTTTATAGAGAGGGTTATCAGGCATTGGAACGGCCTACCCAGAGAGGTGGTGGATTCACCATCCCTGGAGGTTTTTAAAAAGAGACTGGACGTGGCCCTTAGTGCCATGATATAGTAATTGGAGTTGGATCAGGGGTTGGACTTGATGATCTTGGAGGTCTTTTCCAACCCAATCTATTCTATGATTCTATGATTCTACGAAGGCAATTTTACAGCCCTGGAAAAGACAAAAAGGAGAACTGAAAACAATATGCAGACAGAGTTATTCAGAGCTTCAAGGTAAGGAATTTGAAGGTGGCACATACTTTCAAGGTAGAAGAGAGAGCAAAATGTTGTGTTCTAAGTCCTGTTAACACTGACTTGTTGGTAATGCTTATACTTCCAGATGTTTTGCTTTTAAAGACAGTTGGAATGTTGCTAATGTGACAGTGTTGCCTCCTCTAAGATCTGTACCTGTTAGTAATGCATCAATTGTCTAGTAAGTGAGATACGAACTACCAAGTGTCCTTGGGATTTCCATTTTTAGTTCTATCCTTCATTGGTGCGTCATGTTCCTCACTTATTCCTACTGAATTAAGAAGAATAAAAAAGCAACAATTATACTTATTCAAGTATACCTAAAGCTTGTTGGGGGAACAGAATGCCTAGAGAACTCTGCTTTCAGAAATGGTCTGCATGGTGAAACAGATACTAGTGGGTTTTTCAGACAGTCTTTTTTTTTTTTTTAATGTTGTATCTCTTATCCCAAGAGTGGCATACATTCTACATGTTTCCACTATGGGTAAACTCAAAAAATTCTTCCTAAAACTGCTTCTAGAACCTCAAGGTACATTCCTACTCTCTCTAGAAAAGGCAGAATAATCTATAGTGATAAGAATATAAATACTGTACATCAAAATCTGGATTAAAAAATCATCCCAAGAATAACATAATGAGCTTAGGAAGCAAGAAAAAAGAACAGTGAATGACTAAACCAATGGCAGCTGTTTCACTGGTACCTTCTAGACCTATGTTGTCAGACATGTGAGTGGGAGCAGCTGCGCTGCTGCTATCAACATTCGGTCTGACGCTGTCTGTCCTTATGAATTTATGTGTTGATTTTGGCCTCCCTGAAGAAAAAAATTGCCTTTGTGTATTTTGTTATTGTGAGCAATAGTGGGGTTTGTTTTCCTTCTCTGAATCTTCTACCCCTCTCTGTAACCTCTCCAAACCCACCACTTTATCTCAGTTCCCGCTTCTTCCATCTAATTTTTTCCCTGATCTCTTCATCACCTGTCTCAGATGAAGAGATGGTGTATTATCAGGTTCCCCATCACAAGTCTGGAAGCAGCTTACAGGGTGCCTGTCAAGACAGAATACCTACCTTTTTCAAGACAGAATACTTTCAGATGGTTACACTCAGAAATTAATTTTGGGTGCTCTACTCTCCAGAGCAAAACTTGCAACAGTGATTTGCCTAGGTTTTGGAGGGTGAATGTGTTAACTTAGGATAATTCTCTGGGTTTCACATTCCCTATTGGCTGATTTCATACAGCTCCTTGATCGAAATGCAGAATTTTTCATTTTGCCTGTCATAAAGCTTGAATGTGTCAAAGGAAACTTTAATGTGCTTTAATATTTTACTTTGGTTCTCAATTCAGTTCTGAAATTACCCACCAGAATGACAAACTCAGAACCTGAAAAGTACACTTAGAGGGCATATTTATCTGTGAACCCTTCGTAATTGTCCTTGTCACGCATTACAAGCAGAATCCCAATAAATGAAACATTGCGAAAATGGGAGAAAAAGTACTGACAGAAAAAAATTCTACTGGAACTTACTAATTAAGATACTCATTTTTAAGCATTGAGGGAAGGATGTCTCTCTAACACAATGAAGATTCTTAATGTTAGAGATAAAATTATAAATGAGCTGTCTATGGAAGCCCTTTAAAATATAGTTGAAGATGAGAATATTAAACTGAACAATTGAAACATTTTATTGATGATAGGTGAGCTTGAAAGTAGTTCAATCAACTTTTACTACAAATTGCATTGTAAGGTTGAATCCATCTGAATAATGATAATTGTCATTTGCCAAAGCATAGTCATAGTGACATGATAGTGAATGTTATCACCCCATGGGAAAGTCTGTTAGCAAAATTAAGATCTCTCAGGGTCATGCTTCAATCCTGTGCAAACCTTTGATTTCAAAGAGGAATTCCAGTTCCTCTTCTTGGAAATATTTTATTTATTTAATACTACAAAGGTCCAGTAGGTTGAAATGGCATCTGGGTAATGACCAAAATATCAGCAGAGAAGGAATCAAGGGATGCTCCACTAGGTCTTTCACTCTGGATAATGAGGAGACTAGTTTCATAGGCACATCATGCTTGTGCCTTAGTGTAGACCTCATCACTTGATGATAAATGAATACTGAGACTACAGTAAGGTAGTTAAGATACACACCTAAAATGTAATAGAATGACAAAATAGCAGCACTGTATCGGGATGAAGTTGGGACGTTATTTTGGTTTTGGTCTGTGTTTGACCCTAGCCACCTGCAGAAGTTTATGGTTCCTCCTGCCAAGTCTTCAAGCAGTGAACTTGGTCTTGGAGGGAGAACTTCTGTGTAAACTGTTTTAATTGGTCTATTGTGATTGATCAATTGCTTGTCAAGGGCATTTGGAGGACAAAGTGATGAGGAGGTGATGAAGGTACTCCCCCAGCCTCAGATAAGAAAGACCCCCCTTCAATTCACTGCACCTGCATGAGGGAATTTCCAAAGTGCTCATGCATGCGCAGGAGGCGTGCACTTACATAACCAAGGGGGTGGGATTGAGAGACCCTGACAGGGTGGTACTGACCACACCTCCCCGGGGCAGGTGCTCTCAATAAACTTTATAAAGGCAGACACGTTTCCTGGGGAGTGGACGGCTCTTCACGATGGACCAAGTTGCTTTTAGCGAGGACGCCTGCTTGAAGTGGGAGCCTACCCCCCCCTTCGGAACACACAGCTGCCGTAGGGAGACTTCATTACTGGTTAGAATGAGTAAGATTATCTTATAGGTGACACCTGGGTGAGTATGGGGTGTCGAACCTTCTTTCTAGGGTCTTTTGTGCACTTTTTCCTCCGCCCTAAACCTTTTCTCTCAGGTGCCTGTTTTTCCGCCTTTTCCCTGCTTGCCACCTTTTCCTAATAAATGGCTATTTTGCCAACTAGTAACGTTGTTTGGTTTATTCACGTTCCAGAATCCCTCGAACCTGTTTTTTCCCTGATATAGTTTATCCTCCCCGTTACAAGCACTCTCACAAATTTTAAGAAAAGTTGTCTGGATGGTTATTGTCAGCTCCATTTGGAGTGGGTAAGTCTATCCCAATGAAAATTAATTGAAATGTTTTAGAAATCAAAATTTTTTAATAGCACCATTGTCAGGAAGGAACATACTGGATCCTAGAGGCTGATCTCAGTAGGCAACACATCCTAAACAAAAACTTAAATTAATGTATGCTAGATGGAAATTCTGTACATCACCAATTTCAAACTCAAGCAGCAATGTCATCTTGAAAATGAAATCTATGTAAAAATGCATTTTGATTGCATTTAATCAAGTTCTCTCAAAATTGTTCCAGGACCTGTATGAGCCAAAGTTGATCCTGAACTTCTCTTCTGGTTAAAGTTCAGAGACTCTTCTGCTTAGAGGTCTAATTAGAGATCTAATTCCAATTCCAAAATAATCCTATGTGCAACCATAACTGCCTGTGTCTCTTTTGCTTCTTCTCTCTCTCTTTTTTTGCCATTTACTTATATATAGAAAATAATCATACCCCCTCTCAGTTTTGGTTTTGCCAGATTAAACAAATCTTGCTCATTTTAGTATTTTCATATAATAAGCTCTACCTTTCTGATCTTTTTTTCCTGGATATCACCCTTCTCTATATCTGTTGTTGTTTAAATTCTTCTTTATCATACACAATATTTAATAATTTCTTTTACCGTGTTCTCCAACAACGGTCTCTGTATCTCATTGCACAAAGTGAAAATTGCATCATGAAGTCTTAAGAATACATGTAGTTTTTTGGTTCTTGTTTATGCAAGTCAACATTTTAATCTGAAAATTGCCACCCAGCTCCAAACTCTGGTACTTTCTATACTAATTGAAAAAGACTTTGCTGAAACAAAAACCAACCAACCAACAAAAAAACCCACCATATACTTTACTGCTCATTAAGGACAATAACCTGGGAGGAAAAATGAACATCTAATTGTACTTATGACATAAAAAAAATTTGTTTTCCTGAAAATGTTTTGAAAGTCAAAGTGGATGGAGGTAACAAGAAAGTGGTACACCTCCAATGAAGCAGTGGCAAACCTGGAAGACACAAGAGGCTGATCAGCCTTAGTCATTTTTAGTTAAATTACAAATTCTCTGTGATGAAAATGACCTAATCTGTGTCTGATGTTCTTTTTGTATAACAGAGGATTTCAATCTTATGTTCTATACTAGGGCCTAACTAGAATCTAAGGAAAAAGAACAAGATACAATTATTAAATGTGTGACAATAATTAAGCACTATAAAGTTATAGATGCGAGTAAAAGTTAACCAATATGCTTTTGAAAAGGTTAATGCTTCCCTTTTAAAATATGGGCAGAGGAGTATTAATTTTAAAGGCATTGTTCTTATCTTTGTCATGTTATCCTACTTATACTTTGTAATAAATTATTCACTTATGTTTAAATTTTGCTGGACACCCCTCTCAAATATACTACATTCCCATGAAGAACAGTTTGTGGATCAAAGCTTTTACAATTTCGAAGTCAACACTTCTACATGTCCATGTGTTGGAGATTTCTTGATAAATACGTGACAGACTGTCTGATAATATTATCTGTGATATTATGTGACTGAGGTAGGTGAGTCAGTCTTTTCTCTTCAGTTTCATGTTGAAGGGTGAGATGAAATACTGGCATAAATGAATGCAATTTTACTTGTTTATGCTCTC
Organism: Corapipo altera; assembly: GCF_003945725.1. Classification (NCBI taxonomy): domain Eukaryota; kingdom Metazoa; phylum Chordata; class Aves; order Passeriformes; family Pipridae; genus Corapipo; species Corapipo altera. Next base: position 48,174,923 of record NW_020884872.1, on the reverse strand, counting down.
TTACACTATTTGTTAGTTCTACTCTATGTGTTTATTGGCCAGTATGACTCTCTACCTCCCTTCATGCGAAGTCTCAGGTTCTTTCCTTTACACTCCCAATCACTTTTAAAGGTCAAAAACTTACAGGTCTTTCATTCATAGCCCAGCAGGAGTTTTGATTTATGATAGAATAAATCAATATGCTCTCATTGGGAGGGTAAAAACTTATGATAAAGTGATTCTTCCAGCCCCACTGACACAGAGCCAAATACTGTATTTTTCAAATTTTAAATTGCATTTAGTACTTGCTAAAATTAACCGTCTCATTTTTCAAATGTTACCTAACTAGTTTTTTCGTTTTTCTGTGGTAATAATTATCAACCAAGACTTTTTAATAATTCCAGCTTTAGAAGTATTTCTTTACTCAAATGAATAGTTTTTTTAAAATTCTGTAGAATCTACTTTTTACAAAAAATTAATAGAAATTCTGTTCCCTTACTAGTGAAAAAACCCCTAAACTTCCAGATATGCATTGCAAAAAAAGGCGAATGTTTGAAATTGTATATCTTGTTAGTTTGACACAGACAAATCAACCTAAACCTCCTGTCTCCTTCAGAAAGAGACCAACTACATTCACGCTCTGCTCCAAGTCCATGGAAAGTCAGAGTTTGTGCTGGTGTAAAGGTCAGAGGCTAGATAAGTCAACTGAACATGCAATTTACTGCTGCGGGTCTTAGCTTAGACCTTCAAAAAATACTATTGATATCACAAAGTCTCCCATTCTCAGGACATAGAGGGAGAAGTGACTTTGTAATATAGTCATTAGAGGCTGTCCATAATCCATCACCGAACATATTACAATTCCTCCACAGAAATTGTTCATGATAAGAGTGCAATACTGTAGGGGAGTTATCTAGTTATTGTTGAAAATTCCGGGAGTTGGAATTTTATATTCTTTTCCCACCCTCTTTGAGTGTGTGTATGTGAATGAAAGATGATGAAAAATATTATTAGAGTTCTGAAACACGTGGGCTTGAACTATTGGAGCAAACGGATTTAGGTGCCCGTAGCAAACTGTAAAGTGTTTGCACAGGAAGATATGCCAAAGAGGTTAACTGCCAGTGTTGCAGTATGTTCTCAGAAAAAAATGTAAAAATGTCTTGGCTCAGCATGCTGAAACAGAAACACATTGGCCTAGTGAAATGTGCAACTGGAGAAATTCTACCAGGACTGTGGAGAAATTCTACCAGGACTGTGCAGCAGAGAGCAGGATAGAAGTAGATAAATTAGCTTCTTTTCTATATATTTTATTCTTTTCCCTGTCATTAATCACTGAAGTCATAAGAGCAGTTTTTTACTGGTTGTTTGGACAGTGTTGTATTTTTTGAGTTATACTGAAATTATTTGATGTTTACATCTCTTTGGGTCAGTGTATCTCCTTAAAACCTCTTTGGTAAGATCCACATAAATTTAGCTGATCTAAAACTGGATATCTTGCTCAAATCTAATTTCTCTTTACCGTTTATAAGGAGAGATTGGCTGCTTCAGATAGTTGTTTATCCTGAGCGTTATAGGTACCTATCTCAAGATGGTAAGAGTCTTTTTCTTGGGAGACTTCTCTCTTGGCAGCACCTGTTTTTCAGTAGAGATCAGGGCCCACACAACTAACTTCAACTTGTAGCTAACTTTTCGTGATGAAAATAGAGAAGAGGGATACTTGCCCTACCTTCCCCTACGAGTAAAAAGAGACCTATCTTTTTGCTAAAATCCAAACATCATGAGCTGGTCATACAGCTGAGGGTTGGAAAGCTCTTCTACATTCTTGAACTTTGCTATTTGGAATTGCCCCAAAGAAAGAGAGTGAACTAACTATGAACACCATATTACATGCTCAAATTTGCTTCTTTCTTGTTTTTTATCAGTAGACTGTAGAGGCCTACTCATGTCTCTGCAAATAGATGGTCCTAATATGTTAAAGAAGAGGAAGATATAGTAGAGTTGGGAAGCACTTCTTGACACATTGTGAACATGAAATGAAAAATCTAGGTGGTACAGGCACTGACTTATACCACCACACCAGACTCTTACAAGTTTGTCTCATTGCATGAGCTGCTGTGAAGATAAAGATTTGGCGTAGACTAGACTAATTGATTAGTCTTTGTTTTGAGGAAGTTATTTTCTTCAGAAAGATACCAATCCCAGCTTTCATACATCAAGGATATAAATGATGGTTCCAATTGGAAAATCAAAGCCAATATATAGTTTTAATTAGAGATCATAGAATGAAATCTAAGGAACCCAAATATTTTTAGCTTTTTTCCCTGGATTGTTAAGGATTGAATTTAATGATCCATATCTGAAGGAGATGCTTGAGGCTGACAAGGTCAGAACTAATTTTACATGTGGTGCACAGATTTGAAATGACTCTCCTGAACCATGGAATGAATGATCTGTTCAACTTCCCTCAGTAGCAAGGTTCAATGAGTAGTAGCAGATTTTCCTGCTGCTTCAGGTATAATTACAGAATCACAGGTGGTATTCAGTCTTTCTCTAATTTAATAAGAGACGAATTCTTCACATTTCTCCAAAGTTGAATGTTATCTTTCTTTATAATTGTTGTTGGAAACAAAGAAAATAAAACCAAAGCAAAACTAAGCATTTTCCTGATTTGTGGAGAATGCATTACATTTTGTGTTGTTTTACCTAAGGTAAAATTTTTACACAGAAAAAAATTAGTACTTCACCAAGACAAACTTCTTGTGTTTGTGGTAGGCTATGAACATGCATATGAACATGTGGTCCTTTCTGAGGATTTGTCCACATACCACTTTAAAAGGACTCCAAATTCCTCTCTTTGGTTCTTAATGTTCAAAATCTTAGTTGCATCACATGCTTGTCCTTTGACGCACCAGAGACACAACAGATGTCACGATTTTTAGGAGAGTAAAAATTACACTCCATTTTCTTTGTTTTACTTGTATCACAGAAATTAGTTTCTGAAATTACTCTACCTCAGTATATTTGCAAATAATAGACTTGATCCAAAGACTGCACATCAACTATGTATATTCTCTGTTTTCTAAGATGTGGGTAAGAAGTAAATATACCAAAAATTTGAGAGCTTCTAATCTATGGAACAAAAAGTTTGATTGTTCTGGGTAGATACAGTGCTTAAGGTAAGTAAAAGATGATCGATTTATTTTTCTAAATAAATCATTTTTTGGGAAATAGAAAAAGAGATATTCTTTCATTTCACCTGGAAATATATTGGTCTTTTCCCCTGAGACAAGAGCAATTTTGTACAGACAGGAATTTTTCTCAACGAAAGCATTTTAGAAATGTACACAGTGTTTGGTAGTTATATATTGTTCATTTAATTTCTCTCACTTTATAATATAACTACTGTATAAATTCTGTCTGCATAATCTGTCTATAAACATGCACAGGGTTTTCTGTATTTGAATTTATTCTGTCCTCACTTTCAGTTGTGTTTATGGTTTACCTTCAAATCTTTGAGTAGATTTTCACATCGTCTGCAAGACAATGACATTCCTGGACAACTGATGAACTGGCATACATCCTCAGTTTTGCACAATGTCACGTGGACATGTAAGCTCATTCCTAAAAGTGATATATCAGTGTTAATTCAGTTTCGTAGCTGAATTAACAACCATATCTGTCAACAGCACTAATTAATGTAGGCTCAGTATCATGTTGATGCAGCTATATTTTCTTCCAGTAACCAAATTGGATGAATGGGAGTTAATTTTTAGATTTTTAAACCACATTCCATTGCTATTACTCAAAGTCTACTAAATTACAATCTATGATTATCTTATAACAATAAGGAATAGCTGCTACTAAAAAAATCACTTCACACTTTTAGAGCTGATTAGCTCTACAATTTCAGGGAAGTCAACCTGCAATCTGGACCGCTGTGGTAAAGCCTTGAACTAGTCATGGGCCACTGAAGAACTGGGTAGACAAAGGCGGATAGTTTTATAATTGTTTTTTTAAGATAAATTTTATGAGGCTGCTTCAAGAATGGATGAAAATAAAGCTAAAAGGAAAAAAAAAAACCAAGCTGGGAGAAAACCTGAAGTTCTGGTTTGGGTTTTTTTTTCCCCACACTGATCCGAAAAACAAAAGTATGGAGTTACTGTAGAGAGCTGCAACCAATGAATCTTTTTTAAAGAGATCTGACAACAGTTTGCAAAGCTGTTGTCAACTGAGGAAAAGAAACAATCAAATTAATTCCAAGTTGCTTTCCACTGCTTCTATTATAGAGATAATTAAGGGTCTCTTCAGAATAGATCGCAAGCTGTTTAAACTTTGACTGGCTGTTTAGGGCTCCTTGGAGGCTGTTTTGCCCACTAATAACTTCCTCAGTAAAGTGTGTGATGGTCACCTCTCTGATACCCCCTGTGAACACAGATGCATATGGCAGTGCATTGTGTTACCACAAAATACCTGTTAAGTTCTTTATAAGGAAAGAAGAAGCTATTTGCAAAACATAGCTTTTAGCCAAGATGTTTAAAGTTAGGCTGGCCTATGAAGATCTTTCCCTTCAGAAGGAACACTTATCTGCCTATTTAAGGCAATTTTGATAAATATTGTGTTGTTAGAATAGTGAAAACGGGGCCTTAGCCTAGGGTATATAACTGAAACAGATAGTTCTTCCTTCCTCTGTGTAATGAAAAGTTGAAGGTCTGCCAAAAAAGAGTTGAATTGCCAGAAATTCTGTCAATGTGAAGGTATCTTTCCGGCGGTAAATCAACTACACATTTAAATTGCTTCCTTTCCTAATCTATTAAAATTTTTTTGGCACAGTTCTCCTTTGTGAAATGTTTATTGCACAATTTAATTTCATTTCTGGTCAACAGTTGTTCCTATTAAGTCTCAAATGCTGTTGAAGGAGAGTATGTATCTTACTTTACAAGTTACAAAAATGATCTAAAGTAAGTCTAAATATATTTTTAAAGTTAAATTGAGTGAATTATCCTGAATATTTCATCCATTTGATTTGCCAGCCATTAGGACATGGCTGGAACAAGACTGTTTTCATCCAAAATGAACTTCTTAATGAAATTCTTAATGATTTGTTGATAGTAAAGGTGTGCATGAAATTCACTTATCAGTATTTTAAACTGTATGAACCTACTGTTCATCAGGAAATGGTGGCTGTTAGTCTAAACCCATGAAACCTAATTTCTGAATTCATAGAAGGTGCTAGAAACAATCAAAATTATTAAGACTTTTGCTTCTAGGCTCAAGACAAGCCATATGAATAGAATGGATGTTATAAAACACTGTAGGACTGTTAAATTCAGGGCTTGTAAGGAAGAAACTGTTTGTAAAACCCATGAAATGTTTTTGGAAAAATATCTGTTGCACATTACATGAAGCTAGAGCCAGACAAAAAATGCTAAACATTATTAAGAGTCCAGTTCACTTTTCTGTATATTCTAAAGGGCATTGTATTCAAGAATTACCCTTTCCTCTACACCTTCCTCTACTCCTTTACCAAGAGGAAAAAATGGCTTGATACATTTTCAGTAATGTTTACAATACACTGCACACAATTATACTAAAAAAATAAGGAAATTCCCAAAATGGAAGGACATGAAGGTTGCTGGGTGGTGTCTCAGGCCCTGCAAAATTTTTGAATCCATCTACATCAAAAGTTGTACAGATGAGGAAATGAAAATTCAGCTTACCCTTCTGAAAATGAAGAAATTAACCTACTCACAACCATTGAAATCAATATTTGTCAGTTTTGGGGAGTTACCAATTACCACTGTGTATGGTACAGGAAAACAGAAAATCACAAAAATGTAGAAATGTTGAACTAGGGAGGGACCTCTGGAGAACATACAGTTCAAGGTCTCTGCTTATAACAGGGTCAGCTAGAACAGATTGCTCAGGGTTGTGTCCCGTTGGGTCACCCTCCAGTCTCCTGTGATGGTAAATCCATAACCTTGCTGGGCAACCTGTGTGAATAAAGTAAAATTTTTTGTCTTATATTTATATAGAATCTTCTGTGTTTCAGTATGTGATCACTGACTTGTCAGCTCACTGGATATCATTGAGATGGGTATGACTTATCAAACTGCCACAAGCTGTTTATACACACCGCTGAGATTTTACCCTTAGCCTCCTCTTTTCCGGACTGAACAGTTCCAGCTCTCAGACTCTTTCACATGATGGATACACCAGGTCCTTCATCACCTTTGGCCCTTCGTTGGACTATCTCCATGTCTCCCATCCTGGGGATCCCAGAGTTGGACACAGTACTCCAAGTGTGGCCTCACCGGTATTGAATAGAAGGGAGGGAGCATCTTGACCTTTGGCAATATTCCTCCTAAAACTGCTCGGGAGTCTGTTGGCTTTCCATACCACAAGGGTACACACATCAGTTTGGTGTCCACCAGGACCCTCAGGACATTTTCTCCAAAGCTACTTTTTACCCTGCTGACCTCAGGTTTCTATTAGTTGTTCCTCTGCAGGTACAGTAATTTTCAATTCCCATTCTTAAAATGTGGTGTAATTAACAAATATAAAAAATTATTCATATGTGTGAGTTCCATTCACTCATCCGATTATAGCTATCTTGAATGCTGGTGGAGGAATTGAAGAAAATTAACAGATTGTCACTGTTGAGGGATGTTACAGGTGTCCATTTTCCCCAGCAGTTCCAACCTGGGTCTTCTTTGTTCCTGTCTGCTGAAGTCTACTTTGGAGACTTGGAACTCTGCTCAGGCTGAGGGATTCAGCTGCTGCCTTCCCATTTGCAAGTTCAATCAGTCAAGCGACTGAGCAGTATCCCAGAGACACAGAGACATGAGTGCTCACACAGATGGCCATGTACAGGACTCACAGAAGACACAAGCCCAGACAATCATGTCTCCTCCTTCTCTTGGGCTGGCAGAGGCAGAAGACCACTAGTGCAGTTCACACACTGCACTCTCTAGGTTTAAAAGCACATGCACATTCACAGATTCCCCCAACACCAGCATGGCCCCTCTGCCTACCTGATGCTCACTGTCTGGCCCAGCTTGGAGTTTGCCAGTGAATGCACACACAGACAAACTCCACACACACCCAGTTTGGGGATGACACATGCACTTGCACCAGACGCATCGGCTGTGAATACAACACTTCTGCCCCAGTGGTTGGAGATTAAAGTCCTCCACTGGCTTCAGTAGCTGATGCCGAGACCTCACTGGCTCCAGTGGGGAGTTCAATGCCTGCCCTCCTCTTCCCCTCACAAGGAAGTTGTAGACTCCAATGAGGTCTCCCTTCAGTCTCTTCTTCTCCAGGCTGAACAGATCAAGTGATCTCAGCAGCTCCTCATATGACTTCCCCTCAAGGCTCTTCACCATCAACATTTCCCTCCTTTGGACACTCTCTAACAGCTTAATCTCTTTCTTATATTACAGTGCCCAAAACTGCACACAGTATTCAAGCTGAGGCCACCCCAGTGCAGAGCAGAGCGGGACAATCCCCTCTGTCGATCAGCTGGTGATGCTTTGCCTGATGCCCCCCAGGACACGGTTGACCCTCCTGGCTGCCAGGGCACTGCTGACTCAGATTCAACTTGCCATCTACCAGGACTCCCAGGCCCCATTCTGTGGCACTGCTTTCCAGCATTTGATTCCCCAGTCTGTAGGAACATCCCAGATTGCCCCATCCCAGGCACTTTCCCTTGTTGAACTTCATATGGTTGGTGATTGCCCAGTCCTCTGATTTATTGAGGTTTCTCTGCAGTACCTTCCTGCCTTTGAGGAAGTCAACAGCTCCTCTGAGTCCTCTGAGCTTTGTATCATCTGCAAACTTGCTTAGTATCCCTTTCAGTCCTGCATCCAAGTCATTCATGAAGATGAAGAACACAGGGCCCAAGATTTGTATGCTAATGGACTGGAATAGCCGAAGTGCTTGGAAAGACCTTGTGCACAGGAAGCTGAATCATGAGCAGAGCAAAACTGTATGCTTTGAAAAATCCTCATTTTCCTGCAAGAAATGAAATTTAAAACCAAATATATAATTAAGAGATTAAAATATGTCTGCTTTTTTACAACCATTTGGAAGAGATCTTTAATTAAAGGTGGTAAAACAGCAAATAAATAGATAATATTAAATAAAAAATTGCATACTTTTTATGTGCCAGTTTATCTAAGAGTCAGGAGTGTTTTTAATTTTCATCTTAAAATAATTTTTATGTATGTTATTTATCAAAGCAATGTAGCCTATAGACAGAACAGCGGCTCTGGCACCCAAGCTGTGCCCGTATGTTCTAGTATATACCACCTCAGGGTGGCTATCATTTACAGAAGACCAATATATTATTTCCTTTGTATATATCTGTGGTTGAGTCCCCATCCCTGAAGTTATTTAAAAGATGTGTAGATGTGGCACTTAAGGATAATGTTTAGTGGTGGTGCACTTTTAAGTGCTAGGTTAATGGTTAAACTCCATGATCTTAAAGGTCTTTTTCAACAGAAAATTCTATGATTCTATGTATCCATTCCTGAGAATACAGAATAACAAACAGTCATTTTTTGATATATAAAAGATAATTAATTCATTTTAAGACATTTTTTTGTTTAAGGACAACACAGCACAATTTCATACAAGATCTTTTTTTTGTTTGATTAAATTTAAATCACTCTTTAAAGCATAAGATCCCCAATGACAACAAACACCACATTTATATTTTAGTCAGTCCTGACCCACTCTGATATTTGGAAACTGATATGATTTTAGTGAAAGAAAGTGCTGCAGTGCAAAAACTGACATTAATATACTTACAGTGAAACAGCAAAGTATACTTAGGACTTACTTGTTTTCAGATACACAGTTTCCCTTGGGTACAAGCTCAGCTTGTTCCTGCTGTGAGTGACTTCAGAAGCAAAACACTGTACCTGTGGCTGGTCTTCTAATCTGAGTTGCCACTTTTGGTTCATACAGGGGAATTTAGCATCCTGGGAGTCTCATTCTAAGTTAACTATCATTAAAAAGTAATAAGAACAGATTATAAGGGGAAATAATAATGAGTTTCCTTTTGTAACTGTGGTTAGATATCTCTCTGGGGTCTGATTTGACTAATGTACTGACTGAAAATGAGTCTGAGCTGCAAGAGTTTTAGAAAGAATTTTTTTAATTCAATCTGCTTATTTCAGGTGTGATCAAATCCAAAGATTTGGTTTAACCCACTAGAGATATACAACTGCCATATATGTTCGGTGCCTCATATCTTATCATTACACCAGGGGAACCATCAGAAATTTGATGTCAAAAATTAGTAGGAGTGAAATTTTCCATGCAGACATAAGAATTCATATATGCTGTAAAGTGTAGTATGTGGAAGGACATTTATTTATTTAATTATTTACAGGTGGGAGAATAGATGATATTAGAAACCTTACTGCAAGAGTTAGGTTTGTGCAGACACATAACAGAATCAAATAATGAGGCATGAATGCCTAAGTCAAGTCAGTTCAAAACTTGAAAGAACATTAGGAATTGCTTTCAAATTTTAGGCCCAGAATTTGTTTCTGGAAAGTGTATTCTGAATTATTTCAAATAACAAAAATAACTGAAGAAAATTATAAGATAATTGTGGAAAGTCCAGGAAGAATAAGATTTTAATATTTGTTGATGAAGTTACTGTGTTTAATTTACTGAAATTGTCTTTCTCTAGAGATGTCTGAATCAAGGACAAAAGACACAGGTTACAATTTGTTTAATGACTTAAGTAATGAAGAGAGATGTTTCTAAACTCTATTCCTTGAAATCAAACACAATACATCAATTTATTACAATGCTTATCAGTTTACAGAAAACTAATCTGCACTTCTGAGGCTTTCAAAAATATTTACTCTGCAAGATATTTGATGCATTAATGTTTTAGAAAAGGTGAGGCATCTGTCCCACAACTTGTCTCCAAGTGAAGGTTGAAACCCTCAGTGCATTCAGCAAGACATGACTAATTTATATAATGATTTAGCACACTTTCATCCTACCTCGATACAATTATAACAGAAAAGGCTTTCCTGCTGACATTAACAGATGTTACTGTAGTTTTCTTGAAGGCAGACTGGAGGTAACAATCAAGGAGTAAAGTTTCTTCTATCACAGGTGAAGATTTATTCTGATAGTCAAAGGCTGAAAAAAGATTGCTGTAAACAAGTTTCATTTAAAAGTCTCCATTATTTTCAGTTTGCTGAAATTTTTCTTCATCCTGTTCATTCTCTGCCCTTAATTAAAAAAATTCCTTTTTATATCCTTCCTAGAGAACTCTGGCCCAAAAAGTCAGTGACGTAGTCACCCATGTTTGTCTATGTATTCATATGTCTGTCATAATTTTCATCTTTGAGTCTTATCTGAATAAGCACCTTGAAAACTGTTGGTTAAGGCATTTAAAATCCAAATCAATCCATACCATCTATTTCTGTTTACCTCTAGTATTGTTTTCAGAAACTAAAAAAAAAACCCATCAAAATAATCCATCAGTCTATTTAGCAGTAATAGCAGGGATGGACAGTACACAAAACTGCATATGCTGGAAAATAAGAAATGAGACTACAATAACTCACTTGACAAATGTTTTGACTGATGACTGGAACTAATAGTTTCAGTGCTGGAATTACTCAACAAGGGTTCCCTCCTATAAGGTTTCAAGGTATAGCAAAGGAGCACTGACATTGCCTCAAAATTAATTGTAGACACAGAAGCAGAAAAGCGTAAGCAAACATATCTCTCACTCAGGGAGCTGGAAAGACACTGGTGTGAGGTCTGACTACATTGAAGGCAATGTTTTTCTAGTTTGCAAAGAAGGCTTCCAAAATATCTTTTGAGTGCGTATGTGAACATGGTACTTTTTGAAAGCGTCAAGATAAAATTCTTCATTGGTTATTCACAAAAACAAGATTTAGAGTTGAACAAGAAAATAGTTACTCCATCCATGTGTCTAAAAGAGGTTGTCTACTTGCAAAATTAGATGTTTCAGAAAAATGGTTTTTTGTAACAGTTTAAACCAAGATGCCACTTAGTCAGACAATAATGGCTCAAACATGGTTGTCTTGTAACATGTATGACAGTAAAAAAGAAAGGCCTGATATTTTTAACAAGCTAAAAACTCATTTTTGCAGGGGCAGGAAAGGTTTTTAGAGAAGGAGCTCTACATTCCTCATTGGATACTGCACAAGGACTGAATTTATATGAGCAGTTGACAGGGCATAGGATTTTGTCATTGCTCTAAGGCAGTGAGAAAGACTTAGCAGGGGTTTTTTGGGTTGTTTGGTTTTTGTTTTAGACTTTTTAGTGTGTTTTTTGGGGTTTTGTATTTTTTTTATAATTTATTTATATTCTTTCTGATTTTCAATCTGTCAAGCCAGCATTTCCCTCTGCTTATTCTTGACCACATCTGAAAGGCTCTTTTTGTCTTTCTAGAGGCTGAGTAATTGCGGAAGTCAGTAGTAGATATTTTTAATGACTAGCAAGCACAGGAAGGATTGATGAAGCCTAATGTAAACAACTACATTTGATCTGTGGAAAGATGTAGAAGTCTTTAGTCAACAAAGAAAAATATTATAGGAAGTAATTGATCTCCCACTAAAATGCACAGTTATTGATCAGATGAGTCATGTGATAAAGTGCACATTTTTCTCCATTGTTCATAAATAGAACATCGTGTGAAGACTTCAGAACATAGGATGAAGAGATCTAAACTAGGTAGAAGGCTCAGCCTTCCTATCTCATACCTTAGTTTATAAACTTATATTACAAGTATGGTTAAATAAAAGCTGTAGGCTAGATTATAACAGAGTTACAATACATTAGTATTTTTGGTATTGAGGTTTTCATATCATCATCATGGCTGGGCTTCGCGAACGAAGATTTGGAAAGGGCTCTACCCACGTTTGTTACAAGCATGCTGGTGGCTAATTAGGCCAATACGAGATAGACATATCCAATTACAAAAGGCACGGCAGAAAGACTCTTTAGGAGGTATATTCTGTGAGGTACGGTTCTTTCTGCATTGTCTTTTCTCCTCAAGAGTGATCCTGCGTGCATTCTCAAAGGAAGCAGCAGTGTTATAGATGGTGTGTCTCCAGACCTCCCGATTGGAAGCCAGAGTAGACCAGTTATATTGATCAATACGACCAAGGCTGAGATGTTGTTTCAGGGAGTTCTTGGATCTTTTCTTCGAGGTTTTAATATAAACTAATTATAAATTATTTAGGACATTAAAAAAAATAAAATATGAAGACAAAATAGAATTATCCAAGGACAGGATCGAGTTGCCTTAACATATATGTTTGGTGCCATTTCAGATGTCTTGGGATAAAAATTAGATTTTATGTTTTATGACAGTTCAGGTAAATGAACTTCACTCTGAATGCTTTTGTTCACATAACTGGATACTGCTCTAAAGGTGAGATTCAGCTTGCAAACTGAGACATCTGTATGTCATTATGTCTCAGTTCTCATTTTTCTCAATGGAGATCTAGTCAATAGGGTATTACATAAAATAGTCACTGGAGTCTAGACAGCAGTACATCTTCATAAAATGGAAAGTTAAATTCAGCAAGCTAAATAGCTCTCTGGACTTCATTGAATTTACTCGCTAGGTCTACTGAATACAGTTATCTAGATTGAGAAGTCTGTAATTTCCTGACTCATTTTAATGCCTTGGATAACATGGATTGTCTCAAGTCTCTTAAAACACCCATAGCACAAAACCTGAATCAAGATTCTAAATTTACATGTCTCTGAGCTGAATCTCATCTGAAGGTGTTACAGATACTTAAAGATACTTAAAGATACACAATTTTTAATTCCAGATGAACAACAACAAAAACTCTCCCTGATCCTGCTGGTGAGGGAGTCAGCAAGCAGCCATGTGGTGATTGGTTATTGGTTGGGGTGAAGCCATGACATAAATTAATATTAAAAACGAATCATCACCTTTAGTTATTTCTTCTCTTTAAATCCACCAAGAATAAAAATAGTTGCTGGTATTGGTGACAGTTTCACTTTGTATATGAATATTAAATGAAGGTCATATACAGTTATAGAAGAACATTAATGTCAGCAAAAAAACCCTTAGAATTGACACCTGTGGTATTGGTATCTAAAATGATATAAAGGTATATATTAAACATTTAATATGCAATTTAAGTTGAACTTGATTTTTGCAATTCAATAGTACATGGATATGCAAAGTAATCTAATTGGCAAGTAATTGGAGGCATACTGGAGGCATAGACAATAATTTTTGAGTTTAACAGAGAGACCTATTTTTTTCCCATATACTTTCCATATTCTTTTATGATTTTGTAGATTGATAGACAGATAGATGTTGCAATGAAGGTGGAAAAGCATATATGAGTTCATATGCTTTGACAGGTACAGTAAAACTGTTCAAATAAAATAAAACTAATGCCACTGCTCAGATGATTTCTTTTCTCTTTAACTGTAAAACTTTTTCTACCATACATGTGTTGCGTGTTTGAAAGAGGGAGGTAAGGTACACAAGTAACAAGTTGTTATATTCGAAGGAAAATGACTGTGCCATGGATATCACTAGGTCCTGAGAAAATAATCATGTGCCTTTAGGATAATAGCCATTAAAAAACCCCAAGTCTTTTATTTGTAGTGTTACTACTTTTTTTTCCCCTAAAAGGTTTGTGTTCCTCTCAAGAGACATAGAAATTGCCTTAATCACAAAGTGATTAAAACACTCCAAAAGTGTTGAGCTCTCAATAGATTCCATTTTTGAAATGCTGAAGAATAAACAAGATGATGCATAGTGAAGACAATTCTTTCCTTCATCTTGACTATGCTGCCATTTATCATGAACATCTTGATTTCAATGTAAGGCATAGAAAAACTGTACAGTATTGGCATGAGTGTCTATATTTGTAAGAAAGTAAAAGCTCAAAATGTAAAAGTAGAATATGCAACTTTATTGATAGAGACTTTCAAACGGCTTTGAAAGAGCAGGGCTCCTAAACTGGCTGGTAAGTTGACAGAGATCTGTTGTAATTTAATATATGTGTGTAGTTCAAAGCAGTAAGACACAATGCTTTGTGTTTGCACAGTTACTTACAAAACTGTAATAACACAGGTAGTTATATCCTTTAAATTCTAAGGGACTTGAATCTGAAAGTAGTTCCTTACTGGTTTTAGATTCCTTTAATTGTGCTCCCTCCATGAAATTCGTCCTAAATGCATACTTGGTATTCTGATTGTAGCTTTTTTGTTTTATATTTTTTAGTATCCTTGTACACCGGCTAATATCACATCTAACTTTTAAAGGTTATAATCAGATCTCTATAATCTAGATATTCATTGAATGTATAAATACAGAAAACATTTTCTTTACTAAGAGACACTTAATGGCTGGCTTAATTATTTGTAACTCTTATGGGGACTGAAGCACTTACAAAGTTATTTTTATTTCTTACCATTTGCTACTCCATTTCTCCAGTGTAACAGACTGCATCATATCTCTAAGTCCTGCTTTTCATTCAGATTAAATTAGGAAAAGTTAATAAACAATGATATGGAGTGAGAAGGGTATAGCCTAAAAAGACATGAAGCCTAAGAAGAGGAAACCTTTCCAAAAAGACTAGAAACTTGTCAACAAGCAGCATATGAAATGCAGATTGAATGCACCAGACTCTCTATGCTCTAGTGATTGTGAAAGAAATAAATGTGCAACAAAGTCAGGAATTAAATAGATATTTGCCCTTGCCTGTTGTCCAAATGGACACTCTTATTGATTTGGCTCAGTTCTTTTTGTATAATGTTCCAATTATCTCCCTTTGCAGCTGCATAAGAAAGACATAAACTATTTCTACACTGCAAAATGTATCCACCCTAGGGAATGATCCCTGCCTCCAAAGTCGTGCAGATTGTGTATACCTACCCTGTTTAAGGCTAGATCTCCACAGAACAGATATGCCATGGCCACACAACATAGCACTTGGTGTAGCAGCCCCTTTGGGCTGTCCCAGGGCACTATAACAGTTTGGGTTTTTTTGGCAGGGGAGAAGAAGAGTGGGGACATTGATTTTAATTTAAACTATCTGATATAATGTGACAGCTTTGCTGGAACTTTAGAGAGGTATATATTATAAGATGAAAATGAAAGTATATGTTGCATGCTCAGGGATATTTCATTTGAATACCTGGAGGAGTCTGAGAGTGAAACACATGCGGGAGAACCTGTCAGGACAGGGCAATAGGAACAAATGAACCTAGTTTAATGTTGTTCATCTTACCTTTATGTAAAAACTCCTGAAGCAAGATCTTACAACAGCACATGAAAAGAGCTTAATTTTGCAGTCTCACACCTGAAATCCAATTAATACAGAAATCAATTAATTAGTTAACTGATTATCGTTTATGATTTGTGGTGGCTTGGGCCCTGTGTTGGGACAGAGAATAGCTGGCCAGATGATTGCTTTAAGTCATTTCCCTTACAGTGTTCTCAAAAGCCTCTGCCTTCCATTTGTTCCAGGTTGCTAAACTGATCTTTAGCTGATTCTTCCATTTATTTAGTCAACATATTTAGGCTTTGATAAGAAATTTCTTCCTTTAATTCAGTGGGTTTTTTTGCTCAGATGTGTTTTATCTATTCCAATTTTAGGATACTAAAAGTCCAATGCATATGTTTAAGCAGGTTATATTGGGCTCACATTATAGAAAAAAATTAATGGGCTTAAAGGGTAGATTATTTGGCCTAGTTAGATACTCACATGAAGAATTCTGCCTAGAGGTGCAATTTTACTTATGTTGACTATAATAAATACCTTACTTGGGATTAGACCTTTTAGATCCCTAAAAATGGCATTGCAAGACTTTAGACCCTTATCTCTTTATTTATTTGTTTGTTTGTTGTGTTGTATCTTGAAAACAGGTTGCATATATTCTGCAGAACAGACATATGAATAATATGGCATTTTAAAAGAGAATATAGAAACTTATTGTTTATAAAATAATTACTCGTGGTTTGTTTTTTGGTTTTTTTTTTTTTACTCCTTCTCATTATGGATGGTTTCTGTGGCCTCCTGGTCCTTAGAGACATTCCTTTTTCCTCTCCTTTGATTCTTAAACTGTGTTAGATAGGTTCAGATACAATCAAGTTGGCTTTCTCCATTGTAATGCTTTGGAGGCAATTTTTTCTTCATTTTAAATTTGTCACTGGGGAAACCTTTTTCTTCCACTCAGCCAAACAGATGGTTTCTATTTTTTGTTTTTTCAATGTTTCTACTAAAAAGGTCAAGGTCATCTATGGAGAAGTGAAGTTCTGTATTTTCTTCCATTATCTTAAAATAAAAGCAAAAAATTTTTTAAAGTGCTACAGGTTGTTTCTATTTCTTCTCAAGTGTAACTACTCATAGATGACTTTGGCCCTTGTCATTTTAATACCTGAAATTCTTCAAGCCACTGATGAGCTTGTCCTCTGAACTTACATATGAAAGTTCCTGGACAGCCTTGAAAGAAAAGAGTGGATTTTGGACTAATTAAGATTAAATCTTATCTTGAAGTTCAGGAAAGAAAGGTAGATTAAATGACTTTTTCCAAATTTCACTGAAATTTTAGTCATATGAGCCAATAATGAGAGTCTAACAATTAATAGCAATGTATAGAAGTATATATGTGTACAGCTGTCCTACTTCACTTGTGGTCCAACTTATTTTATTCCTAAAGTTAAATACCTGATACCTATACAAAATTGCAGTATTTTGCATTTGAGACAAGACATGAAGGAATAGGCATATGTACTGACAGTTACATCTCTACAGATGTTCTGTACTTACTGTAGTTCAACAGCAAGTTTTAGTACCATCATCCATCTTTTCCTCTGCCAAAAAAAGAGCAATATTACCATCAGAAATTTGTCATTAATCTACCAGACAGGACAACAGGAACAACAGGCCTCAAGTTGTTCCAGGGGAGATTTAAGTTGGATATTAGGAAAAATTTTCACTGAAAGGGTAGTCTAGCAGTGAAACAGGCTGGCCTGTGATTGAGTCTAGCACTCCCTGGGAGTGCTAGATGTCAGGACTGGTGGTGGACTTGGCAGTGCTGGGTTAACAGTTGGACTTGATGATCTTATAGATCTTTTCTATCCTAAATGTTTCTGTGATCCTATGATTCAGTTCAGTTGGTTCCTCACACTGCATTTCATGAAGAAGTTGTGTCTTCTCGTCACATGCAATCCAGTCATTTTTTCAAGCATGACTGGAGATTTACAGGAGTAATAGCCTTTGTTTAAAAGCTTCAGTTGTGCTGACTGGACAACTGTAGGTCCTCTAAATTTTTTTCTGTATATTCTGTATGCTACCAAATCATCTCTAACTATACTAGAATATTCTTACTGAAGGTTCCTTCATGAATAGAGTTTGCTTGGGTTTTGACTGTTTCTGGTAGTATTTGTGGTACTCGTCTTTTTCAGTTCTTCTGGTAGGATGCCATATCATGTACTCTTTCTGATTTCCACTGACTTCCACTTTTCAGTATCTTTTGCTGAACATTTTTCAGTTCCTGAAATTCCTGAGCTATATATTTTTACACTTCAGACACTGAAATGTCTATATGGAAAATCTGCTGAAGTGTACTATTCCTTAGCACACAACTCTGACTTGGTAAATGCATAAAGGAACTTTGCTTCTGGATTTGTAGTTACAGGAGCCAGAATTTAGTGCTGGAGATTATTTGCTCACTAATCTCTAGTGCATTAAGCTCTTTCAATGTTGTTTCCTCTTCAGTTATGGTATGTTCCATTTTCATACTATTATTTCCATTAGCCCCTAGACTTTGCCTCCATGTACTACATCATTGTAGTTACTGAAATCTGCATGAAAAGGTTTTTTTGGCAGCATCTAAATTAAGTATAATCTTTACCCTCATACTTACTGAATTACCACACCACTTCCTCCTTCTTTCTTCTCATTTTATTTTTGTGGCTAAAAATCTTTTAGCTGTTTGTTTTAATTTCCTCTGCAAGGTCCAGCTCAGCTTGATAGTTGGCAAGTCTCACTTTTCTCCTACATATTCTGACCTTCAAGGTATATCTTTCTATTTAATCAGTCTGTTCTTGCTGTTCCTCATAGACTCCCAGCTTACACTGTAAATCCTTTCTTTGCATGGATATGATCAAGATCAGGAATGGGTAAATGGATATCTATTTTGAGCAATATAACATTTACCCATATCTCAACAGCTGCAGTGAAATATCAGACAGAAGACTTTATTCACACCTTGATTACTAAATGATTCTAAGCATGATGTGAATAGTTATTCAGTTAGGTCTCGTATCTTTTCCTCTCAATCATTTTCTTTCTACTTGTAGTATATGTATTGGCTTTGCATTTGTGAATTAAACCAGTTCCAAGCTTCTTTTTCAGAAAAGCTTGTAAACCTTACAAATCCACTTAACTTTCACTGATTTCCCTAGTTTTTTCAAGAATTTTGTTATTAAAATAAACATTTTTAAAAATGCATTTTCTTTTATTTCCCTCTGTAGCATAACTTTAACATAATATGCTCACCATCACTTATTTTTTCCTTTTCCAATTTTATTAGGTTTTCACTACATCCTGGACATACTTTTGAAAATATCATTGTTTTTCTTGGTCCAACAGTGTAAAAAATATTTGCATCACACCATTTTTGTTGGAATATGATCTTCAATGGATATATGGTATAGCAACACTCTATTAATCTTTAATCTATACTTAACTCTGATAATTAGTAAGAACTTCATTCAAATATTACTCCAATTTTTGAGAACAAATATTTAAAAAACCTCTTTCTAGAACTGCTTACACGTTTCTGAAGTATTTCTAGTCTATTCTGTCAAGATTTTCTCCTCCTTCTATCTTTGTATTATTCACAGAAAAATAAAAACTTCTGTGTGATTTAATTATTTAATAAATCCTTAATGAGATGTTTATCATCTATAATTTATCATTTATTAAGACTTTTATTATCTTTACTTTTGAAAAATATACCTTTGAAAAGCCTACCTTCCAATATAGGAAACGCATAATAAGTATACAGCATTCACTGGTCCTGCAGGTCCTGCTGTCCTTCCTACTCCTCCCTTCCTCATGATGTAGAAACCCTTGGAACCCTTGTTCTTCTAGTAACCTGCATATACTGTTTTCTTTTGTCATATAAAATTTAAAAACTATTGATCTAGAATCCAGATAGTATACCATATGTGTTCTCACATTTTTAGAATTCTTAAAGCTCCACTTTCCAGCAATTTATTCATATAAGATTGAAATTTTTATTTTTGCCCCCCACCAAAGAAAATTATGGATGTGTGAATGGAAAGCAAAGTTACAGAGCAGAAGGGTATGAAAGAAAAACAAACAAACAAACAAAAAAACCCACCCAAAAATTCCCTCCAAAACCCACACCCAAACAATAGTGTTTTTATTCCTCCCTTCTCCTGCCTTCTCCTTTCAAGTTCAGAATCATCTTCTTTGCCCTAATTAAAATCAAGTGATGATCCTACAAAATTTCTTAGTAAACTACAAATTTAAACTCTGCAGCAGAACATAACCTTGGAGTAGCATCTCAAATTCCTATTCTTATTCAAAGGGTATATTTTGTCATAGAAGTTTGACAAATAAGAGGAAATAAAAACTTAGACTTTTTAGCTAGTTTAAGAAGTTACATATTAAATAGCCTTCATTCAGCAGAACTGTTGTGACACAAACCTCATTTGGTAATCTATCTAATGGGTTGAAAACCACACTGAAAGAGAGCTCATATTAAAGGTGATGAAAGAAAATGTTCAGAACGTCAGTTTTAAAATGACCCCGGTTGTTTCTGTCTTTTCTAATCGGGGTTTAGACACGTAAGTAAGGATGTTGCAGAGGGATAAATTTTTTCGGTGAATGAACTGTTGCAAATTCATTTATGGAATCCTTGTAAATTTCAAAGCATGGGATTTATATTTGAAGGGACATTATTTAAAATGTATTATTTAATTCTATTTCTTTTATTACCTTTTAGTTCTAAAAATGACATCTGAGATGGTTTTGTATATCCTCATTTTAAAATTGAAATTCTTTGACTATTTTGCAACACTTCTTTGCAGCAAAGAATTCTCAGCAACTCTTCTTGTTGGCACAGAACATGAATAGACTGTCTCTACTCAACCCTGCTGTGAGTAGTTAGTTGGTCATTAAGGGTAGGTAGGTCAGAACAGGTCAAGAAATTATTACTATGCTTAAACTTATAGGAAAACTACTTCTATGCTGGGAACTGGTTTTGCTCTTTTTAATGTCTCTTGCTTATGTGCTCGTGGTATCAACACAGCAATGTTGGAAGAAAAAAGTCTTAAAGACTGGGAAGGCAAAGTCGATATATGTTTATATAGACACAAGATGATGGAGAAGCTTAAAATTGAACATATCAGAAATTATCTTGGAAATTTCTAAAATTTAAATTGATGATACCTTTTTAGTAATTTGTCCTGTGAATGGGCTATCTGTAACATAAAAAAGCAAGCAAAAAACAACAAAAAAAATTTGAATGCATTGATTACATCCTGGTAAACAACTATGTAGTACTTGGGAGTCTTTGAAACCTACATCTGTCCACAAAAATTGGAGTGAAAACACTTTATTAAACCATGGTTAAGTTTATGCCATTCAAAAGTTAAAAAGTACTCTTGTCATGAAAACTGTTTAATGCTTGTATTTTACTTTATACTCATATTGCCAAGAACCACTCAAAGTGGTCATTTTTTCGAATAACTTATAGTTAGACATGTTAAATTCAGCAGCATTAAGTTAAATTGTCTTTTGATATCTAACGTGTTATACTTCCAAAGCAATTCAGTGACGGAGACAAGTAGTTAAAGTCCAGGAAATTCACATGCATTCCCAGTGGAAACAGATCTTCAGGGTAGTGAGCATGGGAAATAAAGAATTCTTATTTGTATTTCTTCCAATTTCTTGCCATGTTTCCTCATCCCAGCCAGAATTGCATTGCTAAAGATTCCACAGTGGCCAGTGAAAGGATGAATGGAATTTAGTTCTCTTTTGTGAGCTGTGTGAGGAAAGAGAAAGGACACAGTAAAGCTTTTATTGACCCAACTCCAAATCCAGTGTGTCTAACTGGGAAATTGTTCATTCAGACAGAAGCCAAAAATGTGTCTATGCCTCAATGCAGCTGAGACAGCAAAATCAATTCAGAAAACAACAGCTCTGTTTAGGAAGGATTCAAAGGAAGAAAATGTACCTAAATCAATAAATAATATACATAATAAGGTATTTATATGGCACGATACTTTATTAAAGTGTCAAGAAATAAAAAATCCATCACCCTCTACAAATACTGTCTTTTTCACATACCAGAAGGCCTAAGTGATTTTAAAAATTTAAACAAAGTACTCTTAAAGCACAGAAAGATTTATGCACTTTCTCATTGCTTTCCTCATAGAAATGATTTTGCCATGCTTTCTACCTTGTTTGCATTCTAAAGAATACTTATAAAGTCTCAACATCTCAAAATGTTGAGCTCTTTCATATTATCTTTCTAATCATGCCCCTGGGATTTTTGCTGCCTACAGCTCAAGAGCAAAGTACCACAACAGTGATGATCTGTAATGTGTGGCTGCATAACTGGTCTTTTAAAGTGGAGGTTGTACTGAATATGCTTCCAGTCCAAACTTTTTCTCATAAAACATCAGTATTCTTAAACATGGAGACTTAAACTGCTCCACAGGCATTTTATTCAATCAACAACTTCTACTCATGAAATTAAGTTGATTTTATGTTGATTTATATCTGTATATGAAGGTGAATTTGTAACCCATGTTTACAAAGCCTTATATTTTTCATGGTGTTTTTAGGGATATAGTATTTTATTAATTCTTGGAAGGTTGGTTTCTTAAGCCTTCAGATAATCTGAATACAGGGCACACAGTGACCTGCTTTCCTTATAGAGTGGTCCAATCTATCCTTTTCCCTAAGTAACAAAGGAAACTCAGGGTCAAGAGACACCTTTTTTAAGTATCTGATTTAAGAGGATGGGATCAAACTACTAGAGATGTATGAAGTCTCCCATTGTTCATGCTTTGTATTGTCTGGTTGTTGAGCATTGCAATGAAATTATTTTCACATTTTTCAATATTAATTTATGTAGCAGAGCAGAAATTTATCATACTTAGCCTTCGTTTTAGGATGTAACTGACGTACTTTATCAGTGTAAGACGATGTATGTGTTTAAGGAGAAGCATAAGATAGCCCTCGCTAAAAAAAACCCTAGGAAAAGGGTGGAATGATCAGCTTTGGGCAGTTTTCTTCCTTACAGCAGTGTCAACAGCCATATCTTCTCACATACCTTCTTATCTGTGCTCCTACTCTCCTACCCATCTGTGGCAGAGATGACCTTAGGAATTTCCACATCTTTTCATGCACTTCTTTGTTCCCTGAACTCCTTCTTTTCCTCCACCCCCTCTTTCCAATTTTAGAATCATAAATTGCATCCAATTTCTCTGGCGCTGCCTTGTGGAGGTAGTAGACTTTTTAACTGATATTAGATTGAACACTAAGTTATACTGAGAGCAAGAAGAAGAGTAGACTGTTGAAAAGAGAAAAATTTTGTAGAATAGATGGCAGTAGTTCTAAAAATTATTTAAAAACCCCAGTGTGATAGCCTTGCAGGAAGTTGCTGGAAATTATCCTCCCTTGGGTGGTATGGAATAAATTAAATTGAAATCAATACCAAAATACACAGTATAGATACAGTCTTCTGAGTGGTGGTTTTTTGCATTTTACTCAACGAGAAAAGGTTCAATTCAGCCTTTGGTAAGCTGGATCTTGGTCATTGATTTCAATTTTCCTGAACTTGTCCTGTGCAAACTGCTTCATATGACAAAATTTGGTTTGTACTACTGCCTGAATTCTCAGTTTCCCCCTTTTTTAATGCTTTTATACATTTAGTTCTTTTCCATTCTTGCATCACTTTAAACTTAAGTTTTGATGATATTTTTATTATAATACTGTGCAAAGCTACATTTTTCCTATTTGATCTATAAAGACCACTAGGAGAGAGATTTATTGCAAAAATTTCACTGAACATATATAGATTGAGTATTATGTAACAGGAAAGGACCACATGCCTCAGGGGACCTAAGCCCCTGCTACAGAACTTAATCATATTTATTATAACCTGATTAAGAATGAGAATAAAACTAGTTGTTTTCACATCACTGCAATTCAATGACTCTTCTAGAACCCTATTGTTCTGAGGCAACTCAGAAAGAGTAGAATAATGTCGTTAGGTCACGTAGAGAGAAAATTAGAAGGGCAAAATCTTGGCTAGAATCCAATCTGGGCCCTGCTGTGTTTTTATAAATACCTTAACAAAAAAGGAGGGACAAGGAAAATCTACACCCTTTACTGAATGTGGAGGGGAACATTATAACCAAGGATGAGGAAAAGGCTGAGGTACTTAATACCTTCTTTGCCTCAGTTTTCAACAGAAAGAATGGTTATCCTCAGAGCAGCTAGACCTCTGAGTTGGTAGACAGGGACAGGGAGCAGAATAGATCCCCCCGTAAACCAGGAGGAAGTGGTCTGCTGTGCCACTTAGGCACTCACAAGGCTCTGGGGCTGGATGGAATTACCTGAGAGTACTGAGGGAATTGACAGAAGAGCTGGCCAAGCCACTCTCCATCGTTTTTCATCAGTCCTGACTGACTGGGGAGCTCCCAGATGACTGGAGGTTGGCTAATGTGATGCCCATCCACAAGAAAAGCCAGAAGGACAATCTGGGGAACTCCAGGCCTGTCAGCCTGACCTCAATGCTGTGGAAGGTCACAGAGCAGATAATTTTAAGTGCCTTCATGCAACACATACAATACAACCAGGTGATCAGGCCCAGTCAACATGGGTTTAGGAAAGGTAGGTTCTGCTTGACCAACCTGACCTCACCAGGTGACCTGCCTGGTGGATGACAGAAAGGCTGTGGAATTTGTCTACCGAGACTTCAATAAAGCCTTCCACACTGTCTCCTACAGCATTCTCCTGGAAAACCTGCAGCCCACAGCTTGGGCAGGTACATTCTTTGCTGGGTAAAAAGCTGACCGGATGGCCAGGCCCAGAGAGTGGTGGTGAATGGTGGTGCATCCAGCTGGCAATCAGTCACTAGCTGGGTTCCTAATGATCAGTCTTGGAGCCAGTTCTGTTTAATATCTTTATTGGTGATCTGGACAAGGGAATCAAATGCACTCTCAGTATGTTTGCAGATGACACCAAGTTGGGTCAGAATATTGATCTGCTGGAGGGTAGGAAGGCTCTGCAGAGGGATCTGGACAGGCTGGATTGATGGGCCAAGGATAATGGTATGAGGTTCAATAAAGTTAAGTACTGGCTCCTGCACTGGGGTCACAACAAACCCCTGGTACTACAAGCTTAGGGAAGAGTGTCTGGAAAGCTACCTGGTAGAAAAGGACTTGTGTGTACTGGTCTACATGATCATGAACCAGCAGTGTGCCTAGGTGAACAAGAAGGCCAATGACCTCCTGGTCTGTATCAAAAATACTGTGGCCAGCAGGATCAGGGAAGTGACCTTTCCCTTATACTCAGCACTGGTGAGGCTGGACCTCGAGTGCTATGTTCAGTTTTGGGCCCCTCACAAGAAAAACATTGAGGTGCTGGAGCATGTCCTGAGAAGGGCAACAAAGCTGGTGAAGGGTCTGGAGTACAAGTCTTATGAGAAGCAGCTGAGGAAACTGGGGTTGTTTAGTCTGGAGAAGATGAGGCTTGGGGGGGACCTTATAGCTCTCTACAATTACCTGAAAGAGGGTTGTAGCAAGAAACCTCTTCGCCCAGGCAACAAGTGACAGGACATGAAGAAATGGCCTCAAGCTGTGCTGAAGAAGGTTCGGGTTGGACATCAGGAAGAATTTCTTCACTGAAAGGGTAGTTAAGCTTTGGAACAGACTGCCCAGGGAAGTGGTGGAGTCACCATTCCTGGAAATGTTAAAGAAAGGACTCGATGTGGCACTTAGTGCTTTAGTTAAGTTGGTATGATGGTGTCTGGTGAAAGGTTTTGGACTCAATGATCTTCGATCTTTTCCAACCTTTATGTTTCTATGATTCTATGATGGAAATCTTAGTTCTGAGAGTGTTTTTAATCCTGGATGATTCATATGCATTTTTTTTCCTACTGCCACTATTATCCTTTAATGTAAATAACCTTTGTCTTTCATGGATGTTTATTCACCTACACATTTATCCACAGTAAGAATATCTCTTCCCAACTTCTGTTCTACTAGACCAAAAAAACTGTGCTATTGTTATCTCCTCTTGGACAAAAAGCTTCTCTAATCGTACCATCTGCCCTTCTTTGAACCTGTTTTGATTTGAAATCACTTTCCTTTAGATAGGTGAATGAAACTTTACACACCAATGTCCTTCCAGGTCCTCAGCATTAACAGGCTTCTCTACCTCTACAGGAAATCATTTATTAATACAGCCTACAATCACTTCTTCTGCAGCAAATGCACAACAGCAATTTACCTACACAAGCTTCAGATACATGCTGATCAGAGATCTCTGATTTCTGCTGAGTTTACATATCAGCAATAATTGTCTCAAAAGATTGCTCTACTCATTTTCAAAATGCATCTGTCCCAGGGAGGAAGACTGTTTTAAAGAGAACAATAACTCTATACAAGTCTTTTGAATAAGAAACATTACCCAGTGTTCAGCAGGAAGCACAGAGCAATAAAATGAACGAGGTTTTTGTAGTTTCATTGCAATAACTTAAATCAAACTTAGCCATGAAATTGGAATTCTACAATGCATTGCCAAAAAGAGCCTCCAAAACTACTCCATTGTATTTATCCAGATATATAAGGCAGACTCTCAATTTTAATGTAACGAAAATTGAAGACAGAGAGTATCTAAGATTCTCTAGGAAATACAACTGGATATAAAATTATGCAAAGGATCTGAATAGTAAGGACATGCCTACACTTCAGCTCAAGTTGTAGAATTTAAAGAGAAACAAACAGAATTGAAGTACTGTTGCTATTGAAAGTTCTCATTCTCTTATTTTAACCATATCACTTTTATTTTAAAATATAATCTGAAGAGATGAGAAGAAAATAGGAGACCTAAAGCACAAGCTGAAACACGAGGGAGATACTGGATGGGAACGAAGACCCACCTCTGTTTTGTACCAGATTGTTTTTCCTGTCATTTCTTGGGGAAAAGTGAAAAAATGTAAACAAAAAAAGTGTCTAAAAAGTCAATTTCAGTTTAGCTTCTGGAAATAAAATTTTAGCAACTCTCTGAGCCTGAGTTACCTCCAAACTATTGTTCACTAGTCTTTCACGGAACTATCCTCCATGAATTATCAGACTATTTCTAAATTACCAGTTATCACTCCAATACCTTGTGATAAGGAGTCCTACAGTCTAACTATTCATCAGGCAAAATTACGTATTTTATTCAATGCTGATGCATAACTCAATTGCTGTTCCCTCCTTCTCTTTTTATTTTTTCCTAGACTGTGAGAAATAATGAATATCTCTTCTGTATTTCTCTCCTGTGGTTTAAATCACTACACAGATAAATAATTTATTTTCCAGTCATCTCTTCATCTTGAGGAGTCATATTCTACTAAGTATCAAAACTGTGTGCAGTTCAGTATCTCTGATTGTTGTCTTGCCTTTCTGAGCATCTGTTCCACAGTGAAGCAAGTAGAACCTCTGGTGGTACGTGGGAGCTGAATGCACCATATGGAGGAAAAATGATGACATCTGTTTGCTCTCAGTTTCTGCCCTGCTACTTCTCTCTTGTATGGGTCCAGTCTAGGTGATAAGATTATGCATGTGGAAAATTTCTACAGTGACTACAACGTTTTCTCAGGCCAGTTATGGTGAGTTTAGAGCAAATTAATTTCTCTTTATAGTCACTTCCACTAGGTGAATTCAATGTTATTCAGAGCTGTTATCTACAAAACCTCTTGCCTCTTCATGCTCTCTGCTAGAACATCTGTGAACATCTAAAACATAAATACTCAATAAAAATACTTGAAGGGTATATTTCTAATCTGTTTCCTTAGTGAAAACCAACAATTTCTACTTATCCTTTCTTAATTTTTGACAATTTTTTGAGAATCACATACAATTGTTTATAGGAGTTTATTTCTTTGAGAAATTCAATTAAGAAAGGAACTTTGGGATAAACTTTTTGAGTCTGTAAGTACATTAGTTGTACAAAGCACATTTGAGGCAAGACAAATACCCAAGTGGAGAAGCTTTGGGTCTCATTATAGTCTCTTTCAGTCCAATTCTATGAGGTAGATTTACAGACCTAGCTGAACTATGTATTAGGGTTCACATTTAGTATCACAGCTGGCGTCACAGTGTATATCACTTCTTAGTTCCCTAGGTGTGCTTAAATTTATCAAACTGCCTATAAATATAATGTATGATCTTATTTTAGATTTTACTGTCCTCCACTTCTATCAAAATCTCCATTAGCTCATAGACACATGTAGTAAAAATATCTAATAGATAAAATGCAATGTTCTAACGAGTGAAAAGAACTTCCTTTAGCTGGACATCAGTTACTCCCCATCTTCACAGTGTGGTGTCTGATATCTGTGGGTTAGTATACAAGCTACCCTTTTTGTACTTTTTGTAAGCTATGCCACTGTGATCTCTACCTCTGATTTTCCTGCTACGCAAAGAGGTTTTGGCTGCCCAATATCTGTGTCATACATCTAGAGGGATGAGAGCCTTAGAGACTAAAGAATAGATTTCAAAGCCACAACACTGCATCTTGTAAATCATATAGACATGCCAGGATTGTCATCACTTATTCTATTGAAAGGCATATTTAGCTTCTGTTTCATCCTTCTGTATGCATTTTTGATGCCTGTCTTCCCTTTCCTGTCAATTCCTTTCAACTAGTCATTTAATGAGCTGTTTTACATTGCTGTTTCTCTCAGCCATCATTGTTTTTCCTCTTCAGCCATTTGACCGACGAAGGTAAAGTGTTTTGTGAATGCGGGTACCAAAGGTGAACCATAAAAAAAAGCTGAAATGTAATCTTATTGAATAAACTTGCTCAAGTACCACCTTTTCCCACTAATAATGATGGACTTCATGTTTTTAAGAAAGGACAATATTTTTTTAAACTTCATAGGACTTCATCTGTATGATGTATTAACTGTACTGGATTATGATAAGACATTCATGTTATTAAATAAAGAACTAAGATTTTTGGACACTAACTGCCATTTTTTCACCTATGTGGAGTGTCATCAATTACAATTTGGGGTTAGTTTTTCAGGTTGTTTTTTTTTTTTCCTTACCTTTTTTTTTGCCTTTTTTTTTTTTTTTGTTTTCAAATGCATGTTTAAAAAACCTCTGGTAAGGGAAATAAACAAGATCTTTGTTAATTCATGTATAATAATATGAGCTTCAGCTTCACTGAATAACTATTTTGGAATGCCTGAATTCAATTGAATACTATCTTTACACAGAGTTTGGTGTAATTATTTAATTAATGGAAATGAAGTATTGCAGCATTGAAGGGTTTGAATAGGTGTTGAAGAACTGTGGGTAAGATCCATGGCTTGGTTGCAGCTCAGGGTAATTCACAAATTTGAATAATGAAATAGTGAATTTTCATTTCTTGTCTCTCTCTTCATTCTTTCAGCTTTGCAACATGATGGAACTAAAGAAATCTGTCTTCTGCCAGACAGCAAGAACTTGGGTTTCTGGGGCAACATGCTGATTGCAACAACCCTGAAAATAAAGGTGGCTCGTTTCCAAGTCACTGTTTTTCTGCCATTTGGGATTTTTTTCCCTGCTTTTCGTAGAAAAGACACACACTACCAAGAATGGCTTGTGGGAGGTTCTGTAATCAATAAATCTGTTGTGTGTAGAGGGATTATGAATCAGAAGTTAATGCTAAGCAGGGGAAAAATGTACATCAGTAATTCTCGATTTTAAAAATATGAAAACCCATAGAAGAAGTAAATAAAAGTTTTAAAGACTCTATTTAGAAAGCACCTGCTTAACTAAGAATTGGTTGCTAGGATTTACAGAGATTGTCACAAAGTTGTTTCCAAATCTGCTTCACTGATTTGCTAACTGGTAGAAAAACATGTTCTTAATGTTATAAAAGTTTGTACAGGATTAAACTGCATACTTTTCATTGATTCAAATGAAAATTGTGTAGCTAAATTTCATTTCAGTCCTTTGGAAACACTCTTTGTGCATCATGAGTACAGCAATGTTTCAAGTACAGAAGAGGAAAAATCCCTAGTTTTTGGTAACAAAGATGGGACTTAGCAAAAAAAAAAAAAAAGAAAAAAAACCCAGTAAAAAATCAAACTCTGTAGCACCCCAAAATATGTGACCCTCCTCTTCCATAAGAACAACAAAGTATATTAATAGTAATGATGCTGTAGCAACTATAGTAAGTACAGTAAGTTTAGTATAGGTGCTTGCAGATAACAAAGCCCACTATGTTGAGCTGTTGACCAGCTTTAATTTCTTCATACTAAAATTAATCTACAAGAGACACTGTAAAGTTTTTAGAGAGAGACATATTTCTTGAATAACAGCAAAACACAATGTCAATGATTTTCTGGTTCTGATAAATATCCAAAGACTGTATTGCAGGATGCATCCTATCTAATTTAGGTACCTATCTCTTTCTTTAGTGTTTGGAAACAAGAGGAAATGTCAGGATAATATGTCCACTTGGAGACAGTTTGCTGAGTGAATTTCAACCAAAACACTATGCTATGTGGAAAAGGGCACTTCACGCCTGTCTTATAGCATATGGTGCAGGGGTTAGAGGACTAGATGGAAGAACTGGAGCCTGGGTTGTATTGGGATTAAAGGCAATTAGTATCAAGTCAGGCAAGAATCCTCACTGTCGTCACAGACACACCCCAACTGACAGAGTAGACAAGACCATTCATGGAGGAAAAGAAATGTACCTGTCAAAAAGTCAGTCTTCTCCCCTTTTGGAGCCAGGGATCATTTCATCTACATGGAAAGAAGCCCCCACTACCATGTGTAAAGAGAAACAACCTAAGCTAAATAGAGGTGATTGTGCAATAAACTGGAGTATGCTGCCTGTGAGATTCTATCAGGTTATGTGATTCTGTTGTTCACATACATCACAGGTTCCAGCTTCATTAGGTGCTATGTAGCACGGAGAAGCTGATGTCCTAGGAATGGACTAAGGAAATATGCCAGTTGCCCCATAATGTCAACACACTGGGTTCCTAACTGTGATACAAGGTATGCAAGTGTTTAAGTCTGCAAAGATACATGTCAAGGAAGTGGGAACAACTGAACGTGTAAACACAGGAGTTCAGCTGCAGTGCATGTTGGACCCCCTGCCTGCGTGTTATGAGGTCCCATCCACAGGGATCCATCTTATGGAAAAGATTGTTACTTATGACAGGTCAGCAAATTTCAACAAACAAGTACTCCAGGCGAACTGAGGTCCCAGTTCCAAGTGGAAGGAATTCTTTGCTTGGCCTAGGAACTTAAATTTGATAGCCTATTTCTTGAGCAGTCTCCAGTGTATTCTTGTATTGGACTTGTGAGTTGTCACTGATTCATTTCTAAAACTGTGTAATTCACAGAAATGTCTGTTTTGTTAGTCCTGCTGGGAGTTTATTCTGAACAGTTCAGCAGTCCAAACTGGTATAGATCTAGCCATCAGGAAAAAAAGTGGAAATTCCAGTGCTTAGTGGTCTAAGCAGGTATATCATAAGAAACAGGACAACTGAATGTTAGGCTTAAATAAAAAAGGAAATGTATTTACATGTTTAAGGTCATATCTACCACAGAATGTAATGCAGTTTTGAGACCAAACTAATTCAGACGCAGGCAGTTAACAGTGCATAAATGCAGTCACAGTACTTTCTAGCAAAAATTGTCTTATACAGAGCCAGAAGAGATGTCACTGCAGTGTGCCTTTCCCTAATTTCCACTGTTAGCCTTTGTGGAGCCAGAGTCGGTATATTTACAGCAAAACCCATGGGACACAAAGAAATACTGTGAATAATTCAAAAAGAAAATTGGAGTTGCCAGTCTGCCTGCTTGTGTTTTCAACACAAATCCATTTTACATGCTGATTGGATTAAAATATTAAACATATTTTACATAATGATCTTTGTATCTTTTCCATAAAATTGCCTAACATCTTTTCCATAAAACTCTGGTGGCTTCTTTTTTTAAAAAAAATTCAGGACAGTGAAGATCTCAGGAGAATTAGTGAAGGAATAGAATTTGCAAGAGAGTGGCATTCCTAATGATGCTACAAACCTGGGATGTTGCATAACTTTTTACAGAGTTTTGGAAAAAGGAAGACAAACTACAAGAAGATAAATGCTTCTCTGACTGTGAGACAGCTTCCTTTTTGGGTAGAGCCTTTCTATGAGAAGTGAAAAACATTTCTTAAACTATCCAGCTGGATTCTTACTGCCATGAAATTGATGCCATCATTGATTGGATGAGGTAAATGTTGCTGGGCATAGAGGTCTGTGGTAAAAGAGCAAAAGGTCCTTCATCCCTTGTCTTTTATGGGTTAATTACAGTATGAAACTGAACTTCTGGTCCTGTTCAGAAAATACGTCAAGCTAAGGAGGAAACCATCATTTCAGAACAACTGACTGAACTGAGAAGTTTCTGACAGAATGGAATGTCCAAGAATGGACATTGAAGTGAATCCTCTCTCAGAATACTACCAAGAGTGAAATCCTCTCAGGAGAACAACATTTGACAAAGTCAATAAGAAGTAGTTGACAAAGTCAATAAGAAGTAGTCATCTTAAGCACTGTACTGAAATCATACTTCTGAACATCTCAGTATCATTTATTTCTCAGCTGAAAACTCCTGCTTAAAACTGCTTGATATTTATGAAAAAAATTACCAGGACTACAATCTTTCTCAGTATCTATAATTACTATACCAGTTAGTATTTTCTGCTTAACAGGACTGGTTGTGAGGTGAGTGTTGGGCACTTTTATCTCTGTGTCATGGAATCACAGAATGGGTAAGGTTGGAAGGGACTACTGGAGGTCACTAGTCCAACCTCCCTACTCAAGCATGGTCCCCAATAGTACTGTTACTCAGGGTTGTGTCCAGATGTCCAGGGTTGTGGTATTTTAGCAGCATAGACATTATTTGCAGAGATTGGAAGCAGAAAAAGGGGACTGTTTGGCCTGTGTACATCCATGCAGGATGAAACATGAGACTGGTACTGCAATGGTAGTACAGCGTGAGTGTTTGTGTAGTGTGATGGTGTAGTCCTAGTGGTACTGTTGTGATACTGCTATATTGCTTATCTGTGGTTCAGCTACTATAAGAGCTGTGGGAAACAGATTTATCTGGGTTTATTAGGGCAATATGGGAAATTTGGGCACACTTCGTTGTTCTCTTCTTTCAGTAGACCTGAATCTGCATTAAATAAATGAGAAAGAAAGAGAAACAAAATCACATTTATCACAGATGGAGATGAATATACTGAAATATACTGAAAGTTAGATGGCTCTTTAGGTTCCATAGTCATTCTGAGAACTCGTTGCACAGTGTACTTCAAGAACTGTTTTTTAGTTTTATAGTGAGTACTATCTTTTAGGTAAAATTCTCTGTCAGTTGATCTCAGTATCACAACAGAAGTGCTGATGTACATTTTAGCTTTTCATCAGTGAAAAGGCACCTATTTGTTTCTGCCCTTTAGAACATGTTATCACAGTACTATCACAGCACTGGCACTGGATATAGGAAATAGTAGGATTTGGGAGCAATTAAAATTCCAAGTTATACTGTTACATAGTGACAGAAACAAAACCCAGTAACATAATGCACCCATAGTGTAACATTGTAACTGAAAGACAGAAAGCATCAAAAACTCTATTCCGCTTCTTGGCATTCTAGGGTATAACTCTTACAGCATTATCTGTGCCATAGTATCACTCTGGCTCTCACACTGAGGAATGGTTTCCCCTGGGATAGGCTAGAAAATATGCATATTAAGACATGGAAACTGCTAAGATGTTATGTTGGTGAACTATGAACTCAAGAGGAAGAAACCTTTCAAATAGTTTCAAAGGAAGAAAACATATATAAGTGAGCTGGAAATGTTGATAGGAACACACAGACATCACAGCAGATCAGTATCAACAAAGTTTAGTATGCTCTGAGCAAAATAGTAAAAATTTATGATCTAGTTTATAAATTGGATGAGAAATATAATTTTCTCTTATTGTTCTACAGTAACGGATACCCAAAGAGTAAATGGTCTAAAATGCATTCTGTTAATATACTCTTCATTTTATCATACTTTTAAAACAACCTGTAGGCAATCTGTAATCAGTTCTTATACATAATTTTTGCTATATATGCAGTTACTAAAAATCTTTTGTGTTCAGTACACAAAATAGAAAACAAATGGAAATGAAAACACTTGTGGGTTTCTTTGACAAGCAACTCAGAAAGATACTACTCTGTGCTGAAGCAGTTCAGAAGTTAAATAAGGTGAATTAAACCCTTTGGTGTGTAATTTACTTCATTTACTTATGAACTTCATGCACCATATATGAACTTCATGATAATAAGATTATGATAGAATGTATCTGATAAAATGGAGATGACTTAGACTTCAGAGATCAATTCCTTTCATTCTAATGTAGATATCTAAAATAAATCAACAAAATCATTCTCTGAAAGTGCTTATTTCTTTCTCTGCCTGTAAAGTTTTTTGCATACAACAACTAGTTCATCTGCAGACATCTAAATATCAGCTGTATAAAGCTGATATAAATGTAGCATTCCCCCCCTCATTACTTAGATACTGCAATTGTACTTTTAAATTTGGATGGTTCTGAAGATCCGTCTTATATTGTTTTCTTTCTTTTTCATTCTTAGTCTCCTTTGGAGAGGTATTTGCTTATGTTTATCTCAGATGAGAGACAGAACAAATAGGTGTAACAAAGAATTAACACAGGTAGAGAGGACGCCAAGATTCTTATCAAGAGGAGAAAGAGAAAATGATGAAGAAGAAAAAGTAGAATATGAAGAAAGAAGAGTAAAATAAAAGAAAAATTGGAATAATTTATGAATAATAAAAATATTGATGAATACTATATCATATTTTAGCTGTCATATTCTTAAATAATTCCAGTCATTGTTTATAGTCCTTATTTTAACAAAAAACCTTTGTACTGTATATAAAAGACAAAATATTTTCTTCAATGCAGTTGTTTGCACTCACATATTAATCTGATGTTTTACTACTTTGAGAAGAATGGAGAACAGAACTTGAAAATATACCCACAAACATAAGTGCATTGCAAAGCCAACATATAGTCAGTCTTTTAAAGGGCAAAAGTTTTAATCCAATTTTCATAATGGATTTGTAGTTATATAGTTGTCATGAATAAAACTCTTCCTTTATATTGGTTTGCTTTTTATCAGCTTAGTTTTCTGCCTTTTTTTCCCTTCATCAAATGGATGAAGTTAATACATCTCAGCATAGGCATAACATGCACTGAAATAAATTGCTTTTTATTTTCGGGATTGTGCCTGTACTCCCAATCAGTACACAATAAAGGGATTACACATTAAAAAGGACTGTATGCAATCAAGAAGAAATCTTAATTAATCATAAATAGAATTGGTTTTGTGGAAATAATTTGACCTGACAGTTCAAGGTTTGATCAGCACATCACAGAGATTAAAAATACTTTTGACTTGAACAGACAGAGTCCCAGAGAGTCACTGCAGCCTGAAATACTTTAGGAAAGCTAGCGTGTACAGATCGTACAATGTCAATGTTTCTCTTAGTGCTTCCATTCCATTAGGAATCAATGTAGGACTCTTTTAACTTCCGAGAAATCTTCCAATATCATGCTGTCCTGGTCAATGCTGAATCAACAGAGATTACAAGACATCAAACTACAATCTTTTATCCCATGTTCTGTGTGTATAAAACAAGGAGTCAGCTTCCCTTTGAAGTACTAATTGACTGTCTGTACCAATCAGGACCTAATCCCTTTCCTGAATGCATTTAGGTCTCCGCAGTAACTGAGCTGGCCTTCTCTGGGGTGTAGGCTGGAAAGCACTTACAGTAGATGTGTAGCATGCAAAGGGAGTAATTGATCTCAGTCTTAGAAAAACCTGTCTAAAAGCAACTAGACCTCATAATTCATGATTTAGTCTAACAGCAAGAAGATGAACGTGAGTTAGGAGAAAAAAAAACTCCAGAGACACTTCATTAAAAAATTAGCAGTGAAAAAAGAAGCATCTGATGTTTTCTTTTTTCACTGTTATTTTTTTTCCCCTCCTTTAACACAAATTATCCAGGAACAGTGTGCACTAAACATTTGCTGATAGTTCTGGGTCCTTACATTTAAGATTGGAGGTGTAATCACAAAGAATTTGTTTCATATTGTCAGGCACAGCTCCAATGACTACCTTGCTCATTACAAGAATTGTTAGAACAAGAACTTAGAGATGCATTTCACCCTTTTGTTTACTGGGAGCACAAGCCACACACACGTGATCATTTAGAGCTGATAGCCTCATAGTCTAGGCAGGTAGCTGAAGTAATTTGCACTTGTTTGATTGCAATCTCTGCTCCTCCCGTGAAATAGAGATCAGGAAGGAGCCCACTTGGAATGTCAGTTTGTAATATGTAAAAGAAAAATGAAAGGGGAATTGAGGGATATTCTCCAGCAAGTACTGTCTCTGTGGATTAGAAGAGAAAAATGGCATAGGTCACAGTATAGAAACACAGGACTTCAAATGCACAGTAAACCCCAGCAACTTATGTAGGAAACACTGTTATGAGTAGTAAAAGTTTAGATTTAATGAACACTGACTACTCAGAGAATGTTTGCTTTTCTTTGAGGGAGGCAGTTGAAGCATTTTTATTTTTGAAGTGTGATAATTTTTTCTACACTACAAATCTGTTTTGAAAGAATGAACATTTCCTCAAAAGGAAATAATAAACTGGATAGTATTAATTCCCAGCATATAGCATTTATGCTCAGCACTTACTCTTTTGCTTAAAATAGTAACACAATATTCTCTGTGTTATTTTCTTTAGGTTTTATATTGTTAAATTATTAAGCTTTCAGATCCAAGGATTTAAGAGAGGAAAGTTTTATTTTCTTTCAGAGAGGACATACAATATAACCACATTTACTTAAGAGGAACCAGACCTACTCTACTGTCACTGGTAAACTCATAGCTTGGATCTAAGATAGAATTTTTCAAATATACAAGGGAATTGTCAGTAGAAATCTGGTCTTTGATAGACTTCAGTTTCAAGCATTTAACATGCTTGGCTGTAAAATTTTCTTATCAAATATAGTCATCATTTGTGTTGATTTAAAACTTCTGAAACTGCCCACGGCTTTGAGTGCCTTTGTTTTGAGGGCATATGTCTTCCCATACCATAGGGAAAAGTTCAGTTATTAGGAAATAACATTTTCTGGAAAAATCATTCTAGTAATCCTCTTTCAAAAATATTTTCCAGCTTTTGGTTATACAGTAACAGAGTTTATTTAAATGATAACTGGAATGTTAAATTTGCTTAGACAATTATTTTAAAGTGACATGTCACAGTTTCCAAGGACATTTTCTTGTCTTTATATAAGGAACAACTCTTAAAGGGGAATTTGATTAGCTGATCTCTTGGGTGGTCACTAAAGACAGGTCTCCTCATATGACTAGAATTGCCATAAAGATAGACCATGTAGCTCTGTAGCAAGGGGTCAAGACAGAGGGGACTGTAGAAAAATAAACAAATCAAACAAAGAAAACAAACTCACTTGTGCTACAGCTGCTTACACCTTAGCAGTTTTTTTTCCCCCTGTGTTTCTTACTGAGCAGTAACTCTCCAGACTAATCCCTGTGACTCTTTCTTCCCCTTTCAGGAATTACCTAAGATGTTTAGAAACGATGAAGCCTAAAGCCTATCCCCTGCTGTCATGCCCACCTTGCCCTGCCCCTGCCCCTGTTCTTTGACTCTACTCACAGTGGTTAGTTTAGGATGAGAATTTGGAACTACCCTCTTTTGACAGAAGAGAGTTTATCAACAGAAGGAAAGGCCTGCCAGTAACAGAGAGAGCACCCAATGAGAAGTAAGGCTGGAGAGAATCAGCGTTTTTAGCTTGTTCACCCTAATTGTTAGGCTTTTGATATTTCTGACTGTGTTTTCTAGTAACTGTGGCTTTGTGCCTCTGTTCTTGGAAAAGCAGGAGAGGGGGAGGAATGAGACAATAGATATTTCTTATTCCTCTCACGTCCTGTGCCTGTGTAAGAACAGCATTTGGTGACTCCTCACCTTTCATAGTATTTGCCCTCATCCTTCAGAAGCCCTAACTGATTTTTTTTCTGTGGGGATTGTGGAAAGAAAAGTGGGTTCACTTTCAGCACAGATTGTGATATATGAATCAGGTGTAGATTGACAGTTCTAGATTAACTGAATAAGGACCACCTGCATATTTTCTATGACAACACAAATATTTTTAATAGAGGCACAGTCCTTAACATAAGTATTTTTTATCAAAATGTATTTAATTAGAAATCTTCTAAAAGGAGGGGTAGAATTTCTGATAACAACAATAGGGACTACATCATTCTACCCTGACTCAGAAGAGGGATTCCTAAAATGACATTATGGATAAAAGAGTAGAACGGGTATATAAAAAGAAACAGTTTACAGTTTGGATGAGAATGGGTCTAAGGTTAGTCTGAAGAGTGTTGGGCTTTAGGTAATGGATCCCATCTTGTAATATGCAGGGGATTGACAAATCTAAATGACCTTGGGATAAAATGGCTCAAGAATAAATTGAAGGTCATCATACCTTTGTTTATTGCTTGAGAAATTTATTTTATAATCATGATGTTAAATGAAAAATCATAATATTTTACAGAGAGAAATCTTCATGGTGAATTGCATCCCCGTCATTACTGATTTCACTAGGATTAAGGTTCTGCTAACCAATGGTAAGTAATAAAAGTCAGTTTCTGATGCAGTCACACATAGCTCACATATTCTGTAGCTTGGTATTTTACTTCTTCATAGTAAACAAGTATTCAGCAGGATATCACAAAGTTATTTTCACTTCTACTTTGACTATTGTGTGGTTTTTTTTCCTTCACTCATACTTTAATTCAAAAAAGCAAGTTCTTCACTACCCAAACTGTACCTAAGTTTGGTTCTACTAAAAAGCAAAATAGCTATAAATTCCTCATCCTTTGGCTTGAAAAAGTGTTTGTCTTTGCTTTGATGTTGTTGCTGTGCCAAAGGAAGAAGACCCGTATTTATTATTTATTGTTTTCTGTGTGTTACTAATCTTGGAAAAGCTGACTTCCTGTGAAGGTATTAAGAGTGATATGAAGGGCCCACTAATCAGTGCTTTCTAAAATATCATTAATAATTTACATTCTTTAAGAATGTACCCATAGCACTTCCAGGAAATATACCAAATATTATCTATGAGATCTTTTATCATCAAGAAATAATTTAAGCCGTCAAATGGATTCCAGCCTTTGGTGTCATGATGGGTCACATGTATGAGTCTGGTATGCTTCACAACAGACTGTCTTGGTCCTCAGATGAGGAGATGAAGTATGAGAAGGTCCTGGAGACCACTTAGACAAAAAGAAACTATGCATGCCTAGGGTGCTCAGAAGATATTAGAGCATTAAATGATGGGTGATAAAGGGAGGTATTACCTCTCTGAGGTAAGTTTAGAGAAAATCAAGGAACTGGAGGAGGCAGAGTTGGAGCCTCAGGTAGGTCCCTACAGGAGACAATGAGGATATTCTAGAGGATCTGTGGCTTGGTTTTAGTCTCCTTCTCCAAATTTGCTGAGGAATAGCGAAGTGACAGATACTTTTTGCATATTAGCCTCCTTCAGGGTGGTGGAAGTAAAGTAGCAGGCAGTGATTCAACTATCTCGCAAAGCAACCTCTTTAGAAAGCTGCTTTATGAAAATCATACGGTGTGAATGGTCAGTGCAGGGTACTGCTGCCTGCCAGTCTGTGCTATGGGTGTGTGTCTAGGCTGCTGTCACGGAAAGCAATGCAAAGGAGTTAGGAAGTACACTTATCTTGTATGCTGCTGTACTCTTATGCATCACATAAGACCTTTTTATTTTTCTTAGAAAGAAAGCTTTTTCTGAAGGAAACATCTATCATTATGTTGTATATGGAGATCAACAGGTTTTGCATTCCTTGTGGTGTTATCATGCCCTTTCATCAGCTAACCAGTTAATTTACACCACCACAGCCTTCCTGTTACAGATAGAAGGAAGGATTTGATGCAACTTGAAACCCAAACTCACTCATTACCCAAAAGAAGGTAACTCTGCTGTAGTAGTGAATCCAATGAATATAAAAGCATCTTAATGGAAACCTTCCCTGCAGCTGGAGCTCATCATTTTCTTTGAAGAATTTCTGGTAAACAGGCATTTTCCAAAATATAAACATTTGGGTTTTAAGTGAATATTTATTCTGTTTCACTCTACATTTATTTGTAAAGAGGAAATGTCTGTATAAATAGATGATTAGGATCTAGAGTGCATATTACCAAAGAGGGATTGTAGCTTATTCCTGCTCCTTGTAGGAAGGAAATGTTCTGAATCTGTGATGGTCAAAGGAAACACAATATTGAAATCTGCTTTTAGTATATTTAGAGTGGAAGAGTGCACCTCTGCACGTTCAGAGTTTTAAGTCCTTCTGATTTATGGTGTATAGGACAGATGTGTAATCACAGACCAATAATCTGTAAAGTTGAAGAGCTCATGTTTGCTCAGAGTGGCTTGGGGACTAGCATGTAAAGTAGGAGAAAGGAGATAAACCTTCCTTGCATATTGCTTAATACCCTAGTTATTTCCCTTGCTCGCACCGAATATAAAAACAGGAGGTAATGTTTTCATTCATCAAGGCATTTAGCATCACTTTAGCTACATGAACTATCTCACATGTGATTTTAAATTTATTTGCAGTGTTCCTAATTTTAAATATTGGATGGTAAGTTGATGCTTTAACTAAGGCAAAAGCAAAGTTTTATCTCACTTCTGGCCTTTGTGCAGTGGAGAGTATTGCTAGTGGTGAAGAGACCTGAGCTGACCATTAAACTGAAAATCTCACTGTCAGAGTGTGCTAATTGGAAAACTCAGATCTGCACTTCCAAGTCCCTACTTTTGCTTTGCTCAAGTCAGCCTCACTATGCAAAAATAAAGCTTTCTTCCATGACTCTTCCTTCAGCTAGTTTTAAAATAGCAGAGTAGTCTTCTGTTGTCATAAATCTCTATATATTAGATAAAAAATCTGTGCTTGTATAATCATGCAGATGTCTAGAAGGTATCAGTGAATCAAGGTTAGTATTGACATACTTCTGCTAGATATGTTACATCAGGGATATGATATTTGTGAATGATTCTGCATACTTTCTGAGGGTAAAATTTGTTCTCTACTTCTATGAAAGGTCATCATACAGTCGAAGAGGAAAAGTTATGAGAAAAAATTCAGATTTCCACCACCTCCACCCATCACTCTATTCATTAACAACACTAAGTACACACGTAAACATGAACCAAATAAAAATTTTCTCCAAAACTTGAACTTACATGGACCTTTCCAAGAGGAAATGTAGGATATCAAAATAATGAGGTGATTATTGCTTTTAGAGAGGCTAGGTATCCTGAATTTGGCTTAATTTCTTCCTGTTGGTAGTTTGGACTTGATTCCCAGAGTGCTGATTATTTGTAATCATCTATATTGCAGGTTGGCCTAATAACAAGAACACCCTGTGTAGCTCAGTATGACTCTTGTCTAATTCCTGTTGTTGAAGTTTCCATTACCCCCTTGAAAGAGTTCAGGAATGGTATGTAATACCACATTTAGAGTTTTTCAGAAGTTATTTCGAATTCAAATGAAACAAACAGTTCGAATAAGATTAAAATACCTTGGAAGAATGAAGTTTTCCAGAAGAAGTAGTGGTTTATAGCGATCTGTGGTTTGCTGAAGAAATAATTCAGAACATGCCCTTCTTGCTTTATTGCACTGTATTTTGCAAAATAAGTGGGATTAAGGATGGACTCAGAACAGCATTTTTTCCTTGATCCTTTTTTTGTATAATACATATTTAACATGTTTGACTTGAATGGCCTTTTTATGCTAATGGTTCAGAGGCTTTACTGGAATGTTTGCAGGAAACTATCACTGTTGGATTATGTGGTTATTTTCTTTATAATCGTTAAATTGCTGTACTCTTAAATTGTATTTGACAGAGTAATATCTGAACAATTTCTTTGTTCAGTGCTCCAGTCTTGTTTCTTGTTCATTCTTAACTGCTTTCTCAGAAGTCATTTAAAAGCAAACTAAACCCATAACGGTCTCTAGAAGGGTAAACTGACACTTAAAGCCAAAATCTTCTAAATGCAAAGATATGTTTCTCTGAATGAATACTTAGCTGTTTA
Organism: Corapipo altera; assembly: GCF_003945725.1. Classification (NCBI taxonomy): domain Eukaryota; kingdom Metazoa; phylum Chordata; class Aves; order Passeriformes; family Pipridae; genus Corapipo; species Corapipo altera. The sequence continues at coordinate 48,133,412 of NW_020884872.1, read as the reverse complement.
AGCCTTTACCTCTATCCACCTGTGTGTTTCACCAGAATATTTTGAATTATGTTCATCTTCACTGAAACTACAAAAATTATTTCCTTCCTTATAAAGACAGCATTTTGTTGAACACTGTTTTAGAAATTGATAATATATATATATATTCATGTGTTAATAGTCATAAGTTTTCAGCAAGCAAATGATATCCCTAAATTTGTTTTATATATTTTTAAACTCAGACACCAAGTGATCATAGGAAGGAAAAAGAGAAAATGTTGAGGTGAATCTACGAGGTAGTAGAAGCTATTTCATGGGCTATTTTCCAGCTTCCATTCTGCAAAGGTCAAAGTAAAAGTGTTTCTTGAAAAGGGAAGCAAGCAGTTCCTTTCACATTACTATAATTTTTAATTCTAACATATTAGAGACTGCATCTGCATTTTTAAGAAAAAAAGAGCCAGGAAATAATCTTAAGTGCTTATCTGGTTCCTGACCTTACTTAAAATATTCACTTCTTGCTCTATTTTAAACAAATAAAACTCTCCCCCTGCTCTGATCAAGCAGAGAGTAGCTCTAGGCTGTGTGTATGTAACACAGGTGGTGTAGTTTGGTCTGAGGATCAGAAGTCAGCTCCTTTACTTAATGGCAGAGATATAGGTATGGTATATATTATAAAGGTGTAGTTGATAGAAATAATAAGTACTGACTAGGACTCTTGAGGTCTTTAATAAACACAACAAGAGATGGTCCTCATTAAGGCAATTTACAATACAGATATAAGTAAACCTGTTGATACAGACTGAGGAAAAGGACAGACAATGGTGTTTATAAACAAGTTATGTAGAATTAAAAATTTTACTGTGCTTCAGAAAAAAAATGTTTTAAAGAGAGATTAGGAAGATTTATCTGTTGCTAGGCAGTATTCTTACTGTGTCTGAAGAAAAAATATGGAGAAAGATGAGTACAATAATAATTTTTCCTACAGCTATATAGAAGGTGAAAAACTTTGGAATTACATTGAGAATAAAGTTTTACTTCCTGTTACTAAATCACGTAATGTAAATTTAAGATAGAGTTTGAGGAGCAAAGACAAGAAAAGGTCATGACTCTTAATGAGAGTGAGTGAAGGGTCAAGGGATATAGAGAGCAGTGATACAGTTCAAGCCATAAATTAAGGGAGGTAGGGACATTGATTTTAGAAGATGTATTCCAGACAGTTATTATGCTATTGAAGGGCTTGTTATAAGTAAAAGGGAACTCATCATGCCTACAGTCCAATTAAAATTTTATCAATGCAACAAAAATACAATAGACAATATTAGTAGTACAGTTATATTAACATCAACACCCCAATATTCAATCTACTTGACACCATTTTTAGAAATTTTAGTCCAAAGTACTTCTTTCCACTGATCCCAACTAAAATTTAAAAGTTGCACAAGCAATACTCTTCAGTTAACATAAAGTGGTGCCAGTTTTAAGTGATTACCTAGCTTTTTTACCCCTTTATCATACATTGTATTCTCATAACTACACAAAAAACAGTATATAGAGTAGCCACTTAACTGCTATTAATAGTTATTACAGCTAAAACAAACTAAACCCCATTTTTTACAGGGTAAACCCCAGCAAGTTTTGAGACCCTGAACTATTAGGTCAGTAAAAGAATTGCGAAGTTTTAACAGTCATAGTAATTTAAATTTTTTTTTTTTTTACTTCGTTAAAGTGGGTGGAGCATGAGTATATCTATAGAGACAAAGAAATGTCTGTTGTGGTAGTGAAGATGACAGCCTTTCATGACAGCAGCATTTCTAAGGGAAGACATATGCTAGACATAGGACCTGAGAAAAAGCCCATGATGAATACACTGATGAGATTGTGGGCTTGAACAGTGGACTACATGATGCTACCTGTTGTTAATTGGAGAAGAAGGTAGTAGAGAGAATTTGATGGGAAATAAATTAAGAGTTCTTTTTTTAACCAATGGAGAAAATTCTATTAGAAAATGGGATCTCCATTTCAGCCCGAACAAAAGTGCAGAAAACAGGTAGATTAATGACTTTTTCTGATAAAGTCACTTTTAATTTATGTCTTTCATTAAGTTTACACAAAGATAGTAATTAATTCTTTGACACAAATGTGAAAAAAAAATGAAATAAGATGAATAATACATAACTAAGATAGTAAAAAAGGAATAAAAGACTAAAGAATTAAAAAAATGAAAAAAAAAACCAAGAAAAAATATAGCTAACAATTTTCAAGCTAATGGGTCAAAGAGATGACTATGAAGTACCAATTTCACTCCTTGGCTAAACAAAGTCTTGAGAAATTTCTAATGAGAACTTCAACCAAATGCAAGTAACAAAAAGATGTTTTGGAGAAGTTATTGAGTTTTTCTAAATCTGAAAGCTAGAATTGAAGTGTGTGATCTATGATTTGTGATTTCTTTCTTGAGCTTGTATTGCTGGATTTTGTGGAAATGACACTGCTCCAAAATGTGCTAGTAATGTGTGAACCAATTTATTTAATATGGAAGATTCAATTAATAATTAGATACATGTTTATCTTTAAGCATGTGTAGAGTCCTGCTGTTCTCATTAGGTAGAGTAGTAGGAACTAGTAATTTGAACAGCTTTGATTTTTTTTAGCAAAACATTTGTCCTCCTAAAATGTTGATCCATCAAAATCTTTCTTGTGGTGATGTTTCAATGAAAGTTTCCTCTAGGGTGTGTTCAATGCTCTAGATTGAAGGTGGAACTGAGATAACCACTATCCATATTGTCATCCCAGACCAAGTACTGGAGCACACAAATGCTGAGTCTTTTTCAGGCTGAGTGATCTCAGAACTAGAGCACCAACTACCCTTGGCTGGGTCTCCATGTTTATCTTTGCAAAATAAATTAATTCGATTGGAACCTGTCCCATTGAAGAATTAATACAACTTGATTTATCAGTGTATACCTTTTTGAATGGCTTGTCATGCACATATTTGAACACCTTGCTGCACATTCCTATCACATCAATGATTTCTTTTATAAGCAAAGATGGATTTAACACTAGCAGTGTTTTAACATTTCATCTCTCAGATTTTTGATACTTAATCTAAGGACCATTATGGCTTCAGTTTTCAATCAGCTGAGGATTTGTCTGTCAGTATCACATTGTCCAAACCACTTACAACAGAATCAAAAGCCTTGTTCAATTTCAAAAGCTGACTACACTTGCTACATTATGTTTAGCAGTTTGCATTTTTAATTCCTAAGAAAAGTTAATTAGATTTGTTTAGTGTGGCTTCTTTAATATCCATGTATTACCTATCTTTAGATATTCCAGCTCCATTCTGCCCAATTCTTCTTCTTAACTTGATTTTTCTACTTAATTATTTTACTAAATATTCAATTTCAAATAATTTTCAGAGAATAAGTTCAATATTTTACTTTGTTACTCTTTGTCTTGAAGTTTATGAGACTGATTCTGTGTTTAGTCAACAACTTATTTCTTTTTGGCTTAGGGAAAATGAGAGAGCTGGATTTAGCTTGTTTTATTCATATTAAGTTTTACTTTTATTATAGTGTAGCCTTGCTGACTTAAACTCATTTTATTAATGAAAGTGTCTGAAGCTTCAGTTAGTACTTTTTATCAGCAACTGCATTTCATGAGATGAGAGAGGTATCTGAATACAGAAGTTCAGAAGTAGTGTCTTGCATTCATAGAAAATCTCACCACAACTCATTTGTTTCTGCTAAATTTTCCGTTGGACTTTTTTTCCCTATTGAACACACCTCAACTCCTCAACCTGTGTATATCTAAATAATCCAACAGTGAGTCCTTTAGAACGGGTAGAAATATTTTTGCCAAAAAATAATTCTTGAAGTCAAAAAGGTTTTGTATTAAGAGCCGGAGCTCCTTTCTTAATGATTTCCTTTTTTTTTTTTTTTTTATTTAATGAGGTCTGTTTTCATTCACTATGTTGATTAGATTTTTCAGTACTCTTCATTTTTGTATTATACTTTAAAAAAATTACTACAGGTTTTCCCCCGTCACACTTAAAAAAACAAAGGCAAAAAAAAAGAGAGAAAAAACCCATCAAACACAAATCATTTTGCAGAAGCACATTCAGACCCTGCTTTTGTTTTTGCAGCAGAAACAGATTGTTTCTGAAATATAATAAATCACTTCCTTCACCTGCATGTCTCTGTGCATAGCTACGTGTGCTCATTCTCTTCAACTCTTTCACTTAAGAAACAGATGTTACTTTCTCCAATAGGAAGGGAAAGGTGCTAGCAAGTTCTCTGAGACCAGCTGGGTATGTAGAGGTTGTTATACTACTGCAACAGTTTATTCTTTGCAAGACTGACTTATTGCTTTCTACTTCTTCATATACAAAATTTCCTGTAGCTGGAGGAAATACACCCCTGCCATAATATGGCATATGATAAAAGATCATATCACCCAGCTTTAGCTCTTTCCTAGTCTCTAAGTGTTTCCCTCCTAAGGTAATCAATTTTAAAATGTCAGGTCATTCAAGAGACTTTGCAATGACAATTTCAGCATTTAGAAAACTAGGAACAGTAAATGACTGTATTCTTCTGTAGGTCATTTGGATTCTTATAATATTTTCAGTCTGAAAGTATTTCTTATTGATAGCCATTCAAGATCAAGCTTGAAATGGCTTAAGTGTATATCAGAAAGCTACTATAAAGTAACTTCTCTCAGGCAATTTCCCCAGATGGCCAGCGACCAAATGTTAAAGCTAAACATTCAAGGTGCTCAAGGATGAGAAACAAGCCTGGATTTTCAAATTCTGTTGCATGCAAATAGTAAAATTGGGAAAACAGTTTTATAATTTGTGAAGGCTGAACTAAACTGACTTAACAAATATTTTAGTTTTATCTGGATTCAAGAAGAGAGATTTTCCCAAGTCTAATTTGTGAGCTAAATAAAACTTAAAGGACTTCGGTAAAATTTTCTTGTTTAAATCTTACAATGTCGCCCATTACCTTAACTCGTACATCTTTGTTATGCTGAGTCAGTCTTCTTTTCTGTGACAATGAAAGGTTGACAATCTTCCTGAATAGTGACAAGTCCTGTGTTTGCTATCTGTGTTGACATTAACAGAGACCAAAAAAAGCTAGTGCAAAATTGTTGACATACCCCTCCAAACCAGTGTTTGTACAGAATCTATGGTGAAAGCCTAATGTGCTAATCTCCAGATGTGACCTGATAAAAGCACTGTTTATTGTAAAGGTAGACAGTGCTTCTAAGAACACTCAGGAACCTTATGAGCAATAGGAGAATCTAAAAATAAGACATTAAAAAGTATATGCACAGCTTTTCTTTTGTATTTTGAGATATATTTTTAGTATAGAATCTCTCAAATCTTACCTCTTTACAGGAATATAGTAACCAAAAGAAAAACTGGAACATTTATGATTGGAAGTTGTGTCCTTGGTACTCAAAAAGTGGTAAGAGTTCATCTTAAAACCAGAAACTTAAAATATTCATGATACTGGGTTGCAGTAGTATAACAAGATGAGAAAAACTGCTCTGTTAATTGTATTTGTAAGTATGTGTACAGCTTATTTTCTGTGGTTTCCTTGTAGACTGAATAAGCAGTGAAAAAGGGGAAGGAGATAGGCACTCAGAAGGCAGTTCCACATTAATGAAGAAGGGGAATCTAAAGTTTAGAATCATACCAAAAACTGAGATGTTTTTGGATTCAACCTTTTGCTCGTGGCTTACTTCTGTTTCACAAATGCAATAAATACAGGGCTCTATTTCTTAGTGCATACTATTTTATATAGTTTGGCATGAGAAAATTACTACCTGTGCAATACTCTGTAGACATCTCAAAGTTAGATGTGGGATTCAGTTTCCATTTCAGACACATCAAGAATTTAAATTTAGGTATATGCAGTTTAGATGTTACAGCTTTATTAAACACACAGTAATGCAAATTCAAATATCTCTGAAAACCAGGTTGACGTCATAGCTTAATAGAATCATAGAATAGTTTGAATTGGAAGGGACCATAAAGATGATCTAGATCATCTAAAACCTTCCTGCCTTGGTTCTCCTGCAAGGACATCTTCTACTAGACCATGTTGTTCAAAGCAGTTTTGAAGTATTGAAATTACAGAGATTTTTTTTTTATTTAATTCAGTTAGTTGCAGTACGAGGGTTCCCCTATCCAGCAGTGTATGAATCTAGAACTCCGCTCAATTTTGGGGGCGGGGGTGGGGGGTGTCCCAGTATGCTTTATATTGTTGACAGAATATCATAGTAGACCTGAGGAATAATAATGAGAGGAAATCAAATGTTCCTGGAAGAATAGCTGGGGGAAAGGAAAACAAAAGCATTTAGAAGGTAAATTATAATTTTTTGTAATCATTTCCACTCTATGTAAGAACAGATGTGAAGCACATGGCTTACAGGATGAGGATTTTGCCAGGAGAAAAAAGAAAAGAAGGAAAACAAAAGAAAGAGAAAGGAAAGAAGAATAAAAACATAACTGAAAAAATATGAATAAATGATTGTGATTGTGTTGAACTGAAGACTTGGTCTTCCATTCCTGCCAATCTAGGAGTGACGCAGCTAGGGGAGGCCATAGTTTGAAAAAAAATAATTATAATACCATGTTTGCATGGGACAATGAACTCTTCAAAAAATCAGTTGAATTGTCACTTTCGTGTTCAAAATAAAACAACTCTGTGTTTATAGTGTGTCATTTACCCTCTGAATGCCTCAAAATAATGTGGACTCTGACCATCAGGATCTTTGATAATGAGAATTTTTTTTGTAAAACAGTGAGTATATTAACTTTTGCACAACACAAACTCCCTTTTAACATGTGGATATCATCATCTCAGTTGCCATTTGTCAGAGAACCCTTAGGGGTTGGACATCGCAGCATTTTTTCTGGAGTGAAACCATGGTAAATTTGATTCCAAACTAGGTGAAATGTTGGTTGGCATTGTGATGTTGTTCCTGTAAATTTCACACTGTCTTCAGTAATATTATAAAAAGATACTTTGTCAAGTAGCAACCAACTGATGTACTAGCAGCTCCATTAGACTGTGTTTATGTGATTCTTTAATAGTAATGACTACAGTAAAGAGGTTGTGAGTTTTTTTAAGTATTGTTACTTATGAGGTCATGACAGTATCAGAAAAAGAAATAGAAGAAAATATCTGAATAAAAGGAAACAAGCTGCTTTGACTCATAAAAGGAGTGTAAAAATGAGCTTGTTTTTATTTACACGAAGGGAAAGAAGTCAAATCAATTGTACCTACTAGGAATATTCTCTTGTTGTCCTAGACTTCTATTGCCTTTGGTAGGCAGAGTATTGTGTTTTGACAGCAAAATAGTAATTGGTTTGCAGCAGACTTTTAGAGTAAATTTCCTTCTGGTTTACCAAATATAATTTTGAATACTTTCAGCAAATCCCCCAAAAAGAACAAAAGACTCTTGCAATCCTCAGTGATAAATGGAAAAAATTCATATTAAGTAAACCAGAGCAGAAAAAGGCTGATGCAGATGGATGTGCTTCCATTTGGTAATGAATCACTGTGTCTAGAAACTATGTCTGAACCATGATGTGGGTTAGAACTGACCCAACCAAAGATGTTGCTTACTTGATTTTTAGTTTTCATATACTTTTCCCTAGGTCCAGCAAGGACCTCAAATGGAAGCTTACGTATAGAGGAACCTAAACTACTTAAAAGTTGGGGTGTTGTTTATAGGAATTTACGGTGCTGAGTTACTGAATGATCTTTCAAAGAAAAACAAAGTCCCAGGAACATCAGTGTGGGATTTGGGACAACCAACCTGTTGAGGGACAAAGTTTAAGCTAAACAACAGGAAGGCCCTAAAGGAAAGTGTGTTCGAACCAGATTATCCGCTGGACTCAGATGTTTATTTCCAAACTGTAGAAATCAGGATTCATGAGTTGTCTGCTTGTTTGTGATGTGCGTGCAACAGTTAAGCACTACGGTGAATTATCATAGCTATTATAATGGGTATTCAGAGAGAAATGTTCAGTAGTAATGTAATGATAATACAGTAAAAATTGATTTTCTTTCTTCCTTTCAGGGAAGAAAATCTTTCACTTACTTCCACAATTAAGTTTAGAAATATCTGATATTTAGAGATAACATAACTGCTGGGTTTTTTCCTTTCTTACTGTCCAGAACTTCTGTTTTTTTCCCCATAGTCTTAGTGTCTTTGTTTCAAACACCATTTTCTGCAAATATTTTTAAGTGACTTGAATAAGAAAATAAGCAACAGAGACAAGGAACTTACTGTTTTCTTTCTTTCACAACAGAAGTATGAAATAAGACACAATCAGTCAGTACTCACACTGAAAGACAATATCAGAATTTTTAGTAATCTTTGAGATAAGAAATCTTAAAAGAAAAAGAAAGTGAATAAAAAGTAAGAAACAATAAAACATTTGTAAGCACTTACTTGTCAATACACAATTGTTCAAAGGTATTTCTAAAATTTTCTGTTCTCAAGCCTAAAAGAGAGATTTCATTTGAATTTTTAAACATCAGAATCAAAGCTATGATACTAAATTGATAGCTGACTAAGGTGTATTTCTGCATTTTAAAAGCTTGCTTTTATAATTTAACTCTTTTTTTTCAGAGTTAAAGCAGTCATGGTATTGTGATAATTTCAATTTAATAGAATATTAAGGGAAGTGGTCAGATTAGCAGCACAAAATATGCAATAGTGGTTCAGTATATAAATCCACCGAAAAAAATAGTTATGTCTCCGCTTGGAGGATCAAGAACTCCCTCTTAATTCTGTTTCTGATTTCTCTCATTTGTAAGGTGTGTCTGACCTGCTGATACCAAAGATATTATAAATGTTGCTAAATTTACATTTATTTCCTAAACCAGGAATTGTCTCTGTTTTTTTCCTTATGTTAATCACCACAACCCACTTAGTCAACTTTCCCATGATAAGAATCTGGCCCCCTTTAGCAGGGCTGTATCGTAAAATTGCTGTACGACTTTCACCCAGACTCGTAAAAGCTGGTAATAAAGAAACTTGCACAGAAAAACAAAAGCTTTGCCATCCTGTGGAAATTGCTATGAAGCAAAAATCACACAACTTGATTTAAAGTAACCCCTGTGTTGGAGGCCTCATATGGTTGGTTGACTTACAAGGATCAGAGGTAGGAAATAAAAAATCATTTCCATTAGAGGAGAACACTCTACTTGTCTGTAGCATAGGGTCACATGAGGCCTTGATTTTTATCCTAACAGCAATGAAACAAGTGAAGTAATTGTTTTTATGATAAAGAACATCACCGTGGAGGATAAATAGAACCTAGAATTTATTTTATTGTCCTTTACCAATAATACATCCTTTAACTATGAGAAGAACATTTCTATGCTGAAAAGATTAAAAACATTCTAACCAGAAAGCAGCTGCCAAACAGTTGCAAATCACATCTTTCATATATACACTAATTCAGCTTGAAAAGTTGGTGACTTATTTCTCAAGTATTTTACTTGAAGATAAAGGTCCATTTTATTCAACTAAACAGAAATATATAATGTTATTGCACACTGGAACATTTACTACATCTCCAGATTGTAATAGGACATTGTGTTGCCACATTGAGTTTTCATGACCACTTCAAATCTGTCTTCTGTGATATGGCTCAACTTTCTTCAGCATGGTGAGTTGAATGCAAAATCTATTTTCTCTTCAAAGGATTTGATGACTTGAGCCTATGGTTTTAGGAAGAGGGTTGTGACAAAAAGAAACTGTGCAAGAGATAAGCTTATCTCTGTGCAAGGGAGAATCTATGGAGTAAAAGTCGGCTATCCCAAATTTTGGGATGAGTTCCCACGTGAACAAAGGGCTACTGTACTGCTCACTACAGCCTATGAACTACCTTTTCCAATTGAAACATATATCCTTCAGGATATACTGCAAAATGAGAGAGAAAAAAATGAAATTTTAACACCTTGGTGGTGTGGGAAGTACAAGAATCCATATAAAATCATTTAATGACTCCTACAAAGATGAGTGACTTTCAGATGACATGTAATTGGAACAGGATAAAAAAATCAGGCCTATTTGAAAAAGATGTGTCTTGAGGTCTCAAAATTATTTAAGATTGACCTAACTCCACAGCCTTGAAATTGATTGAATATCCTCTTAGCTTGTAACTTCACTGGTATCATCTGGAATATTTTTAACAGGGGAAAGCAACTAGTTTCTGTTTGTACAACGTAATAAATTAAATATTTCGCTTTAGTTTGATTGATTTTACAGCTTAACAGCAGACTCATATTTCAAAAATAGTCTGCAGTTTTGTAATTTTTAGCAGTTTTCTAAAAGACAAGTCCAAAAATTCTGCTATTCTTAGCATTCTACATACTTTGGTATTAGCTTTTATTTTTTCTTTTTTTGAAAAACAATTATTAAGTATAGCAAGCTTCAATTTGATTTGAGTTAAATAAATGGAATGAGACTGTTGTCAAATTTGCAGAGCATTCTGAGCCACACATCAGTAATAAGAAGTAAAAATTAGATATAGTCTTTCAGAAATCTTAAGTCATTAAGAAATAAGAATCACTATCACATGTAATTTCCATTATATAAAGCACATTTTTCAGGGGATTTGGCACTTGATAGTCATATTAATTTTTTTTTTTAAATTTTTTAGATAGATGAAGAAAGTAATGGCAAATATACCTTCAAATATTTTCATCTATTGCCCTGAAAGTATATGTTGTGACTTGAAAATATAATGCATCATGCAAAAATCCTGTCATTGACTTTTTTTTCTTCTTTAATTAAACTTTCAGTCTCCTCAAAGTAGTGTAAAACAATCACACCTGAAAACTAGTAAAACTCCAGTTAAAAAAAAGAATAAAAAATAAAAAAAAAATTCACTGATATTTTTTTCCTGACGTATATTTCATTAGCATAAAGAATCAAACACCTTCTGGCCTCAGAAGGGAACTGCCAATATCCATGTCATGCTGGAGGTTCAAATACTATACTAGAGTTAAAGGAACTAAGAGTTGCTTAAAAGTTTGGTGATGATTTACCCCAAATTATGAAATTACTGAATGCCTTCAGATCTGAAAAAATCTCATAGAAGCAAACCTACATATCTATGAAATATCACCAGAAAAGAGTATGATTTTGTCTTGAGCAATTTTTATGGGAACCAAAACAGAAGAAAAAATATTCATGACTATATTTTATTGTCTGCAAAATTTAAGAGATTGCATAATATGATCAAGCATTGTGTGGAGCAAGACCTCATTCTCTGAACTGGAACCTTTTTCTAGACTGAAGAAAAAGATCTCCATGTTCTCCATAATATGTCACAATCATAGGAAGTCAGAGTACAGAAGCAAAATTTTTGTTGTAAGAAGATAATCAGATTTTCTTTGTATAGCAGATTTCACTGTATCAGTGCATTAGTGAATTCGCATTGATTTTTGTCTGTCTTGTATCTTGGAATACTGTTCCTCACAGTCTACACATGTCTTCCTAACATTTCAGAAATATCCTTGGGTTTGGTATAGAGAGCACTGAACTGGAGTCAGTAGGTCTGGTAGGATCCAAGCTGGGTTGTTTCTGATCCATGTTGTACAGGGAATTTTGTAACACCTGCATTGTTGGAAAAATACATAATTCAAGTTTATCAGTATTTTAGATAATGGAAAGGTAACTTTACATTTATTGAGATACACTATGTTTTAGAAGGAATGACTCACTCTTGCTTCATAGAATTATAGAATGGTTTGGATTGGAAGGGATCTTTAAAGATCATCTAGATGAATCCCCCTGCTATGGACAGTGGTATCTTTCACTAGGTCAGGTTTCTTAAAACCCCATCCAACCCAATCCTGAACACTTCCAATGATGGTACACTCACAACTTATCTGGGCAAGCTGTTCCAAAGTCCTATCATCCTCAAAATAAAAAATTTCTTCCTTATGCGCAGTATAAACCTACCTTCTTTCAGATTAGAATCATTGCTTCTTGTTCTGTCACTACAGGTAAAGTCTCTCCATCTTTCATATAAGCCCTCTATCTATTGAAAGGTCACAATAAGGTCTCCCTGGAGCCTTCTCTTCTCCAAGCTAAACTACCCCAACACTCTCAGCCTTACTTCAGATGAGAGGTACTGCAGCCCTCTGATCATTTCTGTGTCCCTCCTCTCTACTCAGTCTAATGGGTCCATATCTTTTGGTCTCACTGCAGAGGTTAACACCAGCATGTGTATGGTGGCCTATACATTTCTACTTCTCAGGAGTTAATAGACACTGTTCTTCCCTTTCTACTGACAGCTCATGCCTGGATTTTTCTTCTTTCCTACCTCCTTAGCTAGTCTTCTGCTGAAATATTATTCTTTTTCTATACGCTTTCTGTAACTAGTTTTTCTACTTCCTGTGTTCTGCTTGAATACTTCATATTTTTTTCTATATTTTTGGTTCATTTCTCGTTAAACTTACCACTGTATATCTAACTTACTCTCCCTCACCCTTTTCCCAGTCCTAGTTAGGAGAATGTAAAATGGGATATAGTCCAAGAAAGTGCATCTGGTATATTTTTTAATTTTGGTTCAGCCATCTGACCATAATTTGAAGAACAGAAGGATTAAAACCATCTGGCAGCAGCAGTGTGAGGACATACTGCTGTTTTATTTTTTAATGTCTCCCTCCCAGCTTTACAAACTACTGATTCTATTACTGCCTTCTTTTAAGATACTCTTCCAACTGTGGCTAAACCTTTGGCTTCTCTTTATCTCCTTGCACCATGGTAAAAGGAGTATGAAATTATTAATTATGAAATTATGTTATTATTGATTTTTAATATTTATAACCTAATTTCATGTCTGATTACATCAAATTACATGCAGGGAATTACATTTTATTGAATGTGGTTTTCATCCTAATTTTGTACATCTGAAAAATAGACCTGAGTAAGTTGAACACGGTATTAATTATTTAAAGAGGATTCTCTTTAAAAAGCATAATTAAATATATACTTCTGTATACCAGGAACAGAAAAAAATTTGGTACTAAAATTTACTTCTGCATTAACTTGTCTGTGTTCACCTACTGAATTATGATTTCAACAAACAGTAAAAGTAGAATTAGTGTGATATTTAGCTACCATGTTGAAGAAATAAGCTTCAGCTTTTGCTTTTGCAATATTGCAAAATGTTGCAGTCAACAGAGTTCCACAGACTTCCTCTTTGTCTAAACTAATATCAGCTCCTAGAGTCTACTGTGTTTATGGAAGGTCAGCTAATGAAATATTCTGCCTAACCTACAAGTATTCCTATTGAAATTAATTGTAGTACTGGAAAAGTGTGGGTATGATTAATTTCAATGAATTACCACCAAAAATAGTGAGAATATAGAGGCATAGTTCAGTTTCCTAAATCAGTTTCATCATTTGAGACACAGCACTGATGTTATTGAGACACCCACATCTGGTCAATAAAAATATGAGACAGAGAAATACCTGAGCCTTTCCAGAAGAGCAGATGTCAGCCCAATAGCATATTCAAGAATGTCTACAATGACACTAGATATCTATGCCTGAAGTAGCCCAAATTATTCTCCCTCTCCCAGTGAAGGCAGTCTCATCTTCTCTAAATGATTCATACAAGACAAAGATGATCCTGCCTCCCTGCACTGATGGTGGGGGAACCACAAAGAGTACCTTAGTCAAGATGAACAACTCTGAAACACCTGAAGCTAAACAAGATCATTCTTATTTTAACTGACTTAAAATCACTTAATGATAATAAGCATAAGTAAATGCTGCAGAGATAAAATGATACATTTTGCACTTTTTTTTTCCACTTAAAAATGTATTTTGATCCCAAGTATGACTAAAATTAATACTGCCCCTATGTTAATGTAGGAAACAGTGAGCAGGCTGTGTTATTAAGGGTAGGAGAAAAATAGAAATATAGTTCAGATGAAAAATTCTCTTTTGTTGTCTTTAATATACTGTGAAAAAGTAATGTCATATCTTTCATCATTCATGCTGAGGCCAGTGATGCCTTTACTGTCAATTTTACTGGGACAATGACCTAATCTCAGGGTTTTTTTGCACAAAATATAAAGATAGTTGATTGTTTAAAGTTATGTAACGTATATCTAAAAAAATTGCAATGGAAATAGAAAGAAACTTTTATGACTTATAACACAGATCATCTGGCAAAACACCTGAATTAAGAAAAAAAAAAGAGAAGGAAAGGAAAAGATGCTTAAAAAAGAGTGACAGAAAGAGAAAGAGAGGTCTGGTCTTAATCTTCATGCCTGTCATTTATTTCTTTCACACAAAAAGTATGGGATACAGGTGGCTGAATGTCAAAGATCGTACCCTGTCTGCATGCTTCATAAGGCATGGGACAAATATAAGAAACAGGCTGGGTGAACAAAAAAAATCACAAGAAGTGGGTGCATTTTTCTTGACCCTGGTCAAAGGTTGCATTGCTTTTGGTGTTTTACAAATGTTTGACAGATAAATGTCCACCTCCCATGGTTAGCAAATAAACCATGTAAGTATTGATAAGAAATAAAACTTCAGCCAATGTCCTTATTGTGAGGGATCGGGTCAATTTGCATGTGTAGCACATCTATGCTTTCAGTACACATGCACACTCTTGAATTATCCTGGATTTTGGAAAACACATATTAAAATAAGTTTATAATGGTAAATTAGCATCTCAGTAAATTATTAAATAAATAATCTCCAAATGGATTCATTAAATCTCAAAAAACACTAGAAGCAGTCAGATAGAATATTTAGATATCATTATCAAAGAAGGTGATAATTATATTATTTCCTATACAGATATTTGGCTCTAGGATAACCTTACTGAGTAGAATTCTATTTAGTTTCATTTCTGCTTTTCATTGCAGTGAAAATAGGTAAGATTAGTATGGGAGACCGAAAACCCATGAAGTCCACCACAGTCCACAGAAATATAGCGATATTTTTCAAATTAGTTCTTGTTAAAGCCACATTGTATTCATCCTTGTTCCCAACACGTCATCATTTAGACACGTAAGGTGAAATGCTGTGATTGTTTGAAAGAACATATTTTTACATAGTGACAACACATGAAGTTTTTGGTGGGCCCATGAGAGTATTGTAAATGCACTTCAGAACCAATGAACTGTATATACAACCATTAGTACAAGTGTTGATCCTTATGTATATCTGTACTGTGGTAACGTATCTTTTCAGAAGAGATTGTCCTACTTCAAACAACACCATAGGTATTATTGCACTGACTCTGAGATTTTGGGTTTATCTAAGCCAGTTCTCTTTCTAGTCTTTGGTAATTACTTAAGGTAGAAAACATCTATTTTACTTGGTGATTTTTTCTACATAAATGGCTATTAAAATTATCTTATTGAAGGATCCACTTTGTTCTACATCTTCTAAATCTATGGTCCTTGCTTTAAAGATGCTTCTCAAAGTAAGCTTTTCTTTTGCTCTCTATACCCTGAAGATTTCCTTAGGTAACTGATAACTAGATGGAATTGGGACTGGACAGTATTATATACTAGTAGAGAAAAGGTGTAATTTGAGACTAGGTTTGATCATGGCTATGGAAGAATGTAATTCTATTATTGAAGATTTTCGTGTAATTTCCTAAGGAAACAAGGCTTATGCAGTCATACTTACTTTATTTTTTTCTTCACTTTGTCTCATTCTGTTCTTTCCTCCTAAAATCAAGCAAACTGTAACAGATTTCAGTCAAATTGTACATAAGGGAGAGGTCTCTCAGACAAAGATGTTTCTTTAAGTAATACAAAGTTAAAGTGATGAAAAAAGATGTTAGAAATGTTTATGACTGTAGGTTCTTGCTCCCTGAAGCTAAGTCCCTCTGTTACTGAATACCAAAGAAGCCACATAGAAAAGCAACTTTATGGGGGAAGTTTCAATCAAAGCTTGCAGTCAACCATGAGAAGCAAATCCATAGGAAATCAGGTTTCATGAGTTCTGGTGCTCAAAGCACTTGTTGTGTTACTAAAAATGACTGAACCAAAAGTAGCTTCCAAAAGTTATATTAGAAATTAAAACCCTCCCATGCTCTTTCAGTTTAATTCTCGATACATCTTTAGCTGCAAAATTCCTCTCTGGTTGCTCACTTTTATCTCTGATTTGAAACAATATAACAAAGTCTAATACACAAAGATTCAAAGCAATTTAAATCTAGAAATAGGTCTGGAAGTGAATATAAATAACACACTATAATAACATCCTAGGTGATTCTTCAAGTAGCAATAATGGCCACTGATCCATAATGCAAGACCAAAAGTTTCATCCTAGGCTGAAGAAGAGAAATCTGAAGGGACACCACCATTCCTATATTTTAAAGCTGTTGCCTCTCCTGGATACAGAGTTACAAAAAGGAATGAAGGACAACGCAATGACAATTCTGTGATACTCTCCAAATACAGAACAAATGATATGTCCTAAGATAAAATAGCTGTGTGAAAGGTTATGATAGAATGCAGTGCTTTCGGCTTTGAAACCAAAAACTTTTCAAGTGTGTCTTTTTTAAAAGAGTCTCTCAATTTCAGAAGCAGTATATGTGTCTCAGTACATAAAAAGAAGTGTTGCCAATATAAACACTTTTTACAGTATAAAAGCCATAAAGAAACTTATTCACATAAAGCCCGAATAAATCAATAGTGTTCACATTTATTACTAAGTTTGAGAGGCTCATTTGTCTTCTGAAATTTTTATGTGTACATGTATCATGTGCTTGAACATTCATGCATAGCAATTTCTGCATATCTGAAAAGTAGGGATGATATCTTTTAATATTGTTTGAATGATAGTAAAACAAATTATCCCACCATGACTTGAGAATTGTGCATTTCAGTCAATTGGTAGCAAATCGCAAATTTACCTTTCTCTTTCTCTTAAATATGCATACACGTACCTCTCAGGTAAAAAAAAAAATCATCTGGTTCAAAATTATTTAAATTAAATATCTTGAATACAAAACTGTGCAGAAGCTGAACCAAAATTTTGTATTTAGAACACAGTAAGAATAGATCTCATTTTTAGGAACATTATTTTGCAGAGTTTTGTAGAAGATGGATGAAAAAAGGAAGAAAGGAATAGCATGTAATGCATGCTATATTGGTTAATACCCTAAATATTGTGAAGATACTATATGAATATAAGAAAATACAGAATACTGTTAGGGTACTTGCTGGAGAATGTAGAAAGTGAAGAGGGAGAGGAATAAAGACATCTATTATAAAGTATGAAAAGAATGTTTAACCTTAACCTATAATTTTAAAAAGAATGTTTAACCTTAACCTATAATTTTAAAAATTAGCAATTACATTCTTAAAGAATAATAGGGAAATGTAAATACTGCCTTTATCATTGTCTACAATTCTTCATATTGGAAAATAAAAATGGAAATGACATAAAGTGAATGAGACCAGAGGAGACCTCTGAAAACCATCAGGTCCAATCTTTTCCTCAGATTTGGACCTACTTAGATCCCATTGTCTTGGGGACATGTACTGTCGAGTTCTAAATGTCTTCAGTGGCAGGTATTCAAAAATGTCTTTGGACAATTTGTTTAAAAATAATTTGTGTGAATTAAAAAAATCTTTAAATTTAATGGAATTTCTTTTTTTCCAGCCTCTGTTCATTTCTTCCTCTTAAGTTGCTGTGCACTTCTGAGAAGAGTCTGGCTTCATCTTCTCTCCACAGCCTTGTGTGATAGTTGCAAGTAGACATAAGGTCTCCCTTGACCTTGATCCTCTCCAAGCTGAACAGGCACAGTTCTCTCTTCCTTCTTCAACCCGGCCTCTAAGCCGATCACCTAGCTGACCTCCCCTACTTCAGTACGTCCAGGTCTTCCCTGTACTGCACACAGCACTGAAAATGCAGACTCACATATACTGAATACAGTGTAGCATCCACTTCTCTCAACCCTTTGGCTACACTCTTGCTAGTACAGCCCTGAATTAACTCTCTCTGCAGTTTGGCACTCTGATAGCTCATGTTCTGGTTCTTCACCAGGACTTCCAGGTTGTGTTATTCAAAGCCCCTTTCTAGCTGTATAATGTATAATTGGACTGTGTTCTGCTTCCCAGACACAGGATCCTGCATTTACTTTTATTAAACTTTATGAGGCTTCTCTTTATCACACCTGTTGAATTCTCTCTGAGTAAGAAGCCCTACACTCCAGTGTATCAGTTGCTTCCCCTGCAATTTGATATAATCTGTGAATGCTCTCTTAAGATCAATGAAATTAGTTTGGCTTAGTTTAAAAAGCTAATCAATCCAATATCTTTTTAATGACTATACATTGCTGCTCTGTTCTAGGTAGTAAGGGTCTGCAACTAGGAACTTAACATCACTTTTCTGTTACAGATGTCAGTGTGTAGTAACAGCAGAAGGAGCAATAGTGTTGCTGATAAATAAATCCATGAAAAAATAGTAGCTATTTGTAATATTAAAAAAAAACAAAAAAAAACAACAAAAACCAAAACCCAACCAATCCAAAACTTAAGTAGCTAGAAGAAGAGGAAGTTCTCACATGCTCAGGGACTCAAGCAGCAATATACAGGATGTGAAAAACCTAAATTCAGTTCACTCTTCTGCATGAATGGTTTCGATAAATGCTTGTTCTTAAGTTAAACTAACATAAAAGGACTCTCTCAACGTCTCTTGTTGACACTGTTCCACTGCATATACTTGATTAAATATTTACTGCAGAGAGGTAGTCCATGTGTTCCCATCTCCTGAGCAAGTGTCCTAGTTAGAAGGCTGGAGAGCTATTCTTGTTCTCCATCTCAATCACATTTTAAACATTTTATCTGAAGTGGAACAGTGTCAACAGGAAAGGTTGAAATAAGTTTCCTAAGAGTATCTTGTAGCCTCACTGTTCACATCTTTGTCCAATTCAGAATGTGGATTGAAACAGCGTAAATAACCTTTCAAGTAAATTGCCTAATCATCGAGTATTTTCAAATGTTTCCCTCAATCTCTCTGCCTGGAGTAACTTTTATAAATTACTTAAATACAGATTGAGATAACATAGAATGTCTCTCACCTGACAGTTGGGATATTTTGTAAGCTGAGAGGTTGCTATTCAAATCTTCTTGGGCAAAGGAAGAACTGAACTGCTGAGCAGAACATTTTATAGTTCTCATTTTATCACAGTTAAGAAAAATAGAGATATTAAAGTTCACTTATTTCAGAAAAATAAATTATCGTGTAAAATCTGTACTTCTTGAAAAAAACAGTTTTTGTCATATATTTACTGCCAGAACATAAACCTGTCACATAAATGTTTTTCTATAGGTGTAAGTGCCTCATACCAAATTACTTCACATCAAGAAATTAGATTTACTTTGCCTCAAACAAGAAGCTGGAACAATATTTCTTGACCAAAAATATTTTCAGTTTCTATCTTAAACTGGCACCTTAAAATTTTTTCGGGGTTGATGGCCTTGCAAATTGAATGCTTACAGGAGATTCTGAAACTCCAAAAGAAACTTTGCGGTTGTTGTGTACTCTATCATTTTTGAAAAAGGCCTTGGAGTTTTCCATACCTCTCCTGTTATTAGCAGTACCAGATTGGTGGTTTTGTCTGCAAGCCAGACTATAAATCATCAACAGTGTAAGGCATGATATTCACTATTAATACCTTGTTTATCCTACTGAAATATCTTTTTGTGTGTATTTTCTCTTGATCCTTGGCATTCTGCTGACCATCAATCAAAAGAACAAGTTGGACATTCCTCTCTGTCTTACCTCAGTGGACCTTTGATTTTCTTGACCACTAAGCACTCTCTGGAATGTATATTTACTGTCAGCATCTTTAAGGCCCCATATTCTCCTCTCCCAGCTACCATCCCTTGCTGGTACCAGGTTGCAAAGCAATATTTCCTATATACTGAATGAAGAGCATACCATAGGCTGTTTGACATGGTCTAGGAGTCCACAGAAAACCACTGATGCACAAACTACTTTTATTCCACGAGCCTGTGGGAGCCTAAAGGGATAAGCAGCCTTTCTGCTAGGCCGAACACACCTCACACACACAAACCAAATATTCCTACCTTTACTGTTTAATAGTTTTCATATTCATGCAGAAAAGAATTGTAGACTGATGTTTATCTAAAGATGTATCTTGTGAGAATTTTTCTTGAAATGCGTGAGAAAACTTGATTTCATGCACCAGCTGTTCTATTTCTTTACAAAAATGAAGTGTTTACCGGAGTAAGGAACAGTCTGCATTCATTATTAAGGAGCAAGGAAGTTTTGACTTTTTCTTGAGCTTCTACAAAATCCTTCAAAGGGAAGGAAAAGGAAAATGGTTCAACACAAGTTCAGTTAGATGGCTGAATAATTTGTAGTGGCATTTCACACAAAGCTGCTAGTTCAAAGACTTTCTTTTATGAAATAAATTTGCCAATAGGTCACTTTTCCTTGTTGGACTGCTTGATTTTCATGGGCTGAAAGCTAATACACATTTTCTCGTATTGCTTTGAGAAGGGGAAAATGCATACATATACTATATCAGTCTGTAACTTTATCTTAGTCATGTTTCTTGACTACTAAAACAAGTTAACATTGCCAATCAAAAGATTGTGAAAAGTTAAAAAGATTCATTGTTCAAAGCATTCTAACTCACTCATGATATTTACTTGTCCATACACTATCAATACAGGCATGGTAGTTCTGTTAAAGATTTGTGCCTTGATATGAAATATAGTCTGCATGGTTAATGTGGTTCTTTGTATGTAGATTTTATTAAAACATTGGAAACTAAGGAATTGATTTTTGTATGTAATTGATTTGGCATGATGTAGGTAACAGCAGTACCCCTTCCAGTGTTAGAAAGGTCTTGGAACCTCTTGCTCAGAAAGATAGTATACTTACCTGTCCAATGAAGTGCAACTTAGCTAAAACATACTTGAATTATATATGAAAAAAAAACCAAACAAAGCCCAGATGAAATTAATTAGAATTAAGAACTGAATTAACTTTTCAGTCATATACCAGTAGTAGAGAGGGAAGCTGGACAATGAACCAGATGAGTTACCACTACCAGTGTTACAGTTTATACATCTTACAACCAGACATCATGGTACCTTCTGGATGCTCTTGCTCCACTTCAGCAATGCAAAATAGCCATAAACCTGGCTTAGTTAACCTGTAAGTCTGAGTTTATGACTACGTTGCATTGGTAGAATTATAAATAGCAGCTACCATGTAGCTATGAGTTTGATCTGTGCCTTCTAGGCTCTTATCTCTCACATTTTGTGATTTAAGGAAATAATGGGAACATGTGTGCAACTCTATTAGGCAAATCTTATATATGCTTGTACCAGATGCTAAACACTTGAATTAACTTATATATGAAAGTCCATATGTGGCCACAGTGGCTTGTAGGATTTCTGTAGAGTCGAGCTCGTAAAGTAGGATTTCTGTCTTTCAAATGTATATATCTAAGCATTGAAATCTGAGCTCATCCCCCCAGATTTCCTGAGTAGTGAGGGGAGAGAAATTAACTAATCATTCTTATACCTCTAAGTCTCTATTTTAGTTTAAGTGCATTCTAGATTGCCTATTACAGGGAACCTATATAAATTTATTCAGATATAAATTTCTAATTTTTGTGTATCCAAGTTTTCAATTCTTATCCTTTCTTAGTTTCTACAAGTCATAAGACAACTATTTGTACCCTTACTAAATAGAAGAACCATTAAATGGCAGGCACTAAGTTGGATCAACTACAAGGTCCTCTTGCAGGAGGAAATGTTTTGCACTACAAGATTTTTCTGTTTTCTTCTTTTTGTTCCTTACTGAGAACATTTCATCCATAGAAGGGGTATTGGAATTCCTAGACCCTTCCTCTCCATTTGTATCAGTCCTACTGAGAACAAGACCAAGAATTCAGTTCCTAACAGGATATAAGAAATAGCTGAGAATCAGTAAGTTGTAAATATGTTGTTCTTCTCAGATGGATATATTTCTTTAAAAGTGTTCATATATTTTTTTAATAAGATATTATCCTTTTCCTCCTTCATCACATTTTTCCTTACATGATGACTCACATTCTCCTGCTCTAACATCACTGTTTTCAATGGTAATACAATAAAAAATACCTCTCATTTTTTTTTAAAGTTATAGTAATAACAGAACATAAAAGAATGACCTAAATTCTCATACACAGAGACATTTATCATCATTAATAAAGAAGGTTTATTTCTACAAGTTACATTTTCTTTTAAATCCAGTTTAATAGGAGAAAGTTGACTGCTATTAATGATCTTGTTTTCTTTTGAGCCTAGGAAAAACTATACTAATAAAATTTCCCTGAACTTCTAGGTAAATTTATTTCCATATAAACCAGATGCATGTTCTTTCCTATAACTTTTTGCATGTAGACAAAAGATTAAACTAGCCAAATTAGCTAGCATTTACTTTTGTGGTTTTTTTCCATTACATGAAGTAAAGTTAGTGAAGAAAACTTTATGTACTCATTAAAGAAAGCCTCCCTTGTTTCTTTAGTTTGCTAAAAAGAAATAAACCATATGCAGTGAACATGTCCTTAGTTGCCTGACTGCAGATGCTCCACTACACTCAATTCTTAATACCTTTTTTGTTATATAAATATATACATAAATTTTTTCCTCCAACTGGTTAATTAAAAAAAAGAGGAAAACCAAAATTTAAAATGAAAACTGCAATTTTGTCAGTCTCAGGATGAAACTATCTCATAGTTTTTGCTCTGGGAGCGATTTAGTAGATGTACGCTATGAAAGGTATCCACTCAGAGAACAATCTCTGGATCCCATACCGGAAAGAGTAGATCAGTTTGCATCCATACTACTTAGTGATAGTCAGTCCTAAGATCCTATACAAACTGATGGTGTTTTCCTGCATTGGCCTCTTCTTGAGGCCACCTAAAATGACTCAGACATATAACAATATTTTTTTTTTGCTTTGTTTTGTTTTCTTTTTGTTTTCTTGTTTAAAGTGTCTGAAATAATGCAAGAGTTCACTAGACTAATGCTCTCTAATGAAGTATAGCATGTCTTGTATGTTTTAGAGAATGATATTAGGGTACCTTGGGGTGCTGGAGTGTGAAAGACCTGCTAAGGGTGATGTTGGGTGACTGATCAAACAGAGGTGCAAAACTCCCTTTTGCTTTCTGTATATAGTCTGTGGAAAAGTCTTTTCCCAAAAGAAGAAAAAAAAAGAAAGCTTCATCCTGGAGAAAGATAATTGTTTTATTTCAAGAAAGAGACAAGGAATTAAATTGTCTGTGTAGTGGGGATGATTTGGGGATTAGGATCTGAATCACAGTAAAATGGAAGGGTAAGATATTTGCCTTTGTAGGAACAGGTGTTCCTCAGTCTCCACTCCAGGGAAGTAAATAGTTTTAGTCCTGAAGGTTACGGGTCAAAAAGGAGCTCCAAATAGAAAGAGACCTTTGTTATTCTTCAGTGTTAATTTCTATGCTTATGCTACTGACATCGAACTTTGCCTACTTGATCTTTTCACTGCGTTTTTCCTTCTTACAATTTTTTACTCTCCTTTTCTTCTCTACTTGTTATTCTGAAAACACAGATTTCAGTTTGTGAAGAACTTGTCAAAAGCAAATTCTTACTCTAAATAAGTCCATAAGGACTTCTGAATTATAAGCTGAGAAAAATACATGAGTCCATCCTTCCTGCGGCACCAAAAATGCACAAGTCCAGGAAGTTGTATCACTTATTTTGGTTATGACAAATATTTTGTTATATATGTGTGTGTGATGTTGTCTTTTACAATGCGCACTTCTTTACATTTCCTATGATGGTTTGATCAATTTGTATGGCAGATCCAGTCCATTTCCCTATATCAACATGGTTCCATATATATTCCTAGAGTTATGTAGATTGACAACTGAGGATCCACCCAAGGAAGTCTTTTGACAAAGGTTAGAGGAAAAAGTGGTTATTTCATATTCACTTGGTTTATTTTAATTCTACCAAAAAATATAATTATAATTACCAAAACTATAAGTCCAAATTTTTTACTAAAATGATCATCGTATTTCCAATGCTGTATCTTAGAGGGAAAAAGATTTCTATTTTGTTTTTTGTCCTTTAATCAATGAGGCTGAATAATCTTAGGAAAGCAATTGTATAAAATAGCTCATGAGCCAGATACCCAAACACAATAAATTATCCTGTAATTCATGGAATATTGGGTGAATGATATGGCAGGAGATGGTGTCAAGTTATGGAAACTTGAACAGATTTCCCCCCACCCACAAGAAGCTGTGTAATCTTTCTATTAAATAAGTCACTTAATGTATCTCCTGTTAACTCTGCTCTTATTGCTACTAAAATAGGTTGCAAACAACATGTAGTAGCAGCCAGCCAACTATCAGACATACCTTTATTGATTGAATGACAAGAAATAATTTTTAGGAGATCTGACAGAAGATTGTACTTACATTGGAACTCTGAATGCTCAAAATTGGAAATATTTTTGTGCTTTTAAAGTCTTAACAAATAATAACAATATGAGGTAATAAAAATCCATAGAAACAGGCAATTCATGACTAATAAAAAGTGGACTTATACTTGAAGACATGTAATCCCCTAATTATCCTCTAAACATTGGATGAGATGTTCATTATTTGAGTACTTACCATTTGCCAGTGTGCTCTTGGCATACCTTTTAGTAGTATCAGTAGGAAAAAAGGAAATGAGCTGGAAAGCATTAAAAAATAATACTCAAAATACTATTTGGGCATGTGATCCTCTTATGAACTTCACATTGAGCTATTAAAACACATTCACTAGCTGCATAACTGTGAGGGAACACGATTCAGGATGGGAACAGTTCCGGGCGTGGAGAGAAGCATGCAGCAATTGACGGGACTTTGTCGTGTGGACTTTGCTGTTATTATGTGGTTTCATTGTATTCAGACTACACAGTGCACAGCCTGGACAAACCCAGGCTTGCCATGAGTTTGACCCCACTCCTCCCCCTTTTCCCAGTGTCTCTATCTTGGTTTGTCCCTCTGCCTGTCTGTCTCATACTCTGCCCTATGTTCTGGCCCGTTCCGCTCCCGAGTGGACAAAAAGAGAGTGTGCACGCCTGAATAAAGGATTCTGCTTGCACCCTTCCTCGTGTCCCATCCCCCCTTCGGAACACGGCACATAACAAAGAGGTAACAGGCTGTACCCAGAAAAGAGGGATTTTAAAGTGGTCAAATAGCTAAAGAACACAGTTATAAATTCTATTTCTTTCCAGTTCATGTGTGAGCAGGATTGAGGAATTTGTCTTTCTAAAGATCATCTACTGGACTTGCCAATTGGTCAATGAAGCTCATTCTCCATTGCATTATAACTGTGGTAGTCTTTCATGTATTTGATAGCCTTTAACCACTGCTTTATTTTCCACAGTGTATATGGCTGCATTGTTAACCACGTAAGAGACAGTAGCGAACTCTTCAGATCTTAAGATCCTTCTAGTCTTAGCAAAGCAGGAAGTTATCATCACATATTAGATGATGTCCCCTCTCCATGGGTCTTACCACTTCTCATCGCTCACCCAAGTAGTCCAGAAAGGAGACCCAGAACCTTCTGATTTATCTGCCCTCACCAGAGCCCTGGAGAGCAGTCTGTTGCTCAAAAACCATTTATGAACAAAAGAAAAAATGCATTTTGTATGAAAATCCAAGAGGTTATTATGAGTACAGTTGAAATTTTAATGGTCTAATCCCAGAATTATTATTAGACCAGATCTAGTTATTACAGAAAATGAAGGAGAAAAAAACCACCAAATATTAACATACATAAATTTATTATTATTATTATTACTACTACTTCTACTATTTAGTATGTATGGAGTACAATGCATCGGGAGCATCCCTATTCCTTCACCAGAAGGATTATGATGTTGATATTTTCATTTTCCTTACCCTGGGATCCACCTTTTATACCTCTGCTAACATTGCTTTACAGCTTTTTCTATTGTCATTTGTCTGCAAGTTCATGGTGAATCCAGTTTTACTCTATATGGTGCATTTTACTTAACTTGTTCTTTGTTCTGTGTTACCACGACAGTCGTTTTTGTTGAACTCCAGATCTGCATTTTATTAAGTGACCACTAGTGCTTTGTTTAGAGCTATGGGCTCTCCAGCATCAGTCTCTATGCTGACTCAATCATCCCATGCCTGCACTCCTCTCCACTGCATCTTTTGTCTCCACTTCTCAAGGCATCTGCTTTCATATCAGGCCTATACTTCTTCTTATATATTTTTGTTAGAGTAATAAAAAAGTTCTTTTACACAGAAAAACTACTATTTACTATTATCTGTATATAGCTTTGGTTATAACATACGAAAAGTGAAAACTTCAAATTAGGAGTAGGCAACTCATCATTAGAAAAATTGCAGTTACAGCTAAACCAAGTAGAAACAGAGATCCAGTTAAGATAAGAAAAGTTCAGAGAAAGGAAACCTGACAAGTTTCAGTCCTAAGGCCTTGTAAACTCAGTACAAATGCAATGGCCTACTACCAACAATGGCAATACACTTTTTCCTAGGTTGCAGGATGTGACTGCCACATCTATATTCAGGCCTCCTAAGGAAGTCAATAGAATTAGACTGCCACCACCAGCAAGCTGTTTATTTCTTAGGTGCTGAAGCTTGCCTCAATTTAATGTGGTAATTAAGTTTTTAAGCTAAGGCGAATGAATACAGGCCTTTATGCTCCCATAGTGCCAATGTGACGACGACAGGAAATGAATAGCAGGGGATAAAAAAAGAGACAAAATCTAAAGGATTTTAGAAACAAATAGCAGATTCTTTTCACGACAGAGCTGGGACTTGGCTGTCTTTAAAGTTCAGATCCTTGATTTCTCGGCTACTGGCTGTAGAACAATCCCCACCCTGCTGATTCAGTTTCTAGAAGAGCAGGACCATAGCAAGCTGGAACGAAAATAAAACAACGCAGAAAACTAGAAAAGTATTTACCTTCAGACTTCTATCTGGAAATGTATTGCTTATTTGTAAAAATAACATTAATTTGATATCAGTGATCACCAGTCTCACAATACCTTAATGAGTGAACTAGACAGATTTTATGACATCTATTTCTCATATGTGCAGAAAAGTGAAAGGCTAAATATTTAGATGGCAGTAGACAATTAAATAAAGTCAGATGTCTGTACTGTGAATGCACTGGAACCATGTTTCTGTGTTTGGGCTTCTTTTCTGGCTGGATACAGATCGTGATCACGTGTGGTGTGCTGCCCAGCCACTGTGAGGCGTTTGGATCTATCTACATAAGCCTTCAGAGACTTAGTCTGTGCTTAACTTGTAAGGCTGAGATTAGGTTATGTGACAAAACTAATCTGCACATACAGAGAAATGCTCAGAGGCACCATGGAAAGAGGGGGAGCCCAAATAATATTTTACCAGTCTACTCCCAGGCCTATCCCAGGAGCTGTCAGCCCCTCACATTTTAAGCTGAGTAAGAAAAACAAAAATGTTTTTATAACAAAGCCTACTCTCCTTTTCATAATTTTTCTAGAACAAGAGATTTTTAAATGAGTTTCCCTGATTTTTGATTTACTCCTCAAATCTTTATTCAGTTAAATTCAGTGCCATAAACAAAAGTGAAAACAAAGTCAATCAATTTCAAAATAGCAAAAAACCTTCCACAAAAAGGCCTCTATCACAAAGCCTTTCAAATAACAATAACTTTTGACCACAGAATTAAAACTGTATTTTATGTTACCTGATTCAAGTTAAAAGAGGTGATCATCCTACTGTATTAAGCACTGTCATAGTCTCACCTGGAGTACTGTGTGGGGTTGTGGGCTTCACAATTTGTGGAGAATGTGAAGGTACTTGAATGTGTCCAGAGAAGGGCAACAAAACTTCTGAGAGGGCTGGAAGAAATGTCCCACGAGGAGCCACTAAGGATGCTAGGTTTGTCTAGTTTGAAGAAAAAAAGTCTGAGAGATGACTTTATTGTGCTCCTCTGCTTCCAGAGGACAGGAAGTGGAGAGGGAGGTGCTGTTCTTCTGGTATCCATTGATAGGATGTGTGTGAGCGTTCAAAACTGCATCAGAGTAGGTTCAGACTTGGCAATAGGAAGTGTTTCTTTACTAAGTGGGTGGCCAAACCCTGTAACAGGCTTCCTAGAGAGAATGGTCGATGTCCCACTGCTCCCAGAGTTTAAGAGATGTTTGGACAATGACCTTAATAACATGATTTAACTGTTGATCATCCCTGAATTGGTCAAGCAGTTGGACTAAAAGACTATTTTAGGTCCCTTCCAACTGAATTAATCTATTCTATTTTAACGCAGAATTTCAGGAAAACATTTTAAATTTTACTTTCATTTACACTGAAGTGTTGGAAGAATATAAGAGGAAAGAGGTAAGGCCTTCAGAAGGGCAAAACCTGAATTACTTTCACTTTAGGTCCCTTGATAATATACAGCAGGTTAACTGCCCCATTTTAAAAATAAGAATAATTTTTATTTTCTCTTCTGCATAGGCTTTTCATTTAATCACTAGAGCTAGTGAAGGGTCTTGCAGAGACTTCAGTGGGTTGAGGATCAACCAAATTGCATACAGGACTTTCAAATAAGTTTTTTTACAGTGGAAATTTCACTTCGAATAGGTAGGTGACAATTGTTTGAGATATTTTTTACTTTTTTTAATAAGCTATATTATTTACTCTCTTTGTTGCAGCTTTCTTTTCTCACTGCTGCTTTGCGGTTATTAGGGATAATCCTACTTATTCTAATAGATAAGCTTTGACTAAAAATAAATTTCTCCTCCTTCCATGAATCTGATTTTGTGCTGTTCAATATGCAGCTGATGACAAATACTGTCAATCTCAGGTTACTAGTTTTAGTGTATTATGACTTTCACATATTAGGAGGAAGATTATATTGCTTATAGTATTTTATTCTATAATTTATATTTTTGCATTTTTTTACAAAGTGCTTTAACAAGTGAACAATAATGTAGAGGTCAATAGAGAAAAAAAAGCCAGTCTGAAAAAGAAATAGAATAATTAATGAAATGGTTTCGATTATGTAAAAATTATTTCTTATACTGCCCAAAAGTAGTCTGAAATCACTGCTGCACTAATCAGTGTGAACAAAGGAAACATAGGGGAGGAGATCTCAAAGTCTGGTTACGTTCCAAGCTTATTTGTAAAAATCACTATGGGAAATATTGTAAAAAGCCTTCACTTTGAATTTATAGGTCTCCAGTGAAAAAGGAATATGTTTTTTCAAACTCTAAAACAAAGTGGTGAGTACGTACTCTTAACTTGCTCTGATTTTGCATCAGAAAGAACCTATTAGATTAGGTTCTTGAGAAACTTATATTGCAACTGATATGGGTCCCTGACATAAATCTCACTAATATTCAGGAATGAACAAATGAGCTCTAGAAAACCCCAATTTCTTTGAAAAGATGTTTAACTCAATTGTCTGAATATATGCTTAATAAAATATTTGTATATTCGTCATAAATTTGGGAGATAGATATAACTACTATTAACATATAACTACCATCAGTTCCATAATTTCAGTCTCTAATGGAGTACTAATTAACAAAATGTTCTAATCAGTTGAGATGAGATTGGATCTTTCTGCCCATCTGAACCCTGTGATCCAAAGGGACCCAACGCGCTGTTTCATAGTCAGACAATATTTATTTCCTCATTTTCCCTTCACATGCATATGGCAGTGGAATGTGAGAAAATTAAGAATGTGTGTTATAAATTACAAGATATTTCAGAACCTTCTGAGGTTGCAGTTAAATTTGTCTCTAGAAAAATGAAAGGTGTTTGGCTTTCTATACAAAAGTCTAGAGCGCATCCTTCAGTAGTTTTAGGAATAGAGCAAGACATTTTTTCACAGAAAAAAATTTTTATTGATGGCTTGGCTAAATCCTCCAGTAAGTTAAAAATCCCAGATTTTAGTAATTATATCTTGACAAACAGTGCTTTAAATGACAGGAAGTAATGTTTTCTAAAATAGAACAAGTTTCCTGACGTCAAAACCTTTGAAAATAAGTTCTAGAAGGTTCAGAAAATGCTTCTAATCCTTTAATCCATAACAAAATTTTCCACACAATTAAATATTTGAACACTCTAACCCTTTTCTGGAAGCAGGCAGAAAACTTATTTGTATCTTTCAAGTCTATATTTAACTTTCCCTTCTAAATAAAATACTTAAATACTTTTATGTAAATTTTGAGTTTTTAATAAGAGTGATCAGAGTTAAGGAGAAAACTGACCTCTGAAAGGGTGAGTAATTGCCACTCAGTGGAAAGGAGGAATGTAACATTACTCTTTCCCTATAAAAATGTATATTAAAAAAACAAACCTGTTGAATACGAAAGTAGATTTTTGATCAAGAATTTATGTGCCTGGGTTTGGTGGGATCATCTCAAGCTTTCTGAAACACATATTGGTTTCTTTGGAGAATACTAAAAACATTAAATAGAGGACAAATACTTGCAATTGAAATCATGGCGAGATTCTTCACGTAATTTGGAGGAGGAAAGTTAGGATTCTACATCCTTATGTTACATAATAAGATGTTTCATCTTGACTGGGCTGTATTTCCTGCCATAAACCCATTTCTCTGTCTCCTAGCCAGTTCATGTGGTTCAATTATTGTGATAGAAGTCTTGACACAGCACTGAGCCTAGAGGATGGAACAGGCACCAAACACCCTCAGGTCAGTATGGCAATACATCACAGGTCTATTTTCAGTTATGAAAAAACATTGTGATAATTGCCCAAAATCTGAAGAATTTGTTTTACAGGTCTTTTTGGAGATTTTTTTTCACTAGAGAAAACCAAATTTAAAAATAAAGCCATGTTCTCTTAAATAAAACCCAAACAAAACCCAACAAACAAACAACCCAAAACACAACAAAAAAGCAGCTTTATAATGAATGAAACAAACTTGGGGAGATTCCAGTTTCCCTTAATTTAAAAAATGTAATCTTGGTTATGACAAGTAATAGAAATTCATTATATTTTCTCACTGCATATAACACACTGAAAAATGGATATTATTTTATACTTTGGAAATTGTTATTGAGAAAAAAGCAGTTTCTCTGTAGAAATAAATAAAATAATTATACTGTACTGAAAATATAATGAAGATGGAGAGAAAATCAAGAATAAACCTAACAGAGATCAATACTCTGGAAAATTTTAACAAAGGAACTTAAGTCTAAATGGACGTAGTAGCAGCTTGAATTAGCATTTCCAGATTTTTGATTTTTCTAGGATTTACTTTTTATTTACTTATTTGTTTGTTGGTTTATTTGTTTATTTATACTTGGAGGAAAAGGTTACCTGCAAAGGCTTCTGGGAATATCAGCTGCATAAATCCTGAAGTGATTGATTTCATAGTCATTGCAGGTGAAGAAAGATTGTTTGAAATTAGATCAATGATTTAGGTCATGGAGATGCTAAAATTTCAACAAATCTCAGAAAAGCAAGATTGTAATAAAAATTTTCTGAAGACCTGACGTCTACAGTCCTAGACATTAAGCTTTCAGTAAGCAACTTGGCCAGAGCAGCACACAAAATTATAATCCTTTAAAAATAAAAAAAATAAAGAAAAAAAACCCAACCAAAACCAACAAAACAACTACACAAACAAAACGACCCCACCATTTTCTCTCATTCTTTGTTTTCTTTCTAGTTAGACACACAGTCCTGAAATTTTCTTCTGACTTTCTACAGTAATATAGTAATGCATTGCACTTCCCTTTTCTTCCTCACACACAGTTATCAAATGTTTTACAAAGATGAAGAAGCCTGAGTGGCTCCATTCTATAAGGAATGCACTGAGGTTAACTATGCTACATTTCAGTCTTCTTGCAGAATGAGCTGAAAATCTGTGCATAACTGCTTCCCACGTGTTATTTGTGTGTCCAGTCTGTTGCATGATTGTTTGTAGGAAAGATTGCCTGTTGTTTTCCATTCCCTGTCCCAAGGCCCTCTCAGAATTGGAAAGGTTGTTTCTAAGTGGAGTTCTAGGGTTAACTATTTTAATACAGTAGAAATAAAATAAAATGAAAATAGCCAGGTACAGAAAAAAAGCATGGTGTTTGAGAAAAAAAGTTGATATTTTGCTGCTCTTTTTCAGTTCCTTTCTTAGGACCATCTTCAGCTTTCAAATAATTTCATTATTTATGTCTCAAGATGAACTCTTACACATGAACCAGAGGGGAAAATATGTCTGTTTCCTGTTATTATTGCAATTTGTTGGTTTCTTTTTAAAATTACTAAGGTTGCTAGTCAGTATTAACATATACTGAAATGTCACAGTGCAACCTAGAATATATAAGTTGTTTCATAAAGCATGTAAAATCAAAATCCTCATATGGCAAATTTTTAGTGTAACTTTAGGAAAAAAAAATCAAGTAATTTAGATTTTATAGTGATGGATCCTCAAGGGCAAGAATGCCCCACTCTTCACCTCCCCTTTATTTTTTTTTTCCTATAGGAGTCAGAAATGAAAATAAAAGTGTACTTTTAGCACCACTTGGTAAGTATCAACCCTCTTACTAAACTACCACTTAGGTTTATCTATATAATTAAAAGATGTGATGAAGTAAAAACCCTACCACTTTCAGAAGGACTTCAAGTACTAGAATTGAAAAAAAAGAAAAAAGGCAGTTATTAGTATAACCCTGTATAAACAGATTTCTTGACTAAGTTCCTTTTTTTCCCTTCATCAGTATGGAATTATTTTAAACAATCTAGGAATTGTTTTTATGGCTAATACAGAGCTTGATTATTAATTAAACCCAATTGTATGAAGGAATATTCTCAAAGATAAGAACACTCATGAAGTTTTGAAGAAAGTATTTTGATGCTGTGTTTTGTTATGCTTTGCTTTCCTTTTATCCTACAACAGAAAAGTAGCTTTTTGAATTGTTCTGTGAAAATATATTTTCCCTCTAATCATTCCAAAGAGAAATAATGCCTCAATTTTTCTTACCCACCATGCTTTTTTCTTCTGTGTCATATTAGTTTTCCTCATAGCTCAATTTCTATATGACTCCAGTGGGTAAGTATGTATTCCTAGGACAGAGGTGGTGGCATTGTTTGCATGCTGCTATTTTGAAAGAATTTATTTCATGAGTAATCTTTTTGGAGATAATTGTTATTATGTTTTACTGTTATCACCAAGTATGCTCGAAGCATCTTTAAACGCAGCATGGCATTCTTCTCTTATACACCTGCTCTTCGAGAACAACATTGCAGTTCTCTAGGCTCTGATCCTGTATCAACATACACATACCTACCTGCCTTTTTTATACAACCCCTTTCTATATTACTCAAATGCTAAATTGAAAAGAATAGTGGAATCTCATTGTAATTGCATAGCTAGCAGCACTGAATAATTTTAATATAGTTCTTTATAAGAATTCTAATCATGCTAAAATAATATGGCATTAAACTGGATATAATTGTACCATTTTAATGCTGAAAAGTGGCTAAATGCAGTCATTTATATAATTTTAAATTTAAATATTAAAAATATACTTTTATAAATATTTAAATATAGATATATATATATTTAGATTTATATATAAGCCTAAACAAAAAGATTTCACTAGTTTAGGAAATCAAATATTTTATAAGTATAAACTGTCAGCATTTCATACTTCCTGAACACACATAATTAACAATTGATTCCACCCCAAAGCCTAGAAAATAATCAGTCTACTACTTTAACTATGAATTAAAAGAGGGTTTTCTTTCCCTCTTCTCAATACTTTAACCAATGGTGCATTGCTTTACCCTTAAGTACCTCGTGCGTACAAGGAGTGACTAGTATGGGTGCAGACACCTGTTCTGTAGCTGTCCATATACATCTAAATGGCTAGAAAAAATGTACCAGCATTTATAACTCTTTATTTTTCTGTAGTATTAAGCTCATTTCCAACACTACGCTTATGGACTGTGTGCAACTGGTAGCCACCTGGTAAAAGCCATGAACACCTCCATGACGTAGAAATCTCAGAGAAAGAAAGGATCAGGTTAAATGGATTATTTGATACAGAACTGCAAACATTTACATGTTAAATATTCCACAACAGTTTTAACAGTTACAACTTCTGGTCTTCATTTCTATACTTGAATCACGATTTTAAGGACCGAATTACAGAGAAACATAAAAAAAATAATAAGAACATAAACGTTACTAAAAGATAGATTCATAATTGAGGAAAATTGTAGATTATTCCTTGTTTTATCCAAATCATTACTGATCCCTGATTTCAGCTTTCAGTCAGAGAAATACTGCTTGCCTCTTTCCTTCTAGAAACAGTATTAAACAGATAAAATTAAAGTCTTTGGAACAGTATTTCCTTCTGCTCCAATTCATTTAACAAAAACTGAATGCAAGAACCTTTTTGTCTGACTTTTACATGTTTGAAACAACCGCCTTTCCTTCTTGCCCCCTTCCCACCTAATTTGATGGGACTATCAAAAACTGAAGCCAAAAAAGATACTAATTTTCTCAGACATAAAGAGCTTCAAATATAGTTTATAAATTTCATATATTTTGAAAGCTTTTCTGGGATGATACACACCTGCAAATTGTTAGCTAACACCCACAGCCACATTTTATGGTTTATGTTCTGGTCTTTTAACAAATTGTGCTGCAGGCAGCTGGAAGAATCTAAGAATAGCGAATGGTTGAAATTTGTCCTAAGTGGTGTTGACAGTACAGTGACTGAAAGATGCAGCAATCCCCTCATTTTTTTTTTTTAAGGAAAAGTGCCTCCTATCCAACCCAACAGAAAAACAAAAACAGACAAAGCAATATCTCTGGGGCTGCAAACTGTAGCCAACAATACAGCTGCAAAGTTATAAAATAGCCCCAGAAGGACTGATGATTATCACTGTCTGGCATCCTTCCAGGCTTAATGACCTCTTCCTCACTGGAAAAAAGAAAAGCTAAAATGTATTTTACCAGTGCTTCTTTTTGATATCTCCAGTGTATCTGTATGAATAAGAATACTGAAGCTGTGGAGTTTTCTGGGTATGTAACCACAACCTTTTGCTATAGTATGAAGAAGATTGAGCTACATAAGAATTCTTCATTTTTTTACATGAAAGGATTAAAAAAAATCATTTTCAGTCTGTTGGTAAAAAACTAAAATAGTTAACAATCATTTATTTACACACAAGATCTGAGTGCTTTTAGGTAGCAAATTTATACTAATATATTCCCATAGAAGTATGGATTCCCTGATTATTTTCCTGTTGCATCTGAAGTATGGTAAATAAATACGTACATAGTAAATGTTGTGGTTTTTATTAAACTCTATAAAATCAGTAGTAGATCTGACTGCAAAGCTCCCACAGATTTCGATTTTCATATCTGTTAAACATGTATTTTGATGTAATTTGGACATAGTCATTCTATATGTACAATATTTGCAAGCAACAAATATCATAGAAAAGTCTTACTTTTCTATAAAGAACTTAATAAAACTAGCCCATCTTGTTTTCAAATAATGAAATCAGAGTACCTTTTTTTTCCTCAGAAACTTAGAACTTAAAAGAGTCTTTCAGAAAACTCTCAGATATCTAGAATTTGAAAGATAAATATATCACTTTTCTTGCATAATTTTAAAGATGGTACAAAGTGTTGCAATACTTTCAAACAAATATGTTCTTCTATATGAGAAATATTTTTTCTCAAAAAATATGATTCAGGAAAAGGGACATACTGAATAGACAACAATCACATGACAATCCCAGAAGAGAGGTTCTATGTGCATCCTACAGAACCATTCAAGACTGAGCAGAGAAAGAATTAGGAAACAAGACAAAGCAGATGACAACTCATTTGATCTGAATAAAAGTTGTAATATTTCTGCATTTTAGGCTATATGCTGTGATGAGGGTCTGAGCATGTCTAACACATAGAAATCTTTAGCCTCCCCAACATTTGTTACACTCACACCACTGAGAACCCGTTGTGCCACTAGTGTTTCCAGATGAGAATAAAATAGAAATCTTGTTGCCTGTCTCTTTTTTAAACAAACAAACAAACAAAAAAACCCAACCAAAAATCAACCCAACTCTGGGATTGGCAGTAGCATGAGGTTTATTTTAGTTCCAATTTGCTTTAAATGCTCTCTCAGTTTGTTATATGGTACAGTATAGTTTTGTAGCTTAAACATACTTGGCAACTCCTCTCCTATCTGTTCAAATTGCCCAACACCCACCACATGCCTAGCTAACCAACACTGAACAAATACTTCCAACTGTCTTCGTACTGGGCCAGAGGTCATCCCAATCGGAAAACAGGGGCTTCAGATGGTATTTCCTTTATGCCAGCTAATTACAACCATATGGTTTTTGTGACAGAAAGGGAGGTATGTAAGTTTCAGACCCATTAGCCAGGTTAATTGCTTCTTCCACAGCTGATACTCTCTGTGTAGCTTTTGTCCTGCAGTTTAGCATAGTCTGTGATGCCTGGTTTTAATTATTTTATTGTTGCTTCTGCCTCTCTATTTTGTTTATTACCAGCAGCGATTTAAAAGCCATGATATGGGGATTCAGCTATTTATGTCTGAAAATGAGGAAGTTTTCTCTCTAAAAAATCTTGCCAGGCAGTTCTTGGCTTTTTCCTGCTATTTCCTTTGTTAGGATGTATGATTTGGACTGTAAACAGCAGAGAATCCAGGACGATGATAGGAAAGACATAACATATATATGCATCCAATTGGGGTGGTAAGGAAGAATGTCACAATTCATCATCAGAATTCTTTTTGGCCCACTCAGTGAAGGAAATCTAGGCTCTTTGGTGTAGTTCATGCGCATATCATGGAAATGCAGCATTCAAGAAAAAAAAATTATGTTTGTGAAACTGAGATGCAGCTTCAGAGTGTTATGGATTTGCCTGCTTTGCTTTTGCCTTTTCTGAAGACATTTCCAGGTTTTGAAGAGGTAAGGGCCCCCCATTTTCCAAACTATGAACCTCAGGGAGAACCCACAGGAACAAGGCAAACAGGGTTTGCTCTACAACGGTAGCTTCATGCACACGCTGTAATATTCACATTCTTAACATTGCCTTTTACCACCTGTACTCAGCATGTTGTCACACACTCATTAACTTAGAAAACTAACATGAACCAAACAAAAACCTGTAGAATAAATGAGTTGCCATAAGAAAACAATTAAAAGGTCACTTGTTGTGAAAAAAACATATTTAATCTAACATGGGTAAAGAGACCACCCAGGATCAGCCAAAACTTGTTGTGTTGTTCTTCCCCCCTCCTCTCCACAAGCCTGTTACTTGGAATACACGTGCATTTATATAAATGACTTATTGTGAAGGGCTGGGATGATGATCTTATCTCAAAAGATTTGACTGTCTTGATATTACATAAAATGATAAATAGTGATTAGTTATCACGTATTTTAACAAAAAGAAGAGCATATAGCAATGTATTAGTCTTTGTGTTTTAAAATATTTCCTTATTTTAAAATGAACCCACAGACACTGCAACATGAAATATGATTTCTCAAACATATGTACACAAAAATTATCCAGGTAGATAAATGCAGCACAATCTTGTTGTGATAGAGACTTCAGAAATTATCTTAATCAAGGTAGATAATGCCAGCACAATTTTGTGACACAGACTTCAGGATCAGGCCCCTGAAAACTCAAGTTAATGGCAAAATTTAGTGTCAGGGTTATAAACACTTCAGTAATAATTGATTTTTTTGAAGCTAAAATGGTTGTAGAAATTAATTCTGTTGAAATTTAACTCTTAAATATATAAAGACTTATTATACATTGGAAGTCTCCAAAGATACATTGGTATAAAATTGTAAGTTGTTGGGGTTTTTTGTTTCTCTCCAAAATTCATACACTGTTTGTGCTTTCATACATGTATTGTCTTCCACATGGAAATAAAATTTGCTCCAGTGTTCCAGTGTATCATTTTTGGATATAGACAGTTGTACAAATTTAATTTATTGTCTAGAACTTTTGTTGACAGTTCGTCACAAAGACTATCCTTTTGTCATTAAATGGTGGGGAATCTGTTAGCTGGAGGTAGTCACTAAGATGAAGCTGATCTCCCTGCTTTTCCAAATATATTTCACTGAGTTACAGCTTCATACAGTCTACAACAATAAATACTTTCTAGGCAGATCCACTATCACTACTTGTTGCTAGGTCTGCTTATGGTTTTCCATGAGAAAAGTCTGCTTTAAGATTACTGCTTTTTCCAGTTTCAACACTTGAACTAAAATTTCTTATCTAAGATGATATAACAAAAATAACAAATCCACCTTTATTTATTTCTAAGAATTTCATTGGGTAAACTATTTGTTCTTACAATCTGAT
Organism: Corapipo altera; assembly: GCF_003945725.1. Taxonomy (NCBI): domain Eukaryota; kingdom Metazoa; phylum Chordata; class Aves; order Passeriformes; family Pipridae; genus Corapipo; species Corapipo altera. Next base: position 48,094,986 of record NW_020884872.1, on the reverse strand, counting down.
TAAACTCCCTCCCCTTACACTCCTCCCACTGTCAATTTTTAAATAAGAAAATTAATTTGAAAAGTTATCATCATTGCTATGTAATATTCCTGTAATCTTGTGATTGGTAATGAGGATCAACCACGGGGCAAAGTGGTCATCTCCTTTAGACTGAAATGGGGGTTTATAGTAAATAGGTCTAGAGAACTAAATAACTGAATTTAGATATCTAAATTAGAGCTAAATTAATTTTAACTGTGATTTTAATACTTTTCAGTATGTCTGTCATTCACCTTGGGGATGAGCAAGAGTTTTCTGAATTTTCAAGAGCAGTGGCATAAGGTTGAAATGGTAGGAAAAAGCTTGCTTTCCTGTGTCTGTTCAGCACAGAGGGACTTTTTCATTCATGCGCAGCTGGGACATGAGCCATTCAGTACTATAATGGCTTTCTGAGTCCAGTACAAGAGAGAAAGACTCTGAGACCAAGCTGCCAAAATGGTGAATGTAGAAAATGCTAGGTTGTCTTTTAAAGAAGTGGAACCCAGGGAGAAAAACTACACAGCTGTAATCAATAAACTGAAGTGAAATGAGGACTCGAAGGAACACTGCAGCTCTCCAAGCGTACTGGTCCGAGAACCAGAGAAGCCAGGATAAGCTGGAAAAGGAGATGGAAAGGTAGTTTGGGTGACACATCTGAATTCAGAGCAGAACATGAAAGAACAATAGGAAGTGGGTGGACAGATCCCAAATGGAAAGTGGGTATAGTTCTCGTGAAAGAAAATGGAGACTGTCTGCCATGGGGAAGTTCAGTACAGGCGACAGGAGACCAGAGTGGAAGGCCTGAGTTGGTTTCAGTGATACAGTGCAGAGTGTAAAACACAGTGGGAAAAATCCAATTTTGTAGGAGTCTAAGGGGACCCTGAGTGACCCACTGAATACAGTATTTCCTCAGTATCTAGTAGACCATTATTGAAATTCCTTCAAATATAGCAATTTCAACCTTATTCAAAGCCTCAGTCAAAGAATGTGTTGAACTACAGGAAATCCTCGTTTTAAGAATCAATTCTGTTCCGGACTCCATCTACCTCACAAAAGTACTCACTGAAATGTTTGCTTATCCTAGAAAATGTATATCTTTGAGTGGAATTATAAATTAGATAAAAAAAGAGAAAAGTTACTGTGAATGAAATATTAACTTTCTGCAAGAGAGAAACTAAGCATTTTGCTGTAGGTTGCAAAGTAAATAAAATCTCTGACAGAACCGGAAGCTGGACTTAGTACTTCAGTCACAGAATATTCTTCCACAACACAGGAGAATTCCCTTAATTGCTAGAAACAAATATCAGGACAGTTATGATGTATATAGATAAGGAAAAATAATCTCTGTAGTTGAAAGTAATTTATTTAGGTAAATAGTTTAGAAACTATGAGATAAAAACTCTTTGCTAAAAAACCTAAATATTTATGACTGTTTGGTATCTATAAAAAAAGAGATTCCTAGAGATTCTTTTGCCACCTCATTTTTGAGAAGAATTTGATGTTATAAAAGTTTTACCATAGATTCGGGTGGTGGTAAAACTGCTGTAATTTTCTGTAAATGACAACACAGATGGCAAAATGATCCTTTCTGCCAGCTACGGATCCAGCATAGGATTTTCCATTACTATTATTTGTTCACTTAAAAGTCTCTCCTGTTGCTTAGTGGTTTTAATTTACTGGGTATATTCTGTTTAAATTGAAGTGGGCTGAGAAGAGACTTGTCATACCATTGGCAAGGTTTCACTATCATTCCTGGATATAGATGAGCCAAATGTAGAACTTCAAATCTTTTCAATACCAGAGAGAAAGGATCAGATGTGAACATTCTGTTCTAAACCCACCCCTGTGGCTTTAATCCTGGGTCAAATACTAAATTAGAACGGGTCTTTTATACCTCCAATTTAGATACAACCAAATTCTATTTTCATCAGATTGTGCTCCAAGAAGGAAGAAATTATATGTGAGTTTACCACTGCTATGTACGAAACGAAAACAGTTCTGCAACCTAACCATAATTTTGCCTCAAAGTCAAACTCTAAATCGTACCCCAAATTAATGCAGGTGTGAGTCTGGTTTCCTTGTTCTACCTGAATCCACTGCTTATAAAAGTATGTTTCTGAATAATTATTTTTTTTATGGAATGCATCAGATTTTACCTAATTGCTAATACTTGCAAAAAAACACCCCAAATCCATATGCTGGAATGCTATATGTCATGCAAATATGTTGAAGATCCTTCTCATCCACTGGCAAGGTACCCAGTTTGAGCAATGACTGAATGAATAAAAATGAACAAAAAAACCCCCCCTCAAAAAAACAAAAAAAAGAAAGAAAAAAAAAAGAAGGGTAAGCATTTAATTTTTTCCCCACTTTGTTGGGGGGGAAAGCTCCAGAAACCAGAAGCAGACGAGGGAGAAGCATCAACAGAGACTACTAGCAAACAGTAGCTGCAATGTGAAACCACTCACAAGAAAAAAAAGGGCTGCTCCTTCCCAGTAAAAGTTAGTGCAAACATGAAAACAACCGGCAAACACTTCCAGGAAAAGTAAATATTCAATCCAAAAACGGTGAATGACTAAAGAGAAGATTGAGAAAAATGCAACTTTGTGACAGAAATGACCATGATTTTATTTAACTCTCCTGAAATTTTGAAGAGGGGGAGAAAATTTAATGTCTTTGAATTGTGTAGAGATATTGTACTGATAAACATATTAGTGTTATTCTCCACTGAAAATACTTTCCATAATCTAGAAGGAAACTTATGCTAGTCAGAGAGTTTTTACTTCATGGTGATAGAATAAAAAGAATAACGACATTATAATCTAATGAGAAGTATTCATCTGTAATGTCCCGCTATCTGAAGGAAAATTAATACATAAACTCAAAAATGTTCTTTAAAAATTGCATATGGGCAACCGTATGTAAGCATTGTTAAGGATGGACTAAAAAGAAGAATGTAGTGCAACTGGTGGAAACCAGAGTTAGCTAGTGGGAAACCGGAATGTGGGTTTTCTCTCTTTTCGTTTTTAAGGGCTCACAATTAATTGGCAAATTAGAGGAACACTATTAACATTACCTGCATTACAACTGTAGAAAGCTGAATTTGAAAAGAATGAGCTTTAAATTATTATTTTGGAAAAAAACAAAAAAAAACCCCTGAGGCTTCATGGAGTTTACTAACTTTCTATAATTAGAGTGAACATTGCATGAAATGTCAGGATGGTCAGAGGTTATGTAGCATTCTCTCATAAACAAATTTTGTTTATTTATCATTGTACAGACTTTGGTTTCACTTTTAGCCATATCCCTGACCCCCCTCAAGAAAAAGGCACGCTGACCGAAAATTATGATCAAACTTTCTCTGAAAAACAGTGCTTTGAAAGATATTAAAATATTTTGTGGTTTCTTCTGATTGTAAAATTGTTATTGGATGTGATTTTTATTTTTGGTGTGTGGTGTATCTCATTATTACAATTCTCAACCCTACTCTCCTTTACTCTCCTTTTAAAATTTAGAAACAATTCCTCTCTCTGGGAGTTTACACCACAGCGTTTGTCACTCTATGCCTCCTTTTGAATTTGGTTTTGGGTGTTGATATATTTATTTCAATTCTTTGATGCCTTCCACTCTTCAAGTTCTCTCTGAATAGCTAGTTCATATGTGTGACTCTGCAGTTTGTTCACCATCAAAATGTATCATTAATCTAAGGATGTATTTGTCATCCTTTTCGTACTTGTCTAAGGAGTCTGTCTCTTGTGGCTCGAACCACACTGGTGTGTCCACACTGCTGAGAATTAAGGGAGAGAACAAGTTCATGTCCTGGACTGTGATGTTTGTTTCTAGTTTATATTTTGACACTGTTCTGGACCTCTTAAGCTACTCCAGAGGAGTCTAAATCAATACAGACAGGAGGCAGTCCTTAGCAGCCCGACTGTAACCATTGGCCTAGTGTGTCCCCTCTGGCTATAGGATGGGCACCCAGCACTGCTCCTGCAGACTGACATGACTGATCAGCCTGTTCTACAGAGATGCTGATTATGATTAAGTTTACATATATCTCAAGACCCTCCTCTCATACTATGTACATATTTTTTTCTCCTGCATGTCTTCTTTATATCATCAGGGAAGTAATTAAAGCTATAATACATAGAAAATGAGTGAGAGAGGATTACAGAGTTCTTTCTCTCTGCCGTTTTCCTTTATTCTTTTCACGTATTTTATCTAATTCCTATTGTCCTCCAGGCATCTCTGATTTTAGAGGTATAATTAATGATGAAAATCCTTCCAGTTGTTACACGCATGTGGTCATGGATACACACTTTAATGCTCTTCAAAGGAAGAACTCTGATATAAATATGTATATACACACAAACACAAAAGTTTGACCAGCTTTTCTACAGCATAATTTTTTAAACACTTCTAATATTAATCAGTAATTCAAATGCATATAGGAGAACTTACTATACAACAATCCTAAAAATGTGACACAAAATAGCTGGATAAAGTGGCAATCAGAAGAGGAAATGAGTTTTTTCGAAGCAGAAGTGTTACAACCCAATGTAGCTCAAGGGCAGATTGCTCACCCACATTGCTTCCTTCAGGACTGTTTTGAGTTTTGTTTTTCTAAAAGGGGATTTCCATATGGAAGTTCAATGAAGAGTAAAGAAAAACTAGCCAACAAGTTTATGAAATTACATTATTTGAATGAATAAAATCATATATACTACTCTATTTGGAGGTAAGTTTTGTGAAGATTTACAATTCTCAGATTAAAAAGATAAATTGAATGTAGTGTATTCTACATGTATGTTTACAAACATGACCACATAAAAAAAATATTTACTAAGCTCAAGCATCTTCATAGACGAAAGAATTACTTTGACGAAAGACTGGTAATGCTCATGTGTGTACTTATAACTAGAATGATACATTCTCAGCTGACATTATTCTGTCAATTTCTCATGTATTTACTTAATATATACAATAAAAGTCTACAGGATTCTGGACCTGGATAAGATGTTACTTACCCAGATAACCTGATACAAAAAATATTTCTTACTCACTTACCCATTAAAATAAGGCATATGGACCAGCTGAGACAGGTTGATGAGTGTTTAGCTGCAGGGAAGCCTGATTTCCTGGGATGTGTCTACTGCAAGAAATGTCTCAAGTTATTTTTCAAACTGTAGGATCAACAGCCTGATGGCTTGACAGGGGGTTCTGGAATGCCAGGGACAGGCTTGAGAAGTCTCTCTGGCTTTAGGAGCCTTGTGACCCACTGCATGGGGCAGTCACTGCTGTCTTTTGACCTAGAGACCCTGACATCTGTAGGCTTGGTAGGTCGTCACAGTGGGCTTTATGAGGCAGATTTATGCTTAAATGGTGTGCCTGTGAGGACTTTACATTCCCACTTCTCTAACTGGCACTATTCTTTTCTCATATTTGGTACAAACCAAGAAAACAAAAAAATTCAAAGCAATTGACATTAACGAGCCAAATCTCTTTACCAAGTGCTGCCTAGGAAATATCTTGACTATAATATCTGAATACGTAGAGAATTGACATAAATTTCAGCCTTAACATCTGAAAAATTTTGCTACTGGACCTACTACAAGGACCAGCTGTCAGCCCTCTGCACTTGGAGTGATAATTGTTTTGGAGAATACGACATGCACAGGAGTATACATTTCCTAGTCCTCCAAGGAGGCCATAACCAAATATAGTGACATCATTCTCATCCTCAGATAGGAGCATATATAAAGATTTTTTTTTCCTGATTTAGATATTAGTTGCACAGTTTTTTGCGTGACTGTATAAGCACACACAATGAAAATTACAGCATGTAGGATTTTTGTAACTCATAGAGCTGAGGCTTGTGATTTTAACAAATATATGATTGATTTTCTCAGCTAATGCACTGGGAATTAATTCCCTAAAAATGCCAGATGTAATGTATGATGATTAGCTTAGTGAAATTATACATATGGAATGGAAAAGAAAAATAACCCCAAAAAAGTGTAAATTTTAAACTAAATCAAGCCGTCAGTTACTTCCAGCCATCTAATAGTCTCCAGGGAAATTGCTATAATGTGATCCTTATTGTTTAATCATTTATTTTTGTTAAAACAGCATTTATAGCTTTTTTTATGACTATGATATGATTAGTCCATGAAGATTTCAGAAATACAGGTCTGGATCTGTGACTGACATAAACTGCCATTTTCCCCTTAGGTATAGGGTAGTTACTCTGGACAGGATATCCTAGAGAAGCACTGAACACAGTTGGCTATTGCACTTAGAAATCAACGTGAAAATGCGGAAATGAGAAATTCCTCTTGCCCTTGAATTTGCACAAACAGGGTATTGGAGTTGCTGAGTCCAGAGGGAAAGAGAAATGGTAGAATCTCAGAACATGGCCATTGACTAGGATGAATTTGAAGGAGTTCCTCCCCCTTTTGCCTGTGCCCCTTTCCCGATTTGCTCTCCCGTTTGTCTGCCCGCATTCTCCACTCCATGTTCTGGCCTTTTCCCCTCCTGAACTGATAAAAAATCTTGTGCATGCCTCAATAAAGCATTCTACCTGCACCCTACCTTGTCTCCTGAACCCGTGCTGTGTTACGACCCCATCCCCCCTTCGGACTGTGGCAAGGGTTGAATCCAAAACTGTGACTGTAGAAATATTTCATAATGAATAGCAATTACAATACAACAACAACAAAAAAAATATTAAAGAAGACAAGACTTTGGGAAGGTTTCTTATCTTTCAAATAATTGTTGTTTTACAAGCAGTTGTTATTTGCTAAGGTGATCACATATATCATAGATTGGTTTTACTTGTTCTAATAAAAATAAAACCATATATTTCTTGAAGTCCCTGGAAAAGAGAGCAGAATCTTGAGTACTCAATATCTGCAGTGCTAAGTTTTTCAATTTATTTTCCTTCTCCTATGTGGCAGTCTTAACAAATGATTGTGTAATGGGTATAAACCAAAATAGAGTTCAAATTTTTGAAGAAAACGTTTGTAAATGACAATGACTCGTGCTATTCTCAGTTAGTTTCACAAAGGCTTATTAAACTCTACCTGTAACTGAAGTTTTAAAGTTTCAGTGACTCTAGTTGGTCATGACTCGATGGGTCAGTTGTTTGATTAATTCCAGCCTTCCAATACCTTTTGTTCTAATTTTTCTTTCTGGCAGGGTAATAATTAGTTACATTATGGATGAGTATGACTGGTTATGTCAACATATTTCAGGTTGTAATGAGGAAAATATATAGGAGTATAATAAAGATAATGTGACTTCAGCTATACTTTGCGAGCATGCCTCTTGATTTATGCTGTTTTTAAAACTGCAGTGATAACATTCTTGGAAGCAAACACAGTGAGGTCTTGTTATGCTCAGTGTCAGTTTGAAGACATATTCCAGTTGGCCAGAGCCTGTGGCTGCAGCTGTCTGTACTTCATTATACCACTTCTAGCACCTGCACCTTTAGGAAATAACTAAGATTTTCAGCTGACATCTTTTAGGTACTTCTTTATGCGACTAAAAATTATTTAATCTGTATGCTGGAGGGGAGTGTTCTGTTGTTAAAGGCAGTAACCAATGAGAAGAAAATGTGTCCTAATAATGAATAGCAATCATTTGTATCACCCTACAGAGGAGAAAAATTGAGGTTAAACTAACATTAACCTAAGAAGCAGAAAAAGACAATGAATTTTTGATATTTATATGGCCATTTTAGTTTATTCTTACCTTTCTATTTTTGGGGGATTGTTAGCAATAGATCTTCCTGAAACAAAGATTCTGACTGGATGGTTAGAATCAGGGATTCTTTCCTGTCAGCATTTCTAGGATTCCATGAGAATAACATCTTTATAGATAACTGAATAAAATATCAAAATCTAAGAGAATTCTAGATTAAAACTGAACACAAATATAATAAAGGTGTAGAAAGGTCTCTTCAAAAGCTTGGAGTCTATTCCATATTCGCCATATATACTAACAGTTTATTTACCAAGCATAGAGACATTCCCAAAAAGAAAGTTATTCCTGAAAATAAATTTATGCTATGGTATCTTTGTGGTATTACAGATTTTCTGTGTTTTTAGGATGAAAAATAACTGTGTTATCTCCAATATTGACATTATTGGTCAATAATCTGTAGGTAATCTTTTATCGTTTCATAAAAAATTATAAGTAAGTTATTATTATTGTGCAGTTTTTTGGGGGGCTATGTTTCTTGAAAGGCATGTAGGTGTGTGATATTTGTCTCTGCTACAGGAACTGAGCTATATGAAAATGGAAATATTATATAGCATTCAGTCAGAACACATGTGGTGTGATAATTACTAACTTCTGTGAGTTTCAGCGGAAAGAAGGTTGGAAGCAATTTTCTGGAAATAACATAAACAAGGAGGAAGGAGATGTCTGTATTTCTTATGTTACTTTATTTGTTGTTGAAGTTACTAAAAATGAAGAAATTATTTTACTAAGCACAGTTATAAGAAGAAAACAGTATGAAGATCTGTAATTACTGTATGTCATGTGAATTGTGAAAATGATGCAGCAATTTATGTAGCAATCTAGAAGCTTAAAGGATTGGTTTTGCATAGGCAGACTATGGATTTAGGTAAGTAATGACTGAATATTTACTACTGGACCTTGAAGAACTCTGAATTTTCAAATACTCCTATACTGAAGGTTTAAATTTTGTGTTATCACCCAGTCATCTAAATGGTTTCTTTTTAATTATAGACTTTTTAAAGTTCCTTTGACTAATGACCTTACTATCCATTCTATTTTAACCTTTTCCTTTAGTTTCATCAATTTTAAAGTGAAAGTTTACTTTGTTTGAGGAGGCAATTTATATCTTTTTTCTTTGATATCCTTAAAAAAGTCATATCATGCTGCATGAAACTTCTCAAAGCCATTGTCTAACTCCTAGTAAAGAATTTCATCCCACTATCTACACTAAACTTACAGTTTAAAGTCATTCCCTTTGTCCTATCACAGCATACCCTCATAAAAAGTCCCTCTACACCTTTCTTTCAGACCCCTTTCAGATACTGGAAGGTTGCAAAAAGGCCTTGCCAGAGTTTTTTCTTCTCTAGGCTGAAAAACCCAACTCGCTCAATGTGTACTCACACAGAAGAGGTGCTCCAGCCCTCTAGTCATCTTTGTGAGCCTCCTCTGGACCTGCTTGAGCAAGTCCATGTCTTTCTTATACTGGGGGCTCCAGAGCTGGTTGGAGTACTCCAACTGGGCTTTCTCAAGAGTGGAGTAGATGGGTAGAAAGAATCACCTCCCTTGACCTGTAAAGAGTCTACTTGTGAGAAATACCAGGCAAAATTATGTGCCTTGGCAAAGTTACTACATCTGTGTATAAGGTCTCCAATGCAGCTAAAATGACCATATTGGCTATAGGGAGATAAATTCCCAGAGAAACAATGGAATTGCTGTATTATGCCATAAGGTGGTGTATTACCTTCTGGCATAACTAACCAGGGTGCTGGGGCACCCAATGAATGCACAGAGACACTGAGGGAAATATATTTAATACAGTGTTTAATTTTTGTCTCAGAAATTTTTTAGCCTTTAAATTCAGTAAATCAGTTCATTTCATACTGCTTAGTGAAGATAAAATCCTGCTTCTTCTTGCTTTTTTTAGCAGTAGGTAAACAAGACACCCAGTAGTAAGTGTGTAAATTGAGAGGTCTGAGACTATAATGAATTGACCAAGAATGGTGTTATGATCTGGTTATTAAAATTATTAGAAATCCCTCTACCCGAATGAAAGTGCAAATGAGACCAAATGCCAAAGTCAATAGTATGGGTTTTATTTAATGGTAAATGTGAGACAGAGAAAGAGAGATAGAAAGAAATAGGGAAGAGGTGGTGGTGGATAAAAGAAAGAAAGTGACAGAGAGATTAAAATAGAAAAGGTATCACCACTCCATGTAGCCAGGTTGACATCCTGTCAGTCTGGTTCTTCTGGTCTTCTTTGTGATGAGGGTTTCCCAAAAAACATAGAGTCCAATGGAATAATCTATGTTCAGGAGATGACAGGCACCTCCCCTTGTTGGGGGGGAAGCTTTGCAGTCTTTTGCAACAGGTTTGTGGCCTCACTTGGATCACATACAGTCCTTTGGTGGTAGAAGGTGTCAGGAATGAATTAAGGGGGTGCTTTGGGGGTCCTTGGTGGTTTATGGCCCCTTCTCAGTTACCTCTCACATGAATGTCCCATGTCTAAGGGGTCTTCTTGGGGGGGGCTGGAGGTTACTCCTTTGGATTGATGTGGAGAGATTTCACCATCACACCTCCAAAATTCTTCTCCCCCACCAACCCCTGAACCAAGCTAGCGCTGATTCTTAACATGCTGATTCTACTTCTCCTCAGACTTGAGATGATTAGACAATAGTCTTATCTCAAGTCCCCAGGCACAGTCCAAACTTCGGTTGGGAGGTACTGGGAGGAGGGGGTGCTTCGGTGGCTGCAGACAGACTTGTTTCCTTGCAGTTTGACAAAAGTCTTTCTATGATTTTAACAATGTTATGACATTCAGTCCATCACAAATGGGAATCTCAGAAGTCCTATATATCATCATAAAATCATACAAACACTAATTTTTAGGATACAGTCTAAGTATGATCCAAATGTGGGACCTCAAAATCAAGGCCTGAAATCCAGAGAGGAACTAAGCTCCTATCAACCGCCTCTGGTGCTGCTTCATGTTATATTCAAGCTATGAATTTAAAATTTCTGCCATCTTCACTCAGGTCAGATAGTTCTTACCTTCTCTAAAAGTCTTTCTGCCCTATTCTGGAAGGTATACACATGGCTAATGGACTCATCTGACAGTTGTTGGCTCAGTTTGCTAAAAATCAGGGATGCATACTCAATATCAGCAATTCAGATGGGTCATCGTCTTGCAGGTTACTCTGTAGAAGGCTTATCAATCTATTCTGTTGAAACCGTTTGTCTTTATAAAATACGTTAGGGATTTTTTTAATTGTTAAGAACCCTCTTGAGAGATTTTTTAGGAAGAAAAGCAATGTTTGAGAATCTGTGGCAGAGATGAAATTGTGTATGTGAAGAAACTCGATCCTTTAATCACCAGAGAGATAGAGGGGTTGTACCACAGGTGAGGACCTGCCATGACAATTTCAGTGGGCTTCAGAGTATATACTTGCAGTTTATTCAGAGCCAGAATTAGAAAACTAGACCTCATTCCCAAATGGAGGAACTCCTCACAACTTACTGAAGAGTTTGACAGTGCTACCCACATCTGAGTGTCTGTCTTCTGATTTTGCTAAGCTTTGTAGAAGACTTTGCTTATGGAAAGTATTCAATATAGCCTATTTAGCTGTGCAATATAGCTAAAGCACCGGAATGTTAAGCTATGCTTTAGACTACATGCCATTACTTGATCTCTTTCATGCATTCAGAACAGACAGCAAGACAGCATTCTTCATACCTTATTATACCTTTTAATTCTATAAAAATTCCAAACAAACCATAAGATACTGGTTTTGCGAGTACAAAGATCTGCTACAATGATTGTTTAAACATGAGACCTTCAGAAAAAAAAAACAAACCAGTTAAACAAACCCCAACCCAAAACATTCTGTGGAAACAGTATTCTCACTTGATGGGTTTACTTTCATGTGACTTTTAAACACTGACGGGAAAAGTGCTGCTTCTCATTGACAACTGCATCCTGATTTCCAACTTTTTTTAAAGATTCCAGTATCGTTCAGGTTGTTTCTAATATAGAACCCAACACTTACAATAATAGAATATTAAATAACTTGCCCCCATTCACCACTGTTTTCTGAATGAGTTAGAGAACTATTTACATGTGAATTGATAATTTTTTTTATTATTATATATATGATATAAATTTATAAATGCATATCCTGTTACACACATACTTTATATATGTTTGCATATTACATATATATCCCCAAATCTTCGTTCGCGAAGCCTAGCCATGATGACATATATATAAAACAGGAAATGTATAGAGATAATATATTGGTATATCAATATAATACATGCATGTTAAATATAATGATCAATATTTTTGTAAATGAGAGAGTAACGATGTTATCCATACTTTGAATTTTAAGAGATTCAGTATGATTTAAATTTTGTTAAAATCTTGTGCTTACTCATGTGAGTAATCCTACTGATTCCAGTGAAATTGCTTAATCCAAATAATTTATTATATCCATAAGCATTCACAGTATTAAGGCTTAAGTTTAAGATTTTTCAATGGTGTGTATAGCAACTTAACAAGTTTTTCAGAAATCAAAGCTACCATCTATCTATTCATATTGAAACTAGACATTACTTAGTTCTGAAAATCCATAGAGATACATATAGAAATATGCCCTGGAAGTTGATCTTAGATAAAGAAATCTTTTAAGGGTATTGAGAGATGTTCAAGGAACCAAGGCTGTACTACCCTTAGGTAGTAAAGACTCCTGAGAAAGGTAAAATCCTTTGTAACACATCTCCAATTGGCATACACAGAGAAGAGTAACATTTTTTGGTGGCAGTTCGCAGTAAAATAAATTCATTTATAAATAAACCCTGAATATTGAGTTTCTTGAAGTAAAACAGTGGACCTTAGCACTGGAGAAGCCTATGTAACAATCCAGACATGAGACATAGATCCTGAACCTCTAACTTGTTTCCAGTCATCTTGAAAAGAAACACTGATTGCCACCCTCTGTCAAAAAGTAGTTCTGATGGAATTTTTCAAAAGGGTTAATTTTAATTGTTTGTTTTCTATTTGGTCAGTTAAAATAAATGTAAGCCTCAGAACTTGATTAAAAACCTAAGTTTAGATATTTAAGTTGTGGCAGAAGTGTCTTGCCATCCAGCCACTATAATGAGAGTCTTGGAAAATTATTTCACTATGTGGAGGTTATCTGTCTCTTTGTTATGTTCTCTCTTTTCTTTTACAGTAGTAGAGAGTGAGTAGGATGAACAAAGTAGAACCTCTAGATATTCCTTCAAAGACAATACAACTTTAAAAGCTCAAAAGAGGTTGATGTTGTAATGTAGATCATGTGTGCGTTCTTTAAATAGATTTTTGTCCTTTTTCTAAGCCTCAGTCTAATGAGAAAAAAACTTGAGCATTTTAGCAAACTTACTTTGACATTCATTTTGTAATTATCATTTGTAAGAATAGTTTTTTGGGTAAGATTTTAAAGGTAATAACAAGAAGGAAAAGAAACATCAGGTGACTGTGACTGCTGTAGATTATGAATACTTCTTGAAATGTGGAAATGCTTTATCAGATATTTAGAGGTTTAATTGCATAGAGGTTAGAGAATAACAGAAAGTAGAGATGTGTTTCTAAAAAGGGTATAAAGGTTATAAGGATCTAAAAAGGTTATAAGAAATCACAAACTGAAAATGATGAACAAAATTAATTTACTGCAGGTATTATATACACACAAGGCAAACACCCTGATGAAACACATAAACATTGTATGCATTTTTTAAGTGACATATGAAGTAGTTAAATTCTGTTTGGCTTTGGTTAGGCCTCAGATGCAATATTATGACCAGTTTTGTACTTTGTGCTTCAAGAAGGGTACAAACCAGTTGAATTGTGTCCAAAAGAAAATAACAAGAATGGTTATAGGTCTATAAAACATAACCTCTGAAGAAAGATTGAGGAATTAGGCTTGTTTAGTCTAGAGCTGAGGAGAAGGGAGCTATGACAGCATGCTACAGAAAGGTAAAAATAGGAGATGGGAACAAGCAGTTTTCCATGCTCAGCATGAGTAGCAGCAATGTTAAACAGAATTCAGTGTAGCTAAGCCTAAACATTAGTAAAAGTTTTCTGGCTCCAAAGCTATTTGAGCAATATAATAGCCTGTGAGAGTCTTAATCAATGCCTCCTTTTGTGTAAGTAAATAATAAATCCTCTTTATGGAATGATACAAACTATGTCTTTGAGTTATAAAATGGATTACGTAATTCCTTGTGATCCTCTCCAGGTTCATTGTTTATAATTTTTGATTACTTATTTTGCGTTCTTTTAATAAGATATGGAGTGGAATATATTGTAAACAATATATGTTGAAATGTGTGAGAAAAACTCACTTGCACACCCAGAAAGTAGCACAGACAAACAATGGCCGCTAGGGAAACAGAGGCCAATCCTGGGGGGTAGACGATCAGAGGTCCATCTCCACAAACCTAGAGGAGTACAAAGGTCTAAAGTCATGTGGAAACATAAATTAAAGACTTGAAGGAAGTGACACAATCCCTAGATACCTCCCAGAGCTGTCCCAGGAGAGCCCCAGTCCCAGTGTCCTGGTGGTAAAACCCTCAGAATGAGTCAGTGTTGGAGCATCTTCTGGGCTGAGGAGGTTGCCGCTTGGGGGATGGGAAATGTCAGGGTGTGCAGGGGAAGAGTTTTTTGCATTACACAGGACTTTCCATGGAATATTTGGGGGATGATCCAAAGATGGGAAAAGGGATAGTGTTAGATGATTTGGGGAGGAATAAATGTGGGGAAATTGAAGAGTAAGGAGCCAAAGGATACCAACCTTACATAAATCCTTTTCTAGCTCTTTACCTGGGTGAGGGTTCTGTATTTGGTATGTGCATATGTGTGTATGGGGCAGTTTGGGTGCAGCAATTAGACAGACCATAGGTTGGAGGGTCCATGTGGACTTAATGAAAACAAATGCTGGAAACTCTGTGTGACCATGAATGACAGAGGACCCATGTCTCTGTGCTGCCAGTAACTAGAACAAGATTGCGTGTCTGAATGAATGATCATTAGTGAAGATTAAGCTGGTCAAGCCAAAAAGTAGGTGAAGTGGCCTGTGAGCTAAGGTGTGTTTGTCTCAAAGGTCAAGAGTGTGGAAAGAACTGGCTGTCCAGAAAAGTGGGAATCCCAATCAGCCATGTATGTGTGTGTGTATGTGTGTGTGTGTGCACGTAAGTGAGTACGCGTTAGTCTGTACCATCAGTTGGTGTTAGGCTGCAGACTCAGGGGTTTACTGGGGAGACTGGGGCCCAGACTCCTGGGTAGACTGAGTAAGCATAGTTACTGCAAGGATCCACCTTGATATATACATACACAAGTACGTATCTATATGTATATGTATATGTATATGTATATGTATATGTATATGTATATGTATATGTATATGTATATGTATATGTATATGTATATATTTTCCTCACTAGTAGACCTTCATCCTGGTCAGTCAAAGAGAGATTCTGGGTGCTGTCTGTGTTCACCAAATGCTGAGTACATCTGGGATCTGTGTGGCCAGCCATGGTTTTATGGATATATGTTGTGTGTGTCTTCTCCCTGTGTGTGTACCTATGAGAAATATGTTGCCAACCTTGCTATTATTTGGAGCTCAGGGCATGGAGACACAGCAGCTTCACCTTCATCAAGCTGCTGTATTTGATCCTAGACACCAGCAATATTATTTCAGTTTACAGAGCTCAAACCATGCTTCAATTACTTGGTTATGTGTGCTTTCTTGTCTACTGCATTGATTAAAAACAAATAGATTTTCACTGTGTTAAGGTTTCTTAATGTTCGAGTAAACTCTAGTGCTTCTTTACTGCCTGGTTATCTCATATATTTTTATCACATTCCCCATTCCAACTTGATAATAGTGACCCTCTACAAAGCTAACTCCAAGGATGTTGACGATTCAGACTTCTGTTGCCTTCAGCACACAATTACATGGTCTTAACTTTATAAGTGCTTTGAGATTACTGGAGGAATAATAGTCATAGCAGAAAACAGACAAAACTATTCTACAGGAATAATTCGAGAAACAAGTTATACCAGTAATGAAGGAATTAGTATGTATTTTTTAAAAAAAATCATAAACTTGTCCCATTTTCCTCATAGTTGTGGATCACTATTTTGATTTATTGTCCTGGAAAATATTCAATATTATTCTCAAGGTGAAAAATTCTGAATCACAGGTCAGATCTTTAATTTTATCTCTCTGTCTATCAAAGCATTCTGACTATTTCCTCAGAAGTCAGTTTATATGCTATTGTTGTGAACATTTCTTCTATTTTCCCATATCTGGGAATTTCTCACACTCAGAAGTTAGGATTTTTAAAGAAAATTGTGGAATCAACTGCTTTTTGTAGGTGAGGTCACTGCTGCAAATTCTTCCTCCTGACTGAATTATCATTACCATAAGGCAGATTTTTGATTGTAGTCTGATGGTGAAACTATATGGATCTTTTTAATAAACCACACATATAAGCTGAGTCACACTGAGTCCCTTTAGTTCTATCTCTAATGCCGGTCAGTAGCATTTAATGCAGGCTTAATACATGACTGCCCCAGCATATTTGCCCAGAATGCAGCAATCTCTGTCTCATGGATATCTAATGCTGAAAGATATGCCTTTGTATTTAAATAGCCTGTCAGATTTTCACCACCTGAATTAGCTGAGCCATTTTCAAGCTAAATGAATCTTTACCATCTACCACATCTTAGACCTGAGTGGTTCCTCAACCTCACTGTAAACCGTGTGAAGAAATCCTTCTCTTTGTCTTCAAAGTCACCTACCAACCTCGTTTTGTACCCTTTACTGTTTGTATGGAAGTGACAGTGAAATAACCATTTCCTATTCATCATCACCATGTCACTCATGACTCTATGTGATTGTTCATTATCTGTTCTTATTCACCTCTTCACAAGCTGAAGTGTCTTAGTCACATTTTCCTCATATGAAAGCTATTCCTTTATTCAAATTTTCCTTGCTCTCTTTGTTGAACCCTTCCTAATTCTGTTACATGTTTTGTGAGATGAGGTAAATGGACCTGCATGAGCATGTGTGATGTGGGCATACAATTGATTTACAAAGGATTCCATCTATGCAGAACAGTGCTTAATATAACTTTGTTCCATAATTTCATAATTTTAATGAGAATATTTAAATCATACTAACCTTAATTCATTGTGGATGCATACTTCAAAGCACAGAAACAATGATGACATTTTATTTGTTTGAGTAAATTATACCTGGTTGCTAGGAGTTTAACTTTTTTTTCACCAAAATGTAGTGAATATTCCTGGTGCTCTACATTTTCAAATTATTGCATGATGGTCAAAATCAAAACTGTCTCAGTACAAAGACCTGACAGTTGGAGACTCTCCTCTCACTCCCTTTGCCCTCAAAGTTTCACTTATATTTTCCTATTATAAACATTTTTCTGAAGACTAAATACTTTGAAATGGAAGAAAAGCCTGACTTTGCATCAGACATACTTTTCCTGTGCTTTGAAGATGTAAAGTGCTGCATATATATGTATTCTTATTTATAGTTTATCTTGGATGTTTGCTTCAAATCCCCTCTGCCTCTACCCTCACAGTCGCTTCACTTCAACCTCACTTTAGCTGCTACCCATATATCCCTTCCTCTTATCTTTTCCTTCTTCCACTTCTTCCAATGTCCACTTTGTCCCTTGCCTCATCTTCCAATATCACCAGTCAACAAAGAAAAAGCAAAGAAAATGAAAGGAACTAATAAGACAGCTGCAAAAAAATTAATGAACTTTCTGTCTTTTATGTTATTTCTAGAATCTTAATCCTTTATTTCTTTTATCTATTTATAAACTGTTTGGGGTAAAGACTGTACTTAATTTTTTGCTGACAAGTTTGCTGACATAGCCACTCTTTGGACTGCAATGCCTAAACTTTTCTGTAACACAGGCTGTGGCAGTATAGATGTTTTCACAGACATGAAAAGCAAAGTTGCATTTTAATTGACTAAAAACCTTTGCTCTGTCTAACAGAGAAATAACTATTAAATGACCCCTTAATTCACTGTTATAGCTATATTTTTTCTTTAACTTACTGGGGTTGATTGCCCAGTTCATCAGGCTTTGTAACAGACTTGGTAAGACTTTAATACAGACATGGTTATGTGCTGAGCTTTAATGAAGGGCTATTTTGTCACATTTCCTGCTTTTAGTTCACACCTCATTAATAGTCATTACTATGACTTTCAAGGTGTCACCTTTTTGTAAAGTCCTGATAGACAACATCCACAGTCTTTCCTTTATCCGTAATGTGGATCACTTTTTCATAGAAAGAGATCAGGTTGGTCAAGCACGACCTGACTTTCCTAAACCCATACTTTCCTAAACTCCCACTTGTTCTGCACATGTCATATGATGACACTCAAGATGATCTGCTACATGACCTCCCCCAGCATGAATGTCAGGCTGACAGGCCTGTAGTTCCCTGGATCCTCCTTCCAACCCTTCTTATAGATGAGTGTCACATTCACTAACTTCCAGCCATGTGGGACCTCTCCACTTAACCAAGACTGCTAGCGTATGATAGAAAGTGGCTCAGTGACCACTTCCACCAGCTCCCTCTGTATCCTGGTATGAATCCCATCTGGTCCCATAGGCTCATGTGTGTCTATGTGGTGTAGCAGGTTGCTGACCATTTCCCCTTGGATTATGGGAACTTCTTCTTTGTCTCATTTGTGTGCAACTCTATCACACATCTTTGTCAAACAATGCAGTTTAGGATTACTTTAAAAAAAGAACAGTCAGATTTCTTCTTTAGAGGTAGAAGGGATGTATCTCTCAAGTAAACATTTTTTAAATCTACTTTTAGATTAATGGGCTCTTATGTGTTCGTTCACGGCTACTTTGCCATGAACAAAAACTTCAGTGCAATTTATTTTTTCGAAGTTTACAAATCTCTCCCAGTCTGTAACCCTTGCTCACTACTATGGGAATTTATGGATGTGTCAAAAAAAATCCCTGAGAAACATTTAATGAACAGACTACAATATGAGGAACAAATACAGGTCTAACCAGATTAAAAGACTCTCAAAATAGTATGTACTTCACAGTGCAATTAATTTTGATGTTATGCTGAATTCAGTGGGATCAGGAACTCATATTTTCTTAAGCATTAGGTCTCTGTCATTGTGGAAATGGTTAATCAGAACACATTCCAAATCTGTATGAGAATCAGTTTTTAATCCTGAGAAATTCATAATATGTCCAACAAGTATACCTATGTCTCCAAGCCCCTTCTCTTTGTTGGTCTGTCTGTTTCTCTGTGCAATGTGTCATTATATATTTGCTCTAAAAGAATAAAGAATAAGAGTAGTTGTTACTGAAACTTAGAATCATAGAATCAGCTGGGTTGGAAAGGATCTCTGAGATCATCAAGTCCAACCTTTGATCCACTACTGCCGTGGTTATTAAACCATAGCACCAACTGCCACATCCAGTCTCATCTTAAAAACCTCCAGGGACAGAGAATCCACCACTTCCCTGGGCAGCCCATTCCAATGCCTGATTACCCTTTCTGTAAAGAATTTCTTCCTAATATCCAACCTAAACCTCCTCTGGCAGAGCTTAAGACCATGCCCTCTTGTCTTACTGATAGTTGCCTGGTAGAAGAGACCAACCCCCACCTGGCTACAACCTCCTTTCAGGGAGTTGTAGAGAGTGATGAAGTCTCCCCTGAGCCTCCTCTTCTACAGGCTAAACAACCACAGTTCCCTCAGCCTCTTCTCATAGGACCTGTGTTCAAGTCCCTTCACCAGCCTTGTTGCTCTTCTCTGGACCTGCTCCAGCACCTCAATATCCTTCCTGAACTGAGGGGCCCAGAACTGGACACAATACTCCAAGTGTGTCCTCACCAGTCCTGAGTACAGGGGAAGTCAGTGAGGTAAACCACATGTTGAAACTGAGGCATATTCTTTAAGATCTTGGTCCTTTGACCCTCCCTTACCCAGGATGTACCAGAGAAGTTCTGGATGTCCCATCCCTGGAAGTGTTCAAGGCTAGGCTGAGTGGGCCTTTGAGCAAACTGGTCTAGTGGGTGGCATCCCTGTCCATCAGGGGGGGTTGGAAATAGATGGTCTTTCAAGTCCCTCCATTAAAAGCTTTCTATGATTTCTATGGATATGAAAGAGGAAAATCCTAGAGCTTTTCAAATCAGTGGATTTATTGTCATAAACTGTGAGTAGTCATGATTTGATAAATGTGTTCTGGATTTTTTAATGACAGATTGGAGGATTAAGAGATGAACTGAATTCTCAGTCCTTACATGTTTGCATACTTTGAAACTGTCTTGAAGAGAAAGTAAAATAAAAAAACTTTTGTATATTGTTCATTTCCCAAAAGATTTAGAGAAACTTTTAACCAAAGAAAGGATTTACCTATTTGATTACAGCTGGAAAAGCCAGAACCCAACTATTCCCAGGTGCTAAACAGATGCCCAAAAAGTGAGCAGTTCTTCCACTCTCCACATTGGTATAATTTATTAGTTTACTGACAGATTGCTCAAAACTGAGGTGATTGCTTACCACAGTTCTGACTTGGATTGATTTTAGCAATACATGGTTTGTACAATTAAAGCCATTGTGTGGTTTTGAGTCATAGCCTGTTTGTTTACATAAGAATAGGAACTGTATATATTCCATTCAGTAAACTTATTTGTGAAAGTCTCAGTGGTTTAGCCCTATAATCCCATAGGAGAAATAAGGATGTAAGAATTGTCTATACCCCTAGATCACATTAAACTGTAGACCACATCATATAAATACCACAAATCTCAATTGAATCTCATTTTAACTTATGTTTTGGTTACAGAATTTTTTCAAATCTTATAAGTACTCTCTTATCCTAAATGAGTATATATATGAGATTTATAAATTAGTGTTCTGTACATGAATGTCCTGGCTCCCTTATGAAACAGACAGGATTTTTTTTTCTCTGTTTAAATGGTCTGCCTTTATTACTCTCATTATACATATAATGGTGAAATAGGGAAAAAAGAAAAGAATGTGTCAAGAAAGAGAAGGAAAAATAATTAGAAAAAAATCAGAACAACAAAAAAAAAGGGGAAAAAAGAGAGAAAGTAAATATCTGAATTCGGGAAAAGAGTTCTAGGGCAATGAATGCAAATGTTGACAATAATGTGAGACTGAAACAAGTGCTATTTTAAAGGTTTTGAACCTATTTTCATTGATTTGTATATTTTATGTCCAAAATGAAACTGTGTTCATGTGTTTCATTGCCTTGAATTTATTAACTAAGAGCTTGATAGTTTTTGCAAATACACCTCAGTGGTTTTTTTTGTTTTGATAAGAAGCTGTTTCAAGTCACTGACTATGATATCAGCATACTAAGTACCGTACAGAGTAAAAACACAAACCGAGAAAAGAAAAGGAAATACATGAGAACTGCTCATAGTGCTTGTCCCCATGGTAAACAGTGGTTCCAGCAAGTCAGAATTTTAATTATATTAATGTATTTTGTAGACATCAAGACTGAAGACATGCTTAAGTACATGGAGAGAAACAATGAACTGTGTTAAAAGATGTTAAGGGCAGAATCCATAGGCTATGAAGGACAACATCAAAGCAAGAAGTTACTGCTTCAATAAAAACAGAAAAAATGGTGGATGATATAAGTGGAAGTAGGAGTTGGCTTTCTGGAGGTGACTAATGGTCAATAGGCTGCTTAAGTGATCTTGGCTGTCAAGTAGCTTGAAATATATACTGTGATTATGCTCTCTTTATCACCACAAGATATGTCAACAGAGAATTGTAAAGGGAATGGGTAAAAAAGTTTGAAAAAATTTTTTTCGACCTTTTAGGTTACAGAACATATTAACTGAAATTCTGCAGTTTCTGAGCAGGTACTCTATTAGGAAGGACTATGAAAGACAGAGTTAATACATACTCTGGTTTTTCAGAGAGAGAGAGAGAAAGGAAGACAGGGGAAACAAACACTTAGACCTTGCCCCAGAAGAGGAAACCAGGATCGCAAGGGGTGGAAGTGTTAAGTGTTTCCCGTTGGTTCCTTACAGAGAAAAACAAGAGAGGTAGAAGCTTAACTAAAGTGCTCTTGGGAGGTCTTGAGATATGCCCAACTTTCCTTCACTGACATTAGTGTTTATCTAAAGAAGACTTCTTTCTTCAACTGTGCCTGACGTTCAAGAACAGTAATAATGCTCTTAGGAATGTCAGGTTGTTACACCAGTTCTAGTGTAATATCACTGTTTCTCATGTATCCAAAATATTCTTATTGCCTCCAAGAATTTTCAGGTAATCTTAAAGGGAATCTAGTGCCTCAATTTAAACATGGTACGCATGAGTAAGTTATTTAAAGGATAGTGGAAAGTAAGCAAAAAGTTAAATTTTTCTTTGGGTATTTTTTTCATAATCTTTCTAAATGAATTTATATAAAAAGGCATGTATTTTTCCTCATGTATACTCTCATTGACATCAAGTGCAAGAAGTAGCAAAAGACTCTGAAACAACCGGTGAGATGGAAAAACTAGAGGAGTTGTGAAAGGCATAGACAAAAAGAGGATTGTGTAACCACAAATTTAGAGATTAGGACCATACCCCACACTTTATAGTTATGTAGCTAAACCTAGTACTGAATTACTTATATAAATTTTGCAATACGTTGAGTTCTGGGAAGTTAAGTGTTGGTTCAGAGGTTTCTGGATAAATACAAAAAGGATTATGTTGTCAAGACTTGATATTCTTTAGAGGATTTCCCACTCAGATGGGAGAATCAATATGGTAAAGTTTCCCTTACATGGGATTATTGCTGGCTAGAAGCTTTCATAATTTAATAGGAAAGAAGAAATTCTAGAGTGGGAGGGAAGGGAATAAAAAAATAAAGAAAAACAAAAAAAGATCTCAGTACCTTAGTCTGGGTAGCAGAGTATGATGGAAAATAGGTATTCACATGGCTAAGATAGCCATACTAAGACCAAGTATCCCGAGGAAGAGCTTTCCACTCTACTGTGAAAACGAAATGGATGAAGGATTACTGGGATTAGTACTTAGTGGTGATTGAAGTGACTCTTGTATGCTAGGTTTAACCAAATTTTGAAAACAGAATTTTAATAATCTCCTCAAATAATTCATATCTAGAAATGTAATGTTGGGGGTTTTTTTTACATTTAAAATATGGTTCTATATGCCAATCCAGTGTTTGTGTAATTTTATCTTGCAGCCACAGTGATAACATTTTATGTTATTAAAATTTTAGTTACTGGAAAGTGGATAAGGGATTTCTGTAACAACTCATTTCATAGTTCAACATATTGAGTGACTTTATGCAACAGGTACATAATTTTTTAAGAATATGCTCTGAAAATTATTCCTAAAATGACTCACCCTGTCCAATCCATCTGTAAAAAACATCTTTAGCCAGCAAACTGATTACAAATGTTTGCAATTTTTCACGGCCTTTCTAATCATCTAGAAAATCTACAGAGGCTATGCTAGCTCTACAGCAGACTCTGCAACCTCTTTCTGCTGATTTTTTCATATTTTTCCTTTAGAATGAATGTGCTTTTACAATGCAAATATCCTGAGTGTTTTGTAGGGCCTTGAACTGGCAATAACATGTTATTCTAACTTCAAATCAGTGTAAAACTGTTTTTTTATTTCTTCTTTTATCTTTTTTCCCCCTTTTCTTCCTCTCTCTCAATCTCACTCCCTACCCCACTCCTTTATTTCTTCATTCATTTTTTCTATATGTTTAAGTAAGTGCCAGAAATTTACTAAACATCACATGATCTATTGCAAACAGTATTCAGAGGAATTAGAAATATTTTTTTAAATACTCTTTAATACTTTGAAAAAGTGTACTTATTTGGTTGCATACTAAAGAACATGTACCAGGGTCAAATAGTTTCTTATTATAAATAAATTGTTTATAGAAATCTAATGTTAACGGAGAAATTTAACAAGATGTTATTTTATGCATTTTTTTCAGCAGAGACTCTCTATAAGCCTATCTTTCTGCAGCAAGCATGTTGTTTCTCCACACTTTCGGCAAATATTTATATTCCACTGTAGTACATATTTGACATTGTTCATGCTAACCTTTATTTTTTTCCCCTGTAAAATGTCAACACAATATATCATAATAGTGGCTTATTCAATTTTATAAATGCTTTGAATTAAGAATGTTAATTTACTCTTATTCTGTTCTCTAGAGGAAATATTTTCAGAAGTTTTACTTTGCTTCTCTCTTTCTCTGCCTTGGTGACTTAGGTATAGAAGAAAGGTTAATTTATCTTTGCTATCTCGCTACTGCTTGTTCAAATTTGAATTACTTGAGTGTACTGAGGGTGTTCATGCTGTTTCTCTTAATCTCTTTGACAGTAGTCCTTCTTTAGAATTAAATATTTTCAGAAGAGGTGATATTTCTTTTCCTAACTGTGATCTGATTTCAAAACTTTAGGTTAGAAATTAAATACTAATCAGTACAACTGCAGTCCTCTGACAATGTGAAAATGAGTAATCATAATTTGTAGGCAATCCTATAGAATATGGTATAAAAAAGATGCATTGCTAGGACAAATGCTTACAGATCAGTTTTTTATAATTAATTATGTCTTGAATAAAATTAATGATACAATGTCACATGATATTCCTGTAAGTAGGTTAGAGAAACATATTATCATAAGGTGATACAAAACTGACCAAAAGCCAGTAAGTATTTATCAATGGCTCATTGTCAAGCTGGACAGTATATAAATTTGAATCTTCACAGTTTTGTTTTAATGGTTTCTCAGTGACAATGCAATAGAGGACACTTTAAAAAAAAATTACATTACATGATAGAGGTTACAGGCATACCAGAGAGACTAATTAGTGTTCCAAAAGGGAGGTGAAAGTCGAGAAAATGTTTTCTTGAAGGATATAGTTCATCAAGAAAAGAGAAAGTTTCTATATATAGAAATGAACAGACACAAGAGAAATGGCTTTGAAAATATCTGCAGGATGGAGTAGAACTCAATTCAAATATCAACAGAAAGTTGTTTAAAAGGGTCTTACAGAGAGGAAAGTATAAAATGTTTACATATCCATAGCAGGTAAGGAGACAAATAATGGATTTAAAAAAAACAGCAAGGAAGATCTGGGTTAGATATAACAAGAAAGAATTCAAAGAGGAAGCCCAAGAAAATACTGGAATACATTGCCTGTGGAGACTGCAAAATTTCTGCTACCTGGAAATTAGATTAGGATAACTGAAACCATTGTCTGGCATGCCATTTCTTGGTGAACCTGGGAAGTATACTGTATAAGGATGGCATGTGTCTATCTTGTATTTAGATTGTATGTAAATTACAAATTCAGAAACCTTTATTTTTGTTGTTGAAAGAAAGAAAGAAGAAAGAAAAGCATACGTTCAATTTTTGACAGACTCAGTTTCTCAGTTTTCATTATATTACTATTGCTGAGGCCCCACACTCTTCCTGTCAGTTTTATGGAGCCCTATCTGACAGCTCATCTACAAGAGTTTAGGGTTCAACTTCAACCCCAAGTTATCTTATTGTTTAGTCTCCTTTCTGAGACTGTAAACAAGGATAGCAATGGATACCAAATGTGATTGTGGTTTTGGTAAACTAGATATGGATTGAGACCAAGCCTTTGTTTAATGCTGGATGAGATAAAGTTAGAAGACAATAACACATTTTAGTCAACAGCATCATCAGCCAGAAACATAACTGGTAATATTCTAAATCTTGTAAAAAGCTTTTGATTTTTTTTTTTTATTTAATTGCACTGCACAGAATTGTTGTTGTGGTATATTATACTTCATAACTGTTAAACTACTGAAAAATAGAGAAATGCTATCCCAATTTAGAGATTAGAGAGTTTACACATCCCGAAGACTACACTTACATGCAGGTATTTAAATTTAATAGGACATGAATATGTGGCATCTCCTTTGAACCAGAAACATTTTCTGTTATAGTTTTGTTTTGGTATCTTTTGTGGAAAAGCTTTAAAATTATGTAAAGAAACTGCTAACAAAGTTTGCAGCTGGAAAAATGTCAATTCCATGTTTCTGGTTATAATTTAAAAATACGTATCACAGAAATCAAGTATGTTGTTCCTAGCTGCCAGTATTTTTTCTGCCTACGACTCTGGTGACAACCTAGTACTTGAATGACACAAGAAGCCAGTCACATCATACTTTAATATATTTTACACTAGGAAATTAACCCATTTTTTTGGTAGTATTTCCTTTTCAGTTGACAGTATATATTGGCATGCACACCGTAAGTGAAACAAGGAATTCTAGGAAAAAATATGACATTACTCTTTTGAGCTTGACCTGTGAGGGCTTACAAGTAGTACTACTTGGTAAGCATTCTCCTAATGGTTTTATTTCTGTCACAGTTTATCATTTGTCGAACATGGAATTTCATGTAGCAGCAGAGACTGCTTCCTATTCAGAAGTACATTATTCCACGTCTGGTAATGATGAAATTATGTATTCTACCTTCCTCTTCTCCAGGTGCAAAGGCTATTAAATTTCTCACATCTGGTGATGTTAGAGGATACATATGATTATACAGAATGAGTTTTCTAGCAAGCACAAAAGGAACTGTTTCATCCCTGGTAGCTGGAGTATCGTAGAACCACAGAGTGCTTTGGGTTGGAAGGCATCTTAAAGATCATCTAGTTCCAACCTCCCCTCCCATGGACAGGGGTGTCACTCAATATATCAGGTTGTTCCGCCCCCCAGTCAACCTGGCTTTGAACAGTTCCAGGGATAAAGCATCAGCTTCTCTGAGTAACATGTTCCAGTGCTTCATTACCCTCTGAGCAAAAAATGTCTTCCTAACATCCAATCTAAACCTTCCTTTTTTCAGTTTAAAACAATTTCTCCTTGTCTTGTCACTATTTGTCTGTACAAAAAATCCCTCTCCCTTCTTCTTATAAGCTCCCTTTAAGGTATCGGAAGGCCGCAATGAAGTGTCCTCGAAGTCTTCTCCAGGCTGAAACATCCCATCTCTCTCAGCCTGTCTTCAAAGGAGAGGTGCTCCGGCCCTATAATATTCTTTGTGGCCCTCCTCTGATGCACTCTAGCAGGTCCATGTCTTTCTTGTGCTGAGGACCTCAGACCTGGATGCAGTACTGCTCATGGGATCTCATGGGGGCAGAGTAGAGGGTGGGAAACATCTTCCTCTACCTGCTGGCCACTCCTCTTTTGATGCAGCCCAGGATGTGGTTGGCCTTCTGGGCTGCAAGTGCACAGTGTTAGCTCACATTCACCTTTTTGTTCATGAGAACCCCTAAGTCCTTCTCTGCAGGGCTGCTCTCGGTGACTTTGTCTCACAATCTCTACTCATGTTTGGGATTGCCCTGACCCAGATACAGTACCTTGAACTTGGTCTTGTTGAATTTCATGAGGTTCTCATGGTCTCACATCTAATGTCATACATTACCTACTCATTATTTTTTTAAATATAATTAGATTGAGAAACAGTAAATCTAGAACTTGTATGTTTAAAGAATTTTTATAATATATTAATTTTCAAGAAAATGTTATTTTAAGAAAGTAAGAAAATCCATAGTGGGTCAAGTAATATTTTTTATTCTAAGTCCTGTTTTACCCAATATCAGGCCTTAAAGAGAGAAAAGACAAGATAACACAACCTTTGAAGTGTATCATCTCAGCTTCCAGAAATCCACATGCCAGGAATTTGCTGAACTGGAGCCTGGAGATGTTCTTTGTAGCCCTCAGTGAATCTGTACTTCTGTAATAACTTTATAGAACTGCATTTGCTTCTGGTTTCTGCAGCAACATGTGGCAATGGGTTTATATACTTCTGTGTAAATACATTCTGCAAGAGTACATGAGCTTAAGGATAAGTGGTTAAGTTCTACTTAAGTTAAAAATCTATCATTTAAACATATTAAGATAATATTTTCATCCTGTTAAAATGAGAAGTGTACAGAAGCACTACTGAAATCATGCAAAGAAAATAAATTGAGAGTTTTATGGATGTTGATTGTCTCAAAAAATAATCCCCTACTACTTCTCCAAATATCACAACAATTCTCCCAACTTGGCCACTGATTACTTTCCTATTCAGTCTGTTTTCAGGAATTTTAATAGGTTTCAGAGGAGTCCTTCTCCTGTGCTCTGAGATTGCACCAAAGGGTGTTTATAAACTCTTGAAGAAAGGGACACTTGTTTCACAGTCATATACAGAGAACATGGAGTAAGTCGGTTGCAGAGTGTATCAGCTCAACTCTGTAGCAAATTGAATGTAAAGAGTTGTTTTAGATCTTATTCTCAAAAAAATTTATAATTGCTTATAAATATGTTATTTTGTTAACTATACTATTTTTAAGGCTTTTGTTAGCAATAATTAGTCATTCCATAACATAGTTCAGTATGTATTCATCTACACTCAACTGATACTCTTCTATTTTATTAAAAGAAAACTGCTAACCAATGTCTTCTTTTTACCTGTCATATGAGAAGTTTTTTCCCATCAATTGCATTTTGATGTTTTGAAATTGGAGATAGAAATGCCTAAACCACAACTTTTATGGTACCTTATGATTTAAACAAAATTTACTGTTGGAAACAACCTTAAACATCCTGGACACATAAGGAAATAGATTTGTTAAAATATGATTCACGAGTAAATCTTATTGAAACATTACATGAATCACATAAAGATACATACATAGACATAAATGTAATTAGAAAGCTGAACAGAGTATCTCTGGTAACAAGCCTGCCCAAGGTTTGGAACTATAAGATACATCCTCTTTCAGCTTGATTTTTTCTCATGTACTGTGCAAGACAGAATAGACTTTCTTGCTTTTTGAAATCCCAATTTGTTACTGTAATTTAAAAGACTTAGAGTTTGCATTAAGTTACATAAACTGAATAAATGATGACTTATTTGTTGATGCTTGCTTGAGTTTTGCTAATGTACTTTTTATCAGTTATGAATAATTTATGTTTTCAGCTGTTGTGTTTGCAGTTTAATGCAATAATAATAATAATAATCACAATTACTAATTACAGCAAAGAAATAGGAATTAGATCAATTCAGTGACCAGTCATCCTAGAGGCCATCTTGTAACAATCAATGTAGCAAATGCCACACAAGATCTAGCAGTCTCTCCATAAATATCATGATCAATCACAAAAATCTAGTGGAACCATTTCTTGTTATATTACTTCAAAATTAAATTTAATAAGTTTCCTTTTAAGGCATTGTTCCAACTTTTTTTGGAATTTATCTATCAGGTTTTTCATAATAATATTTATATCAAATTGAACTGAAATAATTTTTTGAGATAAAAAGTCTTAATTAACAAATCTCATCCTATGTGGTAGACATAGTAAGAATAACTTAAGTGCACTCAAGGCATTGTGAGGAATGATAAGTTCAGGAAAGATAGAAAAATGCTCATCTTCAAAAAAAATGCATCAGTTATGCATTTCATAAGACATCTGAGCTACTGACATGTCAATTATTGGTTGGTTTATTCCTCAAAGCATCCAAAAATATTACAAAAATCTATCCTTTTTCTTTTTCTTCTCTCTTTTTTTTTTTTTTTTACAGCATAAACTTGTTATTGTAGGTTTTAGATTGCTCAAGTGCCTAAGATTTTAATTCTAAACATCTCTGCCATTTGTTACTGTTTTTATATTATTTTTCAATAAAGTTACCTTTAAATCATTAAGTGATGAGAACCAATAGGATTAGAATAAAACAGTTGTTATCAAAGCTTTATTATCCACAGTACAGCAATTTGGAGGGTAGGCTACTTACTTCAGACTATTACTAGTTCAATCCCGTGAACTGAATCTTGTGATCAGACAGAGTACATTAGGTGAAACTCTGAATCACATCTTCCAGTAATTTAATCCAAAAGGAACATACACAGTCCAAGCCTGCTCTGTGCTGTCAATCAAAAGAGGAAATATTCTGGCATTGTTCTGATGATCTGGATATTTGTTTTGAAAATGCATTCTTGATTCTAACTAAAATACTATGTAAAGAAACTCTCAGTTGTCAGTACTGAATAGAAATATTTGTCCTGAGTAATTTTGTGGATAAATTTTGGAGTTTGTCTCTTAATGTTTTTCTATGTTGAAAATGGACTGTTACCTTCTGTCTCCAAATTATTATTCCATATATTTTATGTTTTTCTTTTCCTTTACTTGCATTTGGTTAAGATATAAAAGAACGTCACTAAAAGGGGGCCGGTTCATTTCTCTACAACTGTTTTACTGACTTTCTTCAGATCCTAGTGCAGGAATTAATTGGATGTTTTTATGCCACATGGGAAGATATTTTTAGTATTAAATCATCGTAGGAAATTTCTTGACATTTCTGTATGTAATGTAATCTGTAGGTGTAATCTTCTCTCACCTATTTCTTACTTGCGTAATAAGAGAGAAGAGGTAGGACAAGATAACCATAGCAAATGTGAGCAAAGGAGTAAAGAGATAAACAGCAGAAAGAGAAAAGCCAGGACAAGTTTTATAAGTAGACTGTATAGATAAAACTCTCAAGCCAGATTTTATGATGTGGATATAACCATGGAGGAGGCTGAAAAGGGGGTTCCGGAAGAACTGAAGGCATTGCTAGTAAGAAGCAAATATAATCTTTCATAACGTTGTGAAACAAGCAGTATGTAGAGCTTCCAGAGTAATCCAGTTTTCTCAATTATAACCAGTGAAATTATTATTGTGATCAATCCAACACATGGATGGATTACTCTGCATGCCACAGGTTAACCTATCCTTACTTTAAAAGATGAAAGCACACAATTACCATGGTTCCCCTTCATAAACATCATTAGTTATTTTTATTTTCTTATTAATTCATAGTGGTTTATAAGAAAATAAGAAAAATTAGCAATCATTATTTTGTTTTCTTAAAACAAAACTAGTTGCTTTGATAAATTTTGCTGGAAGCTGAATGATTATTCTTGAAAAAAAGAAAATCCATACTGCAGGTCAAGGAAATCAGTGGCCCTTTTGGTAAAGGCAGTGCCAGACAATGATCATCATGCAATCAGTTGCCTAGTTTGCATTTTGAGTGTATAAATAGAGGCAAACTTTTGTGTATTCCTGACAAAGATAGGAAAAATTCTTCTTCTTCCAAGAAGCAGAAAAGTTTAGATTAACATCTTGTAATGTAAATAGCATAGAGATCATGATCAGACCGCTTATTTCAATTGCCAAATCAAGGTCTAAATGACTCTCTGAAAAATATGACATACCTGTTTGCTTTCTGTGCAATGAAAACTTTGGATGCAATAGCTTCTTGCCAGGAAAATTATAAAACTAACAATATCAAATTGAACTAGGTTACTTACGGAGATTAAAAACTTTTGATAGTAATTTTTCTCTTTTGTAGTATGCCCCTTCTCATCAGTCAGAACCACGTCCACATTATATATAAATGAAAAGCAATAAATTAAATAAAATCAGATTTTTTTTGTGGACTTTTTAAATATCCATATTCTCTTATAGAAAGTGCAAAACAGCATTTCAGCAATTGATGTAATTGAATGATTTATAATTTTTCTGGATTTTCTTGTATCAAATTGTAGATCATTCTTCATCTTTTCTATCCCTGAGGTCACTGATCAAATCTCTTTCCTTCAGAAGAAGTCTATCTCCAGGAAACCTGGAAGTACTTCACACCTTTAAGATCACTGTTCCTCAGTCTGATCTGGCTCAAAACTCTCCAGTCTTCCTTTAAGATAAGACAGGTGATGATATCAGTGTTACTTCATAGCCTTTTCTTCCACGGAGTAATTGTAAGCAAATATTTGAAATTTGATCTGCACATGAGCATAGGAAAAGATTGTCCACTAATTTCATTTTCTCAGTTTGCAATTTAGATGCCTCAATACAGAAGCACAAATGGGAATGATCAAATACTCTGTTCAGGATATTTGTGGATGTGCAACCTGAAATACCGAAGTTGTAGACTGCAATGAGGTCTCCCCTCAGTCTCCTCTTCTCCAGGCTGAACACACCAAGTGACCTCAGCCACTCCTCATACAGCTTCCCCTCAAGGCCCTTCACCATCTTTGTTGCCCTCCTTTGGATGTTCTCTAAGAGTTGAATATCTTTCTTATATTGCAGTGACCAGAACTGCACACAATATTCAAGGTGAGGCCACACCAGTGCAGAGCAGAGTGGGACAATCCCTTCCCTCGACCAGCTGGCGATGCTTTGCCTGATGCCCCCCAGGGCAGGGTTGGCCCTCCTGGCTGTCAGGGCACGGCTGATTCAACTTGCCATCACCCAGGACCCCCAGGTCCCTTTCTGTGGCACTGTTTTCCAGAATCTCATTCCCAGTCTGTATGTACATCCAGGATCCAGTGTATACACAATACAAAAAGTTCTTTGCAGCAGTGCTTTGGTGCTCTGACAAGATGAAACTCCTGTATCTAAGACTTTTGGATTTGATTAATATTTTTTTTAATAGTACAGAATGTCTCATTGTGTCAAGGTGACAAACTTAGTGGATTAAAGAAAAGCTGTGAATGCTATCTACTTGAACTTTAGTAAAGGAGGTTGTAGCAAGGTGGGGGTCAGTCTCTTCTCCAGGGTAACAAGCGACAGGAGAAGAGGAAGTGGCCTCAGGTTGTGCCAGGTGAGGTTTAGTAATACTGTTGGCAAAGCTCAAGGCCAACGCTGAAGTTCTCACAGGACCAAATCTAAATACTCCACAGCTGTCTTCTTTCAGCCAGGGCTGTGTACATACCTCTCTTATCTTAAGGATACACCCAAAACTTTCCCAGGTCAAAATCTTCTTCCAAAGAGCTAACAGACCCGCTGTCAGTCATGACAATTCCCTCTGTTTGTAGTTGCACGAGAAAGACCGCCTTTGCCGCATTCTGGAGGGGCCTTTCCAGACATGACACAAAACATGGCAATATTGCAAGTACAGCTACAACTATTACCAAAACTAAGACCCCCATCTTGAGTAGGGACATTAACCAACCCAAAAGACCCCAATCAGACAACCATCTTTCTAAGCCAAAGAATCCAGTTTCTTGCCTGATCTTTTCTGTTTGTTCTTGTAGAGCAGCAGTTTGTTTGTAAATGGATGCAGAATGATCTGAGATACTTAAGCAACACATGCCTTCAAATTCCTGACATCCATGTCCATGTGCTAGCAGTAATAAGTCAATTGCAACATGGTTCTGTAGTGTAGCGTGTCGTACACTATCTACATCAGTGGCAAGTTTGTAAAGTGTGTCTGAGGTCAAATTTGCCTGCTTAGTAATCCAACATGCCAAACTATTAATTTGTTTTAACACCGTAGCTGAGGTGACTTGTGGCAAAAACAAGGAGGCAGATATAATAGCTGCTTGACTCTACAAAGTTAGTGTATCGCTACATTCAGAACTAAGTGTCAGTGATCATTTAGTTAGGACATGACTGTAAATGTGTGAGTGATTTAATAAAAGCTTCTCCGTGGGTGCAAGAAAAACCTAATCTACCAAAGGTGCAGGGTCCCACTATGGGTGTTGCTGGAATACCTGACCATGGCCAATTGCCACAGATCAAAAAGTATCCCTTCGGGAGCCGGCGAGCAACTGCCACACCATATGAGGGCTGAGGATGTCTATACAAACACCAGGCAGATGCATTTCGGTAAAAGGGCATGTCTGGGGATACATCTTGTAAAGCAGTCCCTGTACCATGAAATAAATCATATCCCTTAGTGTAATTAAAGTAAAAGCAAGCAGTAGCAGTTAGAGTACCCATAATATCTAGTTCTTATGATACGATGCCTACTGGTAGTTTCGTTAGCCAAGCGGATACATCTGTCGTGCAGTTCAGCACTGAAGCATTGCAAGCCTTTCTAGTCCAATATTGTGGTTGCATAACATTAGAAACAAGTTTCACAGAATCAGAGTTATTTACAGGTGACCCAACAAGGCATGTGTGGAAAGGCAGTTCAGGTTGTTTGAAGGAGGCACAGAAGGTGGTTTGGTTTAGAGCATTCATCAGGGTCACCCAGATGTTGTGGCTGTTCCATGGGTTGAGTCATTCAAGCTGTTTTCTATAGGAGTCATCATTCAGCAAAGTTTTGGTAACACTGCATTTATTTAATTCTTATAATTGGAACATGGCCTCAAATGACCACCTAATTCCTAAACCTGAAACTAAAAGATGCCAAAGTAATCACATATCTGACAAATATATCTTTCTAAGAGGCAGTAGATATTTGGTGATCTGTATTCAAGAGTTCC
The DNA here is from genome assembly GCF_003945725.1 of Corapipo altera. NCBI lineage: Eukaryota > Metazoa > Chordata > Aves > Passeriformes > Pipridae > Corapipo > Corapipo altera. The sequence goes on along the minus strand of NW_020884872.1, from coordinate 48,060,889 downwards.
TTTTTTTAATTTCCTCCACATTGGAAAATTAAACCTAAATCATATTATTAATTTTTTTGCATATTACTATATTATGGAAAGATTTAAAGTTATGTTACTGTGTACGCAGCTCTTATAAAACTTGTTTAGTAGAAAGTTACAGAATATAAAACAGCTTTTGTCATTCAGAGGAAACAGCCTGGAAGCTTTGTAAACACTGAAACCTAAGTTAAAACCAAACTGATCCTGTTTAGTACTGTAGGGCACTTATCAATTACATATGCAAACAGAAAATGTTTCTTACAGAACTTGCTTCTAAATGAGCTTCTGTTTCTGGTTGAAAACTAAATCTTTGTAAGCTTCAGTATTGCAGAAATCAGAGAGAGTAAGCTGATATTTTCTTGTTTAAATCATCGGTGTTTTAAGCTACTCTTACCTTTTGTCACCCCCACCAATTTTCTTTATCAATTCATGTGAGGAGTCAGTTTTTCAGGGTCTGATTGTGAGGTTCTATTTCCTACCTCCCTCATTGTGTTTATAGTGAGTACACTGTTTGTATATGGAGAGAGGACATCAGAAACTCCATGACTTACTGGAGTTTAGTCTATGAAAAGCTGGTTGTAAACAAAAATGAGAAAAGACCAATTTGCTTTGCAGAGGAATGCTGTGTGGTGGGTTGATGTGTTGTTTTGGGGGCTTTAAATACTCTTCTTGCAGTTTATTGCTGCTTTCTTAACCATTCAAACAAACCATAAATACTGTATCTATGAGATGTGATGGCTCCTAAGTAGCATATACATTTTCAGTCATTATTTTTAGTGGAAAAATTCTTTTGGTAATTAGCACTTTTTGCAATTGTGCCTACTTGACTCAGCACAGAAGACCAAAAATAATCTAAATGCTTGGAAATGTAATACAAATCTAATACAAAATAATCTAAATGCTCCAAAAGGCTACTCTGTGTCCTGACTGTTGCATGAATCTACCATTAACAACATTGAAAAGAAGGTGTACGGACACATTTGGGGCACATCTGTAAGTGACTACATCTTACTTGCTTCCAGACTGCTGCTGACATAGTAGAGTATTGCTGAAATAAAGTACCACAGTTTGGAAATCAAGTTGTAAAGAACTTACTGCAGAAAATTATGATTCATTTATTGTCTTTTATTTAGCTGTTTAAGGCTTGAATTCAAACTGTTTTATTTTTATAATTGGTACATAAACTGATCCCTTCCAACTTTACCCATTCTGTGATTCTGTGACTTTGTGATTCTGAAAATAAATAATTAAGTGGTACTACTATTCAGCAAAATACCAGTTTTCAAAATCACTTGAATCTTGTGGTATTTTGTGTATTCAGTTCTGTTTCCATTTGTTTGTGGTGATCACTGCTGAAGCATTAGAATTTTCAAAATTCATTTAACATTATTTAGCTTTCCTCTGCAGCATAAAATTTCATAAAATTAGGAACAAGAGCAGAGTCAGAATTTTCCTGTTCTGAGACCTTTCTCTTAATCTTGAAGACCATGTTGTAGTTGTCCTAAGCCTTCACCTACTGAAAAGGGAAACAGAAGAAAGAAGTCAGTCTTCATACAACTTGAATTCCTCCGAAAGCTCTCTCTCTCTCTTTTCACTGATTATGAAGGGAGCCTTGGATGACATTATTCTGAAAAAAGGCACTTGAGGTGCAAAAGAATAGTTTACACAAACCCCTGTAAAAGACACATTCCCTCTTTTTGATCTTACTCTTTAACGTATATGAGACAAAATACACCTTGCCTTCATACCTGTGCCTTCAGCAGGTGACACATTAGGCATAGCTGGACTGTAGAAGAGATTCATGTAGCCTCTGGTCTGCTTCAGATGTTTCATGCACCATGTTGGGAAGATGTCAGGAAAACTCTGAGTCAGATAAAACTATTCTGGCAGCGAAAGTAGCCTCATGTTCACCTCTGTCTTGTTCAAGCACTTTCCAAGTCACGAGGCCACTTACTGCTTGCGTGCTCCATGTGCACAGCAGAACTCTCTGCACGCTCAGAAAGCCAGTGTCTTCCTCACAAGCAGCAGTTTTTGGGATCATCCAATAATGACATGCCTAACAATGCATTCAGCAGGCCTGGGAAATGCAGCATTTTTTTAGACGCATTCAAAGGATGCAATCATTATGCATGAAGAGGAGTATTTCCACATTTTTCATCCACAACACTTTATTTCTATTGATAAAGTTTCTAGTAAGCTTTCCTAGTTTCTTCAGGCTGCCTTTGGAAGGGGTGCATTTTGATGCATTAACGTTGCAATAAATAACACCGAAAAAGTTGGGAGGTTCCAGAAACTTTTCATTGTACTGTCTAACAGGTTAAAGCAAATCTAGATCTGCCTGTAATAAAGTCAGATACAGTTCACTAAGGGATAGAGAACCAACAGAGGTCACAGATATCTCAATACATTTAGATTTTAAGACTACTGGTTTTTCAGATAGATTGGATCAGATTTAGCATTGGGCTTTTAGGAAAATTTAAAATGTATATATTCTCTGTCTTCTCTTATCTCTTGAGAGTTCACAGTTTCTGCAGAGCAGTGCCTAGTCCTTTCGGAGGAAAGAAATTACAGATAAATATAATGAAATAGTTTCACTTGTCTCAGATCATCATCTGTAAAGATAAGTTATGGCTCTTAATATTTCTAGTATACAGTTTTAAAAATGACTGGTTATATATTTCAAAGTCTTTTTTTTTGTCAATAGGTGATCTCTGTTTGGAATTAAAAATACACACATGAACACATAAATAAATGCACAGAGCAAAAGAGAACACTTTAATATTAAAGAAAAAAAAGTTTGTGAAGCAATGAACTTGAGAAGATTACATAAGTTAGCTAAGGGTATGTTTTGATTACCTGGAGCAATGATGTCTGAATTTCCCCAAAATAGATTGTTAATCTGAAAGATCTGCACAGCTGGGCAGGATGTAATACAAGTGATAGCAATACAGGCAACAGTAATAAAATAGAATATATGCATATGTGGAAACAGACATGCAAGAAATAGCTGGTTAATCCAGGCATCTGAGAAAAATGTATAAAACAAAAAGCTAAGAAACATTTCCTTTGCATGCTGTGTAAAGAGGGTTTTGGCATTCTTGTATATATTTGTTCATGCACTTTAAACAGCAACCGAAGTAAGTCTCTTATTTGCCTTGGAATAGAAAATAGAAAAGGAGTTGGGGATTGAGGTTTTTTTTTGTTTGGGTGTGGTTTTCTGGGGGGTTTTTAAGTATTATTTTCCATTAAGCTCTCACGATTCACGTAACCTCTGCTCTCTGTAAAGCTAGGTGAAAAGTTATTAACATCACAGAGATAAAAGAAAGATTATTAGTTTATCCCAGTGTGAACAAACAGATATTGAAGAACCTTCTAACTGTTTCTTTTCCTTCTATAATTAAAAGAGAAGTATAAATCTGGCATTTTTCCATCCAAAAAGTTAAACCAGATTCTGACAGATGTGATCCAGTGCTTCCTTTTAATCTTTGGTTTCTTACCTATTTCTTTGAAGTCATTCCTGCTACAGGTAGTGAAAGCTGAGTGCATGTTGTTTTAGTTATTCCTCCTTCCCAAAGAGGAAACCATTCTTTCATAACATGCATTTTTTTAATCTGATTTATAGCATTTTTTTTTTTGTTTTACCATTCTGTCCTTCTGTCTTTCTAGGAAAAAAAAAGATCTCTCATGCATACCTTTGTCCAAGTTGCTTCCCATTTTTTACAAGATTTGAAAAGATTTTTTGGGAAAAATATTCAGACTTCAATGAAATGTAAGTCAAATATTCAAATGATCATATTCTTATTTCACCTTTGAAATAGATTAACTCTCTTTAATTAGAGGATTGATAGGTGTATTGGTTTTTTTTTGTTTTTCTGGTTTTTATTTCTTTCATTTCTTTTTAATTTTGTTCTTTTTTTTCCCCTTGGTAGGACAATTTAAGTACTTATTTCCAGGAATTTTGGAAGCAACATGGGAGAAACTTTAAAAATTATATTTGTTTACTAATTTCATGGATTAGTTTGTGTCACCAAAGAAAACACAATCCATTCTTTCATTACAAAAACATCTGTAATTTTTTTTACCATTGAAAACAACTCCTTAGCTACACCACATCCCACTAAAGTCTTCAAGAAATGAAATAAGCGATATTGTTACAACATAAAGAGGGAGAAAATGAAGTACAAAAGTAGAGAAACTGAAAAGATTTTAAGATGAAGGAAGATGTAGTTTTGTGTGTATTTCCTATGTATCTTGTTTTTTATGTATTTAAAAAAGTGATGTAAAAAAATTCTTTCAAACAGTAATCTAATAATTATACACCTTCTCTTTTGTACTTCTATGTTGTGTCATACCTGTTTTGTCTTATGCAGTGACTGCAAAATGTATTTATCATTGTCTGAATTCTGTAGTATGTTGGGCAAGATCTCACAATAGATACAGACAATTTAGTTCTGTGTCCTGGTACAGATACATTTGTTTTATGAAAGATGAAATATGCTATAAATTAGAGAAATCTATTTTTAATATAAAATATACAGTTTAGGGAAATTATTTCTCTCACTGGAGTCTCACCTAGCCTATTCTCAGAAGCAACGTACATTACTTTATGGCTGTGCATCTATAGTTTACACTCAATTGCCCCCAAGTAATTTAAAAAAACTAACCTCAAAATAACATAATGTGAATTTTAAAACATCTGTTATTGGCTGTGTCTTTTGGAGGAACAACTATGCTAACTCAGTCTCTGGTCAATGAGAACTAAGTGTACTAAACAACAACACAGCAGCAGATGAACAATAAAGGCCAGAAGGCTGGAACATTTTGGCTACTGCCTCTTCCTTGGTAACAGGAAATGAACAACTCATGGCATAACCTGTCATAATATTTCTTTGTCATTCTTTGCCTAATTCCAGCATGAATTCAGTAAGACTGCACTTTGTTCTCTTAAAACATATGTATTGAACCATCTAAGTTGCAATGTTTCTTTTGCACAAGCAATACTTTTGTACTGACATATTTTCTTTGGGGGTGGAATGTTTTTTTAGATGGTTTTGCAGTGTTTCTATACTTTCAGAGTTCTTAAACTACTAAAGTTGTATTTTTCATTTAATGCTTATGAGCTCTATGAAGTTAAGATTAAAGTAAGATTAGAAAAAATAAAAAAAAAACCCTTCAGCCCAGTCACAGATTTTTTTCTAAAAAGTTTCATTCTTCTTCTCACAAGGAAATAATTGCATCTGTTTAAAATAAATAGTACTTCTTCATTTTTCTCAATGCTCTATTTTCCACCCATACACCACAAAAAACAAGTGATATATCCTGGTATTGACCAGCTTTCTCTTTGTGAAGGTATATGATATTTGTGTCATTTTTTCCTTATCCCTGTTTACAGTAAACATCTGAACTGATATACTGACTAGGAGATGGTGTCTTTGATTTCTACAGGACAGACCTTAGTAGCTCCTACCTTGCTTTGCAACAGCTTTTAAGCATTTTAGTAACACGTTTTGCAGTTACTGCTAGATGCTTTTGGATGGAGCAAAGCTTCATTTCACATTGCTCAAAGAAGAATATTTTGAAAAACTGTCAAAAACTTCAGGGCTAGTATTCAGTATTTCCTTTTGATGAGCCGGAAGGACTTGGTCATCGTCATTGCAGAGTGGTGTATAGATGAAGTATTTTGTTTATACCTTATAGAACTTTCTGAAATCTTCCTCATTATTAAAAAATTTTCCCCTTCTCCTTACTTTTTATAACTAGTGCTTCCTGTTTAGTAGCATAACAAGTAGGTATTTTGCTTCCCAGTTTTCTGGTGTTTTTATCCAAACTCTACTTGGAACAGACATACAGTTTAATAACAATCATAAATGGAGCTATCATCATCCAGTTCTGATGTTTTACAAAGACCCTGAATTACCATATTTATTTCTCAGAATTTTCTATGCTGTTTCAATGTTTTCTATTTGGTTTTGGAATTGAGTTGTAGCAGCAATATTCTTAGTTTACAATTATGACTAAAAGCCATTTTGAAGAAAGTAAGTCAAATCTTTTATTGAATTCAGAAATATTCCCTATTTCAGCACGAAAAAACACTCAGTATCTCATCAGTCTATGACAAATGATCACCATCAAATATGACTGGTAATTCTGACATTACAAACACCAGTTCAGTTACAACAAAATAACAGTTACAATGCCAGTGTAGTATCTTAGAAGTATTTATGCCATTCTATATCATTTAAGGCATGTAGTCCTCATGGTGGGTTTTAATACTACCATATCAAATAGTCATTTCAGGTAATTCTGAACTACAGTCAGTTGCTTCCTTTACTCAAAGAGCAGGAATAAGATTAATATTAGAAACAGTTTTAGATAGATTTAGAAATTGGTTCAAAGAAAGTAAATACATCTGAATTTTTCATTTGAAACACCTTAACTATATATAATTGAAACCTTAAAAGTCCATTCAGAGTGTTTTCCCTCTAAGTAATTATTTCACTCAGATACACATTTATATGAATGGATACACATCTATATCTGTGAAAGTAGTTATATCACAGTCAGACATACAGCCTGGAAGATGGTAGTAGAGGGGAAGAGAGAGGCAGTCAGGTATGGAAGATGTTAGAACACTGCAAAATCCAGTTACAACTCTGATGAGGTTTTTTTTCTTTTTTAAATGGTTCTAAATCCAATGCTGGGCACCAACTCACTTTCCAAAATCTGTGTGTTGAATGAGGAAGAATTAAAATCCAGCTCTGAAGCAGGGTTCTGTGTTCCTGAATCATCATTAATGATGAAGCATAATACAACTATGATAGTGTAAGAGACGTGTATTTATATGCACTGCTCATGAAAATCCCAAACAACACTAATGGTGTTTTATCTGAAAGCCTTTGATGTTAATAAGAGATAGGCTTTTGCCAAGTTTGGCACATCAAATTTTTGAATTGTATAAAGGCAGCAGCCACAGCAGCTTTGTTCTGCATGAAGGCTTACATGTTGAGAGAGAGATTGTGCTTACAGTTGTGAACAGTGTAAAAACATTTTCAGAGGCCATAATGCTGTTTCATGTCAGCTATTTGTTGAACAGGTCTGACTATCAACCAGCTGAAAGTTTTCAAATTAATGGAAAAAAAAAATCAATGGATTTTCTCTCAACTTTTGTACCAGCCCAAAAAAAGTTATTTGAAATTGTTATATTTTAGGATCTACTTAGAAATAAAAATTCCTATACTTCATTTTATTTTAGTTTAACTTAGAAAAACAAATCTTAAAATAAAAATGGATATGTTTAACTGTATATCCACTTTTGTTTTAAAGAGGAGAAAGCTAGAAAACCTAGTCATATCTGTGAAAACTTATAAATCTTATATACATCTATATATCTATATATGGCATAAAATTAGAAGTGATACAGTTTTGAAATGGTCATAATGAAAAAAGTGTATAAGTGTTTGGGAGATTCTCCCAACACAAAGAATTTCCATTTTTGCATCAATTTAAGCATCTGAAAGCAATGTTTGAAATCATCTTTAAATTTTCAAATATAATCACTTTCCAAAGACTAGAACTTTAATATTTCAGAATAATCCATACAGAATTTGTAAAGGGCTTGAAATTTCATATTAAAATATATTTATGCATATAGCCAATACTAAGTATGTTTTACTCAATGTGATCCCTTGCTCTTTTGTGATGCACTGAAGAAAGAGTATCACTTATTACAGAGGATTCCCTTCCAAATTTATTTTTTTGGTTTTATTTAATATTTGGTATCTCTTTAGGAAACATAGCAACTGTGTAAGCTTTTCTAAACAGTCCATAGATCTCATCTCCATTAACTCAATTCATAGCAAAATTCCTAAGAAATTTGACAAAAAGGCCAGTGTAGATGGCTATCCATTCTCCCCTGAATATAGTCTTTACATTCTTTCATGAACACACACACATGCACACACCAGTGAATCAGTGCTCTTTTTCATATCAATCAACATTGTCCTTGATATTCTCCAATTTATATTAATACTGGTCAGTAGTTTTGTGATATTTGCCAAAGGACATTTAGTTTCTCACTTCTGTTTTAAAGGAAATTGTGAAGGGCATGGTGGAAGAATTTGTGATTTTAAACATAGTGATAGACAAATAGCAATCAATTAGTGGCAAAGCATTCTGTTTTGTTGGTATAAGACTACAAAAACATAACACTTGCAAGTGCTGAAATTTTCAACAAACCTCCCCCGTAAATTATTATTTCTTTTATTTTTTTTTTCTGAGTCAGATAGCATGTGTGTCTTCCCTGGGATTCAACTGTCATTTAAAAAGCACTTCTTGCAATGTCTCACTTTTCTGTTAGATGCAGCAGGGTCCTAGAAGTTGATCAATGGATTAATCAGTCTTGGTATAGTTAATATTTTGGCATAATCAAACACAAGTATATTTAACATTTCCTCTCTGCCTTTCATATGAGCACTCATCTTGCTCTGACACTTGATAAGGAGTAGGATTCTTGGAATAGTTTCCTGAACTGGAATGAAATAGCAGAAACCTCTCGCTTTACAAACTGATTCTCCAGGCAGAGGAAATGCTGGTGCGAACAATTGAATGAAAGATTAGAAAAAGTGTCTCATCAATCCAGCCACTGATGTGGATGCATGCCCTTCAGGAGTGACAAGGAGCAGCAAGTATTTTTTTCCCTTCCTGTCATGTTAGCTTCATGACAATATTTTTCTTTGTTTTCCACACTGAGCCATATAAATAGAATTTTTGATGGAGTAAATTGCAAAGTTCTTTTAATTTAGAGTGGCTCACGTAATGGAGTGTTTAGGTTACTTGTTTTAAAGTTGTAGTGAAGGTCGTGGAATAATCCTCTGGAAGAGTAACAGGGAAGACATTGGGTAGGGTTCAGGGAATGACTTCATTTGCTTAACTTTAGACATCTATAATATATATGTCTATATCTGTACTAGCATCCAATTGAGAGAAATAGGTAAAACAAGAAGTAATCATATATAGTATTCTTGTTTTAGGATGAGATAAATTAGTTCACCTAAGCCTCCATTGGAAACAATAATAACTCACATATAATCACTGCTTTAGATACCTAGTTATATTCAATTAATCGTGTGTCTGATTTCTGGTTTAGAAAACACTCAAACACTCCACTTCCTTCTTTTAACTTCAGATAAGGACAAAAGATCACTGTAACACATCTGGGATGACAATGGGAGCTGTTCTGAAAGCAGAGTACTCGCAGGAACAGCATAGTCTTTACTACCAGACTCTTTCCCAAGTAGTCTAGTAAAACTGTGGGCAAGTTAAACCACAGGTGTTTTGTCTTGGACCTCTCCTGCACTGAGGCAATGAATACAAGAAAAGCTAATTTCTCATCACCTTTTTTTTTTTTTTTTAATTATTTTCTTGTTGCTTTTTATAAGTATGAATCACTTTAATTTTTAGACTGACTTTAAAGTCATAACATGAAGTCACATTAGTTTTTGATACTCCAAGATGATAAATCTCTTTGGAATTTTGCTTCTTTTTTTTTTTTTAACACTTCAGGATGCTGACAATTTTCAGTAATTAATGAAAATGCATAGTGGTCACTAGCAAAATACATTGTGCTCAGCTTTTCTCTTTCCATTTCCCATCCCCTGTTCCCTTGTCTGTCTCCATCTGTCCACTCATCATGTCCCTCCCTCTCCCCTTTATCTAATGGAAGCAGTAACCTCAGCCACAAGAATTAATCTGGGAGAGACCTGTAAACCCATTTACTTACACAGTTGTCCTCTATTTAACTTGCTCCTTCTCAGCTGGTCTTCACTAGAAATGAACAGAGATGAATAGAAACATGAGTGCTTCCTATCCCCAAAACCTCTTTATGAAAGTAGTATTTCAGACCTCTCTCTTTAAAATTTACTTTCCTATGTATTCTTCTACCCCCAGGTGTGTAGCTGACTTCCAACCACAGATTAAGCCAATAGTTTCTCCCTTGCAAGTTGCAGATAGCCAGGTGAAGTAAATAGTGAAAATTATTTACTACATACATCCTTTCTCTTTCCTGTGGTTTGCTTCTAATGCCTTTTCTTCTAAAGTTAGGTTTTCTCTCTTAGATTTTTATCATATTCCTTGAGGGGGCATCCCCAACATCAAATGTCACTGCAAATTGAAAATACAGTAAGCCAAAACAAAAGATGAGAATGTTCATCCAGGTTCTTTGTGTATTCTTAGATCTGCTAAAATACTTTTTTTAACATCTTTTCTCTCAAAAGAAAAACTTGTGGGTTTTGCAGGTCCAGATGTTAGGGATAGAATGCACCACAGGTAGCAATTCTACAATATGGCCCAAATACAGATAGAGCACTGACCCTAACAGTTGCATCTGCCAAGACTTTGATATTGTGAAAGACTTATAAAATCTACATTGTACCAAAACCTTCAAATTTCTAATAAGAATTAGACTTGTATTTATGATAATATTTTACTTTTTTTTTCCCTTTACATATGCTGTAAATATATAATTTTTTTTCAAAAAACATCTGTGAAGTAGATAATAACTTTCTTCATTTTTGCAGAAACTCATGAAAACATTGCCAGAACACAGAGGGAGTTAGTGTCAGGGCTGAATGAGACAATGTTTTATTGTCATGATTAGATCAGAGTTTCCGAGAACTTCACAATCTTGAAAGAAACTCAGTCTAAATGCAAGATATGGAAAAGGATGTGGTACGTTCTAACAGACACACACACACACACTTACTCCCATGCATACAGATACTTCTCAGTATTACAGTAGATCCCCTCAGAACACTGATCTTATCTGGCTTTCGGTCTGATCCTGTCTATAGGATGAATGAAAGGGAAAAACAAACATAAGTTCTATTTTTTACAAATAACATTTTTTTTCTTCATTTTTTTATTTTTTTCAGGTCAGATCCTGAAGAAATAAAGAGGAACTACTTGAAAGGTAATTCCCTCTCAAAAAAAAAAAAAAAAAAAAAAAAAGATGATTTAGTGGAAGAAACAATTATGTCTGAAAATTTGTAGTACCCAAAAATTCAAGGTACATGTACATCTAAATTAATTTTTAAACAATTTTTAAAATATATTGTTTCATTGTAGAAAGAAAACATAAAGTAATAGCCATTTGTTTGAAGAAATGCTCAAAGTAGATCAACTTCTAACAGGGTTTCTTTGGTAAAGAAAGCCAACAAGTCCCATTCACAAAATTCTTTACATTTCTTGTGAAAAAATTACCTCTCTAATTTCTAATGACTTTTGGAGAGCAGGTCAGATGCCCTATCTCCTGTGTTAGTTCTCTAATCTTGCCTGTACTAAGCTAATTACCCATCAGACCTGAGCGTATTCAGCATTGGAATCTTTCCCAGGCTCTGTGCTGCACTCTCTCAATGTAGGCTGCCAGTCTATCAGCTGTTCGGGGGCCTCAAACAACAGCTGCCAGCAACTGCAAACATCCGGCCTCGACTGAGAGGCATAAAGAGCCAATTGATAGGAACAAACAGCAGGATGCATAGGAATGCCAGTGCAGTTATAAATTAATTCCTTGAATTTTAATAGTCTTAATAGAATGAGAGAGAAGGAAAAAGAAAAAAAGAAGGAAGCTGATGTTAAGCTAAGTGAGAGTGTGGTGTATTGATATTTTGTTCCCAGTTTCCCCAAGAGGATTGCAGTGATTTTTTAAAGGAATTGTCTTGGATTTAATCCTTTCTGACCTTCATTTCCTATGCATCTACTCTCGCAAGCAAGTTTCTGCAATACTTCGATCAGCTACTAAGCCAAAAATCATTTGGCTCTAAGGCTGGGCTGATTTGTTTTCTTGTCAAAGGATAGATAAACCAGTTATTCTGCCTCCAAAGCATCAAGTGATAGACTAGATGGACATGTTAGTCTTTCATGACCATGAACTGATACCCCTGCCAAACTGACTCTATTGCTGAACTGCAATTAGTAATTTTTAAAATATCTTTTTTATAGCTTAGGCGTTTGGGCAAATGAGCACTGCTTTGTTGGGAGAGGTCTCTTCTGACTGAGTTAACATTGCTAGATCAGATAGAATTTCTAAGTAAAATATCCACGATCAATCTCCCTTTTAAAAAATGAAGATGAAAAAAGAGATAAAGCATGTTAGTTTCACGCTGTTAGATGTGACTAAGGACCTGTTCTGCGGCTCATGATCAAATATTTTGACAAACTGGTTCTTCCTACAGGTAATGCAACATTTCAAAATGGGTCACTATAAGACTGGAATTCATGAATGAAGTATGTTTAAACAGAGGAAAGCCACATTTAAATGGTTTCATAAGGAACTCCAGTGCACAAACTCAAGACAATTCAGACTATACAGTTTTCTCCAATGTCTGTGAGAACTTGGAGACAGGAACAACAGCATGAGCTTGTAACGGAATATCATCCTTAACTCTCAGTTTCCTGGCAGTCATTCATCTGAGTCACAACTTTAACAGTGTTTAGTTTTTTGATTCTCCCTTCATATGAATCCCCTGTGGGGTTTTTTGTTGTTGTTTGTGTGTTTGTTTGTTTTTGTTTTTGTTTTGGCGCTTTTTTTTTTCTTTTGTGGAAGCTGTTTTAGTAACAGTTTCTCTGTATTATATATACTTGTAGAAACATGTTCCACCAGTATTTTAAAAATACATTCTTTTTCAGGATTGAAACACAGTCTTGTTTTCATTAACAAGCAAGCCCAATCAAAGTCCCTTTACCCATACATGGGCTTTCAGCCAGCAAACTAATGTTTTCTTGCTTTGGATCTGGAGACAAGGGGTACATGGGGTTAATAATTCCAGCAGGAAACAAAGCCTAGTTTTATGCAAGCTGCATATATAGGAGCAGAAAGGCTTTGGAAAAGCACATGTAGGCCAAGACTGATGTGGGACCAGATAATCTAATACTGACAAAAACAGTTCCACCCTGCCTCTCTGTACAGAGGGATCAGAGAATCATACAAAGATAACTTCAGATGCCAATATTTGGTGGATTCTTGGGAATAAACTTTATTGTCCCTTTTTTCAACGGTGTATTTGAAAGCTCCTAGTTACGGATACACATTAAGACACGGTCTATTTTTCAAAGCAGTAGATATCCACAGCTTACTAATGACAGTAAATCAGGTAATCTTTAATCTAACTCTTTTCTCCTTGTTAACAGGAAAAGATTCCAAATTTGCATCCATGTCTTTAATTGCTATGAAGACAAAATTCAGCAGGTGTTCTTAGAGTTCTTTTTACATTATCAGTAGAAAATCATATTTTGGTCAAAACTTCACTGACTGTTTTGCTATTTGGCTAAAATGAAGGTCTGAGACTGAGTATGGCTACTCTTATAAAAGCAAACATCCCACTGAAATTGTAGGCATTATTTCTAGTTTCATTTTGGGTATCCATATTGTAGAACTTTTCATCTGGCTTCTTTGACTCCTTTCTATTTAATAGAAGAAAATAGACCCCTTCATGTTTATTTAAATTTATTGAACTTTGCTCAGGTAGTCAACCTTGGATAAGATGAACTGTTGTTCTTTACCTACAAAAGATTCCTAGGTGAGTGGCTAAGACGGAGCAGTTTACAATGCAGGGAAATTAATTCTACCCTCAGTGTCAATAAGAGCTTTACTGGTGAAAACGGGTTCTGGTAGAGAACATAGGTGGTAGAATCTCTTTATCATACTGATCAAAAAACTTGGACAGTAGTTGGTTGCATTTTTTTTCCCTAGGATGGGAATTTTATTCTGTGAAGCCAATGGGAATTCTAGGGTTTCAGAGTCCCCAGAGATTAAGTGCAAAGAATACAGCACTTTTTGTTGGCTCACTGAACCAGGTCCCTGCTTGCCTGTTTATCCCTTTTCTCCCTCTAATTCTTGCCATTAAGGTTAGGGCATTTATTATTTTAATGCAAAAAGTATAATGGTTTTGAATCTGGAAATGGAACTTAAAGACCCCCTTCTCCTGCCAGAGGAGTGCAGCTGTATTAACTACTGGGCAATGTGTAGGCTCTCCTGTATTTCCCACTGACCTGTTTTTTTGCACAGTAGCCCAGTATTTAATGTAAGAGTCTTCTTTTCCACTGCAGCCCCAGCTTTGCACACAGACTGCTAGTTAGGCACTATTTTCAAAGGAAGAAATGAACACCATCAGTCTGGAGCAAACCTGCAGCTTCTCTCCATCAGTTTTTGGAAATGGTGGTCCATGGGAAAACTACACGGTTGTGTTTTACTTGGTGCTGTGAGCATGTTTTAGGTGTGATCTTTTCCTCTCTCCTCCCCCTCTACCTTTCCCTCCAACATATGCATTTCATGAGAGTTAGGCACAGGGAAGCCTCTTTGGCTTGATCCAAACATCCCGAAGCATGAGATAAGCACCAAGACCTTAGCTCAGACACAATGGCAGCATCTCTAAACAAGTACAGTAGCAGAACTTCAGGTATCTGAGTACCTAAACACTCCTGCTTTGAAGTCTGTGGTAAATGACTCTAAGTCATTCATGATTTCTCTGCATAGATCATTTGTTTAGTCATTCTTTTGGCTTTTATCCTTAATCATCAAACCAGTTGAGTTTAGCAAATTTTAGCGAAATCCTTTAACGTTTAGGAAACATAGTAGTTACTGTGGAGACATGTATAAATATATCTGGCCTGAAAAGAGCAAAATATATTTTACAGACATAAAGGAACAATGCTGCTGTTTCTTTTAAATATCGCTTGTTGTTTTAGTCTTAAGTTTTCTAAACCAAGACTTGTGGAATTTGGCATTTATTCTTCTGTTCTTTTGATAAGTACCTAAACAGGATGTCCTTGCAAACCAAATGAAAAACAGCACCGGAAGATTTCCTCCCTCAGGAATAAGTATTAAAATTGGCAGATGGCTTAAGTGGAAGTACATAGGAATGCACTTTAGCCAGCACTTGAAAATAGTTCCAGCAGATATTGCTGAGATAGATTCATGAAACTCCATCAGACATCTTTCTGCATTGAATCAATTTTTAATGGCCTCAAGCAAGAGTTTTATTTTATTCTGTCCTAATTGTTGCAAATAGCCTTATCTAAAAATAAAAATGCATAAATATCTGAATGTAATAATATTTTCATCTACTTTTATATCATGGGAATGGTAAGGAAGGTTGCTGACATACCCGAGCTATAGAACATTTATGGAAACTTTATGCAAGCTCTCAGGCAACTTGCAACTGAGTTCAAATGTATGTGTGTATGTACAGTCGTTCATGTAAGCATTGCCTTTAGCATATGGGTGTGTATGGAGACTGCTTATGTATAATAAACTGCATAAACCAGACAATATATTTACTTATGCAGTTCTGAGCCCCTCATGAGAGTTGTGCACTTCAAACATTTGCTTCATAAGAACTCAAACAATTAGATTCTCTGTCCAGTGGTAAACAAGCAAAACAAAGCAATGACAAAGTGCCAGAAATAATATTCGCTCCTGCTCCAGATCCTTCCAGAATTAGCTATATAATAGGAAAGTTAAAGAAATCTAGTATCTATTGGCCCTCTAGTGGTAAAACGAGAGCTTTTGGGAAAAGGTGCATCCAGATTCTAGCAGAAAATACACCATCTCTTAATTGTGTGAGAAAGGAAAATAAGAGGTAAAATAGCGTGCTTTTGTATATATTATCTATGTGTTTATAGATAGATGGATAGAAGCTAATTTAAGGAATCTTTAGAGACTTCTGGATTGGATCTTAGCTAGTTAGAGGGTCAACACATTCCATTGTGCAGTACTAACATGCCTGATGACAGTATTGCCATTGTTTTCATAATAAATAAGGCCTGGACTTCCTTGGCTGAAGTGTAAAACAAAGAAAAATAACTATGCTGAAGAATTTCACACTAAGAAAAATAAACATCTTAACTAACTGTCTTTAGTAGACTTATATAAGAAAAGATATGCATATCTGTGTCTTTCCAGCAAAGAGAGAAGAGATGACAACAGGGTTTGGAATTGTTGGCCGTGACCTTGAGAGACTTCTTCTAGTTCACTGTGACTAACTCTGTGTAGGCAGAGAGGTGAGGACTTTCTCTTTACCTCTACATTTCTTTAAAGGAAGGGGATACTCTATCTGTTAATCATCTGTGGAGCATTTTTACCATTGTAAACTTTGTATTGCTGCAGGAATACTTTTTTTCTTTTTTGTGAGGATCTAGCTGCAGCGTGATGAGACATGCTAGTATGCATACTGAAGTGTTTCCCTGTCAGAAAAGTGTTTCTTCCTTCTCCTGTGAGACTTTCTCTCTTGTGGTATCACCTGTTCAATGCCATCTGGAAACCGTGAAGTGAAATAAAACAGCATGCACAGGTGCTACAATTTTCTATTTAATTGCTACCATACAGCAGAATGTATAAGGGAAAGGACATTGACTTTTAAATGCTACAAAGATGGTTCAAAGGGTAAATTAGACAATAATATGAATGCAGGTACTTATGGAAGCTACTGATGGTAGGTTTAGTGTTATGTTGGTGCTAGGATTTTCCTTCTCAAAAAGTGGAAAAGGGTTACCTTCATGTTCAGGACTCTTTTATGGAACCCAATTTGGTTTTCATTTTATGCAGAAATTAAATTCTGACTCTCCAAATAGTAAGATATGAGATATGAGCTGTACTTACCCTTATGTATTACTTTTCATCTTAGGTTTCCCATATAATGTATGAAATTATAGTTATTAAAAGTTTATTAAAATATATTAGAAAATATTAAACATAGACTATGTTTTGTGCATGAACACAAGAGTGTGTTCAAAGTATTTCAATTAATGTTATATACTTGGAAAAAAGGTAAATCTATAATTTTTTATATAACTAACTAGAAAGGGCCCAGATGGACTCAGCAGAGAAAATGTCTCCATAAAATTCTTTTTGCAGTCTATGTTTGATGTACAATGATAAAATTGTCTTTTTTATTTTATTATTTTTTTTAATAAGAATTTTCTCAGCCTCAGAGATCTACATGTAAGGAGAATTTTTCTTTGATAAAAAAATAAGTAAAAACTGTTTGTTCTTGTCAATGGTGAAAAGCCATGGTTATATCCAGTATATCGATATCCCTGAGAGATACATAAGTTCCTTTGTTTAGATTAAATAGGTGAAAGAATAGATGAAAGGCATTAAAAACAAGTATCAGTTGTTCTAAAGTTAAAAATCAACTGTGAAACAATTATGATGAGGAAAAAAAAGTCTGCATTTTTAATGTCAGTGTCTCTTCTGACTGGTTCTGGGATTTTCTAACTGTTGTTTTTAATGAATTTATTCCATGGTGTCCTTCTTGAACTTTCTAACAACAGAGGGTAACAGAAAAATGTGTGTAGGTTTTAGAATGTTGAGATATATTTGAAGTTTTTGCTGTCACCAGTTTTTTGCCCCCCCAGGTTTTAAGCTTATTTAAAATTAATGAGAAAATTTTCATTTCTATCCCGTCCTAACTAATATTGTTCAGAAATATACCCCCAACAGCAAATCAATAAGGAAAGTAACCTGAAACACAATGTTGTGATAAAAGTGAAACGGCATGTTATTAAATTTTGGAACCTTTTTCTCAAGAGAAAAAAAAAAGAGAAGATAGATTTTGAGGAACATATCTCTGCAAAAGGACAATACTTTCATTTGCTAGATTACTGAGCTGGGAACAGGATGGTTAGCTGTAAGCTGCTGAATTGTTAAGCATGAATTAGTTGTGTGTGTTTTCCAAAGGAAGTTCAGATTTATTTTAACTATAAAATCAATTTAACTGTAAGAAAAGATGTTCTTAATAGCATTTCTTTTAGTATTTTCCTGGTCAATAATATCCTCACTGCTCTGACATCAGGGTGAGCAACATGTGGGATTGGAAAGGAAATCAGCTTGTTTTTGCAGGGGTACATTTGTAGGTGTAGACTAAAATGCCTAGGGAATGCCAGCTGATTTACCAACACTGGAAACAATAGATTCTCTCTCCTCAGCCACATCACACCAGAGGCTCAGGTTCTTTTATTTCTTGTGCTCCACAAGAGACCTTTTACAGTACTATATGTGATTTTTATGACTGCAGTAGGTATAATGACCATTCTTTATGATTCTGTGTCATCAAAGAACGATCAAGTTGACATGGATTTATAGTGACCACTATGAAGGAATGAGCGGGTTTTGAAAGTGTTGGAGTTGTATAACAGCGCTACAGAATATTATATCCATACACATCTTATAGCTTTTTTGGTATGTGTTATAAATTCCCATTAGCAGTTTCTAACATTAGGAAAATCCTGTTAACAGTGCTTGGCATTAATAATATGACATGAATTTTCTTCGAGATAACCTGATTATGTTTCTCTATGAAATTTGTCTCCATTACAGATTCTAACGTCACTAGTCCCAAAATAATAAGTTTTATCAAGTGTTAACTCTAGCAAAGTAGATTCAATTAAGCTTTAAAGTAGTAATTAACAGACTTCAGAGCCACAGAGTTTGGATTAAGATGGTTTGATGTTTAGTTAGTTGCACAACTATCAAAAATGCTTGGCTTAGTTAAGTACTAGTTGATTGGCAAAACTTGTGACAAGTGGTTAACTGTGAAAATTTGCTGTACTCTACCTCCTTTGAAGCCAGAAATATCTTACAAATAAATCAGCACTTCTCTTATCCATATCTTTCAGAAATGAAATGACAAAAGTCTACTAAATGAATTTAAATAGGTTTAGGTGACAATACCTGACAGGTTTTAGTGTACAGAGCCAACATAATTTATAGCATTTGACAGACAGATGAAATGTTAAGGTCCCTGGTTCTCAAGTAACTAGTGCTTAATCTCAACCTTGATTAGCTAAGTAATTCCATTAAATTTAAGTTATAAGTGAGGTTACTGTGCCTATTTGTATGCTTATGGTCTAGTACTTGCTCAAAAACCTTACAAGATCAAGATTAATCGAAGACTTTGTCATGACTACTAATTTGACACTGACTCAAAGAAATCTCCAGAGTCTTCACAACTTCTAGTTCTCCTCAAAATCTGGAGCATTTCTCCCTTAGTTTAAACTTGTAAGATGAAAAAGTTTCAATCTGAGCTGATCGTAACAGGTTTTCCATAGTCTGTGCAGAGAAACAGGGAATTGACCTGAACTGTCTGAGATTTTAGATCTAAAGATGAGACAAGCTGTGCTCCTGAAGATTTCGTGTTCCTCTGCTGATGTTACATTGAGCAGAAGACAATTGTAATAGATATTGATGACCAGTTTTAAACACGTAAAGATATGTGAGGTGAGTCCTTTGCTTGGAGCCCCAATTTTTAGTGTTTTTATACCTAGTGGTGAAGAAAATCGTATATGTCTAGTTCTAATTTTGCAGTAATAGGCTCACATTGTAACAAAGAATGACAAGTCATTCAGGCATCTGTAGTAAGGAATTATATAAAACCTAATATGTTCACCTTAATGCATTTTTTTCAGTTAAAAAACATGTGCTTATTTATGTGCACATAACATTATATATATACACATACACACATATATAAAAATTATATTCACACATTCAATCCTCAAGTCATGCACTTTTTTCTGCTATGTTATTTTTTTATTTTTGCATGCTAAAATGCTAAACTAACTTTAAAGTTGTTGTTTGATTAAACAGTAAAAAATACACAATAATTCATACCTTGATTTAGCTTCGTGTTTTATTGCAAGTATTGCTTTTCAATTAAAACAGCAAACACCCTGAGTTCAGTTCAAATTACTTCCTGTCATTTGGAATTTCATCAATGTTCATATCTTCCAACATACCAAAAATAGCATATGATGGATAGAATAATGACTAAATCATCACAGAGTAGTCTACTGTTTAAAGGTGAAGGCCAAGTCCTTGCTTTTTGAGACAGTTCCATGTAGTAAGAAGTTTGAAGGCTTTGTGAAGTCCCTCTGCATTCCCCTCTGTGGTTCAATGATGAAAACTAAAACTAGTTCAACAAAACCAGAACAAACAATCGTCAGAGCTGGAACCTCACCACAAAGCACTGAAATGCGGAGGAGAGGAAGTTTTTTTAAATGAAGTGCATGATTTCAGTGAGTTCTGGATGAAATTCACAATAAGGTGAAAACAAGTAGAAATGTATGATTGGCAGGCAGACCTGTTTTTATACTGTGAGATGCAAACTGATGATTGCAAGACCAATTTAAATAACTTTCCGCTATCATATCTATAAAATGTGTGTAAACATTCTTCACCAACAAAAGGTGTCTTATAACTTGCACAATAAACCAGGAACCCAGATGAGGACAGGTATGCAAAAGGTGTTTCAGTAATAGAATGTAGCTGTCTGCTTTTTGAACTGAAGGTGTGACATAAAACTGACTACAATGAAATTGTTCAGCATCAAAAGATGTTGGGTTTGAAACACTTTTGTTGTTTTGATATGTTAATTTTTCTTGTGACAAGAAGCTTGATTCTGATGTTTGTACTTTGCAAACTATTCTCTGCAACGTAATAGAACTTGTTGCGGAAAATAGAGATGACTGGGAAAGATATGAGGCTTGGAGAAGAATGTATAATCCCTGATAAGGACTTTTACTACCAAGATGAACATCAAACACCGAAAAAGACATTACATCAAATGGACAGTTCACCCTTGTTATCCCCAGTTACCCCCAGTTTGTGTTTATACAGTTCCGATGTTAAGTGTACCCCTGGTTGTTGTTTTAAAAATCCCATTCTCCATATTGTCTTTATCTCCCCTCATGATTTTCCCGCCAGAGCCTGTTGCTCTCCCTTGCTTTCCCGCTCCTCTGCCTGTGATTGGCCACTGTTTGGTGCAGTGCAGAGGCAGCTGTTATTGGTCCTTTCCCCTAGATACCCAAAAGTTACCACCCATTCCCCTCCTGAAGTCCAATCCCTGCCTTCCCTGACCTGTCAGTCCTTCTCTCCTCCCCTTGCCTGAGTCCAGTCCCTGATCCTATCCTATATAAGCCCGTGTTCCCCTCAATAAACCTGGCATTGCTTCCACACCCTCAGCTGTGTCCTAGTCCTTTCTGCAGTGCCCTATCCTATTCCCTTTCACCCACGAGCTGTGGTAAGAACTACATCTGTAGTACAGATGTACATGTATACACTATGTATATTATGTATATTAATCTTTAGACATCTTATCATTCCACTGAGCAGCAGCAGTAGAACTAGTATGCTGAAAATCAATTGACTAATCAGAGATATGGAATGACTTCCATATGAAGACTCCATACACAGATGAAGAATCTTCAGCAAGAGACTGAATATTGTGTGATATGCAACAAAAGTGATATGCAACAAAAGTCTTTAAAACCCAAAAAGGGACTGACACATGATCATCTGTGATTTTCAAACTGAAGCATAGGGCTGGAGTTCAAAATGATCCTGATTTATTAGTGAAATTGACTGAGAAGAAAATGAGACAGATATTTAAGAAGAGCCATCATAAAGTAAGAATAATCATGGAATCATAGAATCATTAGGTTGGAGAAATACAAGGTGAGAAAAACTATTTTACAGCACTTCTTAGGAAAAGACTGAGGTTACGGGGAATCAGAACTTCACTATGCCATATTTTTATAATGAAAACAATCAAATTAAGATGTTTAAATAGGAATTAAGGCCTGAAGACATGTAAATGATTCATCTGCTATTAAGCAACATTAATCTATCAGCTGAAATTCAAGTTTGGATACTGCAGAGTCATAGTATGTGGCCTGAATGAAGAGTCTAAATGAAAACAAGAAAAACATTGAAAAGTATGGAAAATGTAAAGCGTGAGAAAAAAATGAAAGACATAGTGCTACTCACCTTAAAATACAGAAGATTTATAGAGCTCATGATAACTCCCATCATATATATATAAAAAAAATCTTCCAAAGAGGAATAGAATAACCTGTTCTTCATAACTATGACAGATAAGAGGAATAATAAATTACTATTGTTTGGTTGGGGTTCTTTTTTTGGTAAATTGATCATATTTGATACAGGAAAACTTTTTAACAGCAAGGAAGTAAAGAACAGAACATATTCTACATATATTGTGTGGTCTACATCACTCGAACACTGTCAGAAATAGATATACATGATCAGGCCGGCACAAAATTACACAGAGACAATGATTTCTGAAGTAATGGCATTGTTACTTTTTTATGATTCTTATGAGTCTAGTGACATTCAGTAATGTGTTACTTCAAAAAAAACCCCAAAATAATGGAGCTCAGAGCCACAGGATAGCATTGAATCTAAAACGATGAATAGCTGGACAAAGTGACTAAACCGATTTGCCTATGACAGTTAGTAAGTAGAACAAGCAGTGATCTAATACTGTAATATTTATATAGGATTGCCGCATCACAGAAATATTATACTGAAAAGATCATTTTGAGGCAAGCTTTTAGGTTTACAGATTTCTACATATTCTTTTAAAATCTTCCAACCTGAAGACACCTTCTGGAAAAATGTCTTGGATTCTCTACTGTTCGTCTGGGTCTTTTTTACTTTTTCTTTTTTCATTTTTCTTTTTTCCTTTTTCTTTTTTCATTTACTCATCCTATTTGCTTGTTTAAAAAAACAAAACAAAACAAACTAAAACAGACAAAAAATATTTTTCTATGTGTATAATACAAGATATACATTTTATTAAGCCTTTTAAATAAATGTAATCCAACATTCTAGATTTCATAGATTTTTAGTAATATTTATTGTATACTTGGGGTCTTTTGGTAAAATATAAGATTAGAGAGACACTATAAGCAGTGTTCTGCAGATCACTTGATGTTTTGGGCATAAATTATTTCTCTTAGCGGATGTTGAAAGTTCCACTCTTTTGGAATGGGTAAAATATAAAAAATGCAGATGAAAATCTGACAGAAGTAGCTATTTGTTCATTTTTTTGATGGAGGTACACATATTTTATTCCTTGAGGGAGGAAAGAAGAAGAAAAAGGAATGAAAGTTACAATAGCATATCTCCTCAGCAGATGGTTCCTTCCAAAGGAACTGAAAGAATAATTCTCTATCAACAGGGGGATTTGGAGATGATGCAGTTGGAAAGGCCCCTCATTGCAGAGGAAGTAGAGGCCTGGGAAAGTCAGTGAAAAGAAAACTAGTAATATCAGCAAATTGAAATGTAGGGTGCAGTTACTGGGAATATAAGAAGAAAACCAGGAGTTTATTAACTAATTTTTCTTATAAGAAGAATACAAGACTTTCATAATTAGACTTCTTAAAAACTTTTTATTCAGAAATAATTTCTTTAAAAGGATCAGAAAATAATGTGATTGAATATAGGAATTTTTAGAGTAAATATCAAATTCTTGTAAGAAGGAAGTCTATACTTTTAAAAGTATTAATTAACAAGAAGAAAGTCTGGAACAGGGTGCAAATATTATTAGATAGAAATGGAAATGAAAAAATGGATGCTTCTGAGGTAGTTGTGATACTTTGAAGATATAGTGTGTGGAAAAATTTAAAGACAAGAATTTCACAATTTTCATAAACTTGAGACCCAAACAATATTTTGTGTGCTTCCAAATACAGTGACTGAAACTAGTTCATCTTAGCAAGTAAAGTCCTCTGAAAAGCAGGACCAGTAAATTTCCTTCAGTGACTCAGTCTGAATATAATAAAAAAATACTGTTTAGATTAGAGGCAGTTCCAATTAATGTAAATAATTATAGGAGAAGGACACACCTTTGCTGTGTTAGTATTTTTGTGCATATTATTTTCTGGGATCTTAACCCAGTGTAGTATTGTAAGACCTCAAGGTGACAGCACTTCCCAGAGTACTTAGAGCCCTCTCAGGAAATAAAACCATGGTGAATTTCTGCATGGGTGAATGAAGATGGGCTCCTGCTTCTTGAAGCTGTGTTTGAAATGGCTGGACAGTGCACATTTATTCTGGATACCACTGAGCAACGGTAAAGTGGCACAATGCCACAACAAATATATCTTTATTTGCTGCCATCCAGTCAGACATATCTGATCTTTGCTAGGAGTCAGGCTTACTTAGAAACAGCACCGTGTAAAAAGAGTTACGCAATTTGTTGACTGGAGTTGCCTGTATTAATCCAGGCTGCAGAACGAGAAGACATCATGTCTTTTAATTTGTGTAGCACTCACTCTTTCAGACTACATTGTGAGGAGAGTGACTCCATAATAATCAGAAGATTTGGTTTCAAAACCGCATTCCTAATCTGACCAAAAAGTCAACTGTAGTTACAGGCAGAGTATTCTGCACCAAGAAGGATAGGCCTCTTGGCATACACATTGTCGAATTTCAGTACTAGACTGTTTAAAACTGGCTAAAATTAAACTCTAGCAAGATCCAAGCTCTGGCTAATTGTGTGAAAGAGATGTATTTGTCAGTGTTCTAAGAAGTGCTATAAAATTAAATTGAAATGTCAGTAGGACAAACATGAGGGTTTATATGACTATTATGCACAGATGCTTCAACTATTTAAGTGCACAAGACAGTATGTCTGTTTATCCCATAAATCTCCAATCCCAAATAGATAAGATGGGAAAGGAAGGGAAGGAAAGGGAAGGGGTTAGATTTAATCTTTAGGAGTGATAATATAAATTATCAATTACTTGTAGCACTGCCCCAAACACCTATTCTCTTTCATTTCTTCAAGTCACTTTTAAATTTCTTTTTAAACTTTCCATTACGTGATTGTTTTTTGGAAATTCTTTTTAAACTTCTATTCCTTTTCGACATTACTGCTTGATAACTGCTAATGCATGTATACTTTTTGCTTTTGCACAGGAACACCAACAATGACCTTCTATGCCTAAAAGAATTGATGGACAGGTGGTTGCAGGCATCTGCTTCTTCCTGGAAAGATTTTTTTTTTCTAAAATATCTGCGGGGATAGTGGAGGAATTAAAGAATCAAGGGAGGATTGTTATAAACAAAACTATAGACCTTCTCCATATGGTTGCAAACAGGTTTCCTTAGGCTTGGCCTTGAACAGTCCAGTCTCCTTCAGGGCAAGTTCACTGGAGTGCAATGGCCTGCTATTAGAAGCCTGTGTTTTCTAACACCTGGTCAATGAATGGAGTTTCCAGTTAGTAATTAGACACATCTTGCAGGCAGCAGAAGAGTCCCTTTTTGTATGGTGTTTTCAAAGATGGGGGGGAGAATGGGGTGCCTAAAAAGCAGAAAGAAAAAAGCTTCCTGTATGGTGTTTCATGTTCGCTTACACTCTGTCAGGAAAAAAAAACCTGGGATTGAAGTTAGTTCCATATTAAATTTCATAAGGGGACATTCCTACTGGATTCTAGACTGATTTTTTTTACTCTGTTAAAACTCAATATCATATTACAGGTCTTGAAAATAAATGTGTTTTGCGAGTTAATGAGTAACAAGGCACTTAAGAGAAATCCCTGGATCCCTACATCTCTCTGGAGCCCAGAGAAGTTAGCATTCATTGACAGCTCCAAGGGGATTTATTTAAGCCTAAAATAAGTATTTCTTTGGACTTAATTATAGGAAGTGCTTAAGCTGGTGAATTCAAATGCCAAAAGCAATTCATTTAGTCCAAGGAGAATCTTTTCCTGTTCTGAAATTAAATATCTCAGAATAAGTAAAAAAAAAAGATGAGTGAATATTACCTATTTTTTATTGTGCCTATTTTTGACCTTCACTTTATCCTTATATGATAAAACCCCCCTTTCCTTGTAAAGCAGCTCTTGTTCAACTCCTTGATACTTTCTGAAACAGGTATGACAAACACTTTTGTTACAACAATAAGTAAATGCCTCAAAGTCCAAAGAATTTAATAGTTTGAAAAATAAGAGGTTTATGGCTTCTGTTGGTTTTCATGTGTGCATACTGTCTGTGATTAACACAGGAATGATTAATTATTGGTTGCTAAATTGCACTTTATTTCAGTGTCTCGTATAACTATTACTAGAATGTGTATGCCAGAATTTCTGACAATGTGCAGTTCCAGGGGCTACAGTGAAACTCACTGACAGTAGATATCTGGCTCCCGATCTCTTAGCAGATAGAAGGTGTCTTTTACACTGATATATTTTCCTGCAGGTACTAACGATTTCAGAGACCAAATGAAGGAAAGAAGCACACAAAGGTAGATGGGTATAATCATTGGATGCATGTTTGAAAGAATGACTGTTCTGTTTCGAATTTCAGGAAAGTTGTATTATTTCAAGTTCTGAGGTGCATTACTCTGTACATTTCTAATATACCAGGAAGACAAATTATATCAAACAGCATATATCTGAATTGGGTTCTGCTTTCTTTTGACAAATCACAGTATTAAAATTTATTTAGGAAAATAAAAAATAAGTAGAAATCTACAACTTTGAAGTTTTTTTTTTCTTTGTTTCCTGGACATTGAACTGCTGATGTTACTCCCAGACAATTCTGCTCTCCTGCTATATAACTGGTATTTACTAATATAATCTGGAATTAACAATGGAGTAATTTCAGCTTGCAACACTGGGAGAAGCAGAGGTACAAATAAGAGGAACACCTTGGAAGAATACCACAGCAGCTGCACACTGTGTAAACGCATTTGTAAAATACATAAAAGATCACTTGGCTGATCTTTAGTGTTCTGTGTAAAACTCAGTATGTCCTGTTTCAGGAACCAGGGCCAGATGTACATCTGGAGCAGAATTTGACCCTGTTAGTTCAAGGAAGCTGGAACAAAGCCTTTACAGAATCCATGTTTAAAATTCACTGTAGCATGCAGATTCTAATTCAGCCAGTTGGTTATTTACAGATGGATCAAAAATTATATTCTGAGTAGTATTCTAACAGTATTCTAAGCACACAACTCCAATGAAAAATTAACAAAAATTTTCAAATCCTACAGTTTGTTACATGGACCACACAAAGGTACAGCTGTCAGTATTCTTAAAATACAAGCTTAAGTAGAATCTCTACTTTCATTTTTTTAGTAAGAGACAGGTTTGTCTAATTACTTGAAATACAATTATTTAATGCCTTGAAATCCACTCACAGATTTAATGTCTGTAAACATGCTGACTTACAAAAGGCATAAACATCGAGATCTGTTTCTAGACAGAATTTTAATTAATTTTATATTAATATTTGTTTGAAAAATGTGAGTGAAGGTTAAAAAAAGGCAAAACAAGAAGTCATATTATTAACTTCAGTAACATACAAAGAAACATTCCCTTTTTTTAGGGTAGAAAACTTAGTCAGGATCCATTATCGAAACACAATGTAATTAAATGACCAATGTAATCTCATGCTTGTGAATACAGACAAATCTTGTCAAACTCTTCCAACTGCTTTAGTTTCAGGCTTGCCTAAAATAACTGGCTGATATCCACCCTCCCTCTCCATTTCAATTCACATTTTGATTATATAAACTATATATACTTCAGTATTTCAGGAAGGAAGTGCTGTTTAAACAGCATGGCATATATAGAAACTTACTTATCATGTCAGCTATTATTATATCTCAGAAAAAAAATTCTCAGCAAAATTTAGCTACATTGAAATCAATAAGAAAATTACCTGCTGTCTTTAACATTGGGATTTTATCCTCTGTTACTTTTGCGTCATAGCTTTATGTATATGTCGAACAGGATTGATTGCACAGTGGAATCTGTTTGAATTTTACAAAAAATCTGACTTGCAAAAGGGTAAATTGTCCATACGATGAGTCATAAAACTAAACATAATTAGTGCACCTCATTCCACGTCAAAACTTTCTGAGAAATCTGTATATTCAGATCTGCCTTTACTGACTTAAAAGTGAGAACTCTGGCCAGTGTCTTCGGTCTTGTTTCTTTTCAGTCCTTAATCAGGTTTCCAAGCAAAGATGATTTCAAACATATAATTAAAAATTGCAGTGTCAAGACAGTTACTTCAAGAAAGGTACAAAATAGTTTTTTAAGCCATTTTTTCCCACCATTCCAAAACCAATTATTTGATACTTCTATACTAACTTTTGCTGATCCAAAAGTACATCCTTACTGCCCTCTGAGTCATATGTTAATTTTTGATTCAAACTATACCATGTCCTCACCCTTTATAATAGGTCCATTACATAAATTCACATCAAGGTATTCAAACCTATGTTCAAAACATCAGAAAACTGTTTTATACAGTCTTTGCTCATCTCCACTAATCCTCCAAATAAAAGATAAAGTACAAAGACCTCTTAACACATATTTGGAGGGAAAAAAAAGAAAAATGGTCATCAATCTCTTTTACCCTGTTTTATCTAGCTGTGATCACATGGTCGATGTATATGCTAACCAATTTAATCAGGGTTGTTTTGGTATGGTTTAGTTTGGATTTTTTTCACTAATTGCTTTGTAGTTCTTACATTTATTTATTCCTATACAGAATAATGGCTTCAGAATTTCCCATAAGAAGGCTGAGACACGAAAGATGATACATCAGGAAATGAAAACTTAAATGTCCTTAAGGAAAATCTGTTTCATTTGGGGGTTTAGAGCAGATGTTTACATTTTTGCTGGTTTTGAGGAATAAAGCATGTCTCTTGCATTGATTTGTTTATCAAATAATGATATAGAATAAGATTGTTCCTGTGCTTTTAATGAGAAACAAAACAGAGGTTTAGATACCAGAAAGAATCAAAATAAAGAAAAAAATCTCCTTCAATTCATACATTGGGAGTTTTTTTTTAGACTAGTCCCCATTTTGTAAGAAATCTGTTAATATAGTAAAGCCAAGAAAAGCAGAAAATTTTCATTACCTTTACAGTTGTATCATGTTTTTGCCTCCTTATTGAGCAAACAACTGTGGATCCCTAAAGAGATTCATGAGAGAGATCAGGGTGGTAAGAGTCTTGAGCATATATATAAACTGCCTCTGTGTCAAACTCAATTCAAGTCTTTCTCTTGCTGAAATTCTTGTCAAAATACCTAGTACATCCCAAGCTTTTACTTTTTTGAGGGACTTTTCCATGTCTTTTGTGAGAACAGTAATCACCAAACCCAGTGACAAAGGTTCCATACATTTTCATCTTTGTCTCTTTTGTTACTTATGAATCTCAAGAAAGAGACTGCTCTGAAAAGGTCAAGGTATTATATATGCTGCACAGGTGTCAAATCCTTCCCTCTCTTCCCTAGAGGAAATGAAGATTTATGTGTACTTACAGGAGGACCTTATGGGTTTGTTGGTGTTGGTTCTTTGTTTGTTTGTTTTTTTCTGCCCTGTTACAGTCAAGAGAGAGTATAATGGCTCTTGAAATGGCTATTTTGTAGATTTATCCTAGGTATTTATCCCATTTTTCTGTCATTCATGACTAAAGGACCACCAGTAAGATTAGAGCAACCTCTTGGCCTTCATTAACCACATTATAGGTTATCTCTCCTGAAAAGTCTTTCCTTCTTGTCTTATTTTGTGTCACTTCATGGTTTAAGTGCCTTAGTAAATGGGCAGTTTTGAAGAAGTAGATTATCCATTCATGACTGTTTATGTGCTGCCCCCCCCCCCCTCGTTCTCTGTTTCTTTGCCTTTTCAATGTATGAATGTATGAATGTATGATGGAAAAGAACAAAGAGATTTGATGGAAAGTCAAGCTAATCAGGTTGAATCCCCTTCACCTCATATATGCAGGAGTTAAATTTTGCAGTTCAGGTTCTGAAGCTGTTCAATAAATTGAGAAGCATATGCTGAGGGGAAAAAATGGGAGGAAGCCAAGGAGAACATACTTTTATGGTGTTTTGTAGCCTCTGGGAAAGGAAAGCATTGCTCTTTCAGAAGAGTCAGATTAGTGCTCTCCTCTAGGCACCTCATCTGGAGAAATTTTTCCGTGGCTGACTATAATTTCTGTCATCTGGAAAAGAAAGGAAGTGCTGCTTTTGTAACAAACTGTATGATTAATTTGGAGCTGTCCAGCAGGGTGTGGGCTCACTGACAGTTTTTCATTCTGAAGCAGCCACTCTTCCTTCAGTAATAAACCTATTGAGATGATATGGAAAGGTACTTGTTAGTGCTGTGTGTTTTATGTAAAGTATAAATGTGATATCAATGATAAGACTGCTTGAACAATGAAAACAGAGAAAAGTACACAGACATTTGTTTCTAAGAATTTGCAGATCATTATGTTTTTGTGCTTTAGGCATGGAGGGAGATCCATTGATTTAATCATGACAATTCATTTGTTGTAAAGATAAGAATGTGCTGGGATTTGGTTTTATTATTATTGTTACTTAGCTATTATCTTTATGAACAACCTAGAGGACACTGTTTCCTTATTTTTGTTCACATCTCTAATGCTTTACACACAGTTAATTCCACTTTTCATCACTAGCCCAGTGTGAGAGCAGAACAGTTCAAATATATTTAATTAATCCTGTCACAATCAAATTTTTCTGCCCTTGCACACAGAGAATTATATCTTACTCCACAGTTTCCCAAATACAACAGACTGTTGAAGAAAAATACTTCAGGACTGAAGAAACTATATTAGCTAATGCCTCATTGCTTCTCATAAAATTTAGGAACCTTTAAGAGGATGTCAGTAAACATTAATCCAAAATCAGCAAGGTCTATTTATTGATAGAGTGATATCTAAACTTCTTAGTAGTTTCAATTTTATTTAAAGCCAAAAGTATTTGGTCTTTAGTTTTATTGTGCTCTGAATGTCAGTGAGTCAGGATAGATTTATTTTAAACTGACTCATGATTTTATAAGATACAGGATGTTTGGCACTTTACAACAATTATCTCTATAAGAAAGATCAGTACAAAAAAATAACAATACAATTAGATTCAATGCTTAAAATGATGTCAGATTTATAATAGCTCAAGCACTTCCACACTGTATAGGCTAATCACATCCTAAAAGCTACCTAACACCAACCTGATGCTTCTTCTTCAACTATACAGCTTTTATTATAATTGCAATATTTATTTTTTTTATTTAGTTCTCATTCTCCATTAGAAGCAGAATTCCTTCTTTTGTTCTCTTAAGAGAATCATGTTTAAAAATGTGTTTGTAACCCTTTTACAATTATTGAATTGGAAGATATCTATTGGAATTAATCTAGGTCATCTTTTTACTAACCTTGAAGGATTTGGAGAAACTGAAACTTAAAGAATCTAAAATATTTTAATTGTTCCCCTGTCTTCTTTCTGCTTACTCTATAATAAAGATTTCATACTAAATAATTTCTCTCCTACTAACCCAGCTACCATTTCCAAACCTTGGTTCACTGTAAGAATTTACTTTTTGTAATAATGCCTGTAAGTGTCAGGTGACACCTGAGATATATTTAGTATACTGAGAGAGAAGCAGACAGTTTATAGTCAAAATGTCCAAAGTCATCATTATTATATTTTAAGAAATGACCATAAAAGAGTTGAAGGAAAAGGGAATTAAATTCCTAAATGAATTTAGATACCTATTAATCATGTTAAGACAGTATTCGAAATTTATGGACCTCTGAACAATTTCAGAACTCTTTTGTACCCCCTAGCAAACCAGGGAAGCATTCAAAGTCCGTAGGAAACTGCGTTTCTCCTAGTGACCATGTATACAGCTACTCAGCTTTTGAAATATTCCTCAAACCCTCTGATCCATACCTGGGTTTGCAGTGGGATTCTCATATTGTCTACTGAATTCTAGGAATAGAGTCAATTTCAAAGCAGGGCTAGAAAAAAGGAGGAAGATTGAGAAGTTATCTACTTCCTCATGTCTGAAAGCCGACTTCCTAGACCACCCACTCAGGCAGTTGTAAATGATGGTTCATTTCCTCTCCCCTAGTCAGACCGCTTGTTGGAAGGTAAGTTATACATCTCCTAGAAAAAATGTTTTGCAGGTGAGTTGTGAAGTCTCTAGGGTTGAAGCCATTCCATTAATAAAAGTTTTTTCAGGACACCATAACAGCCCTTCTTGGATAAAGTATACCCTAAATACCGCAAAACATATGAATTTTGAATGCGTATTATCCTTAAACTTATCAAACTCTTAAGTTCATCTTTCTCATTTATTATTGTCTATCTTTTCCAGCTCATTATTTTTTTTCACATCCTGCTTTTGCTCTTCACTTCAAGATGTTTGTGATGGGATACCCCAGATGGGCGACAGTCCTGACTTGTTGCTCCCCAGAAGTCCTGGGGGTTCTCAGTGGTCCCTTATCACTGGACACCATCTTGGTCCATTCCACTCAGACCATGTGGGATGCTTCCCTGTTAGAGATTGCAACTGCACTCCATGCTGGCACTTACACAAAAAATTATCTGTTGCAGAAAGACTCCTCCAAAAGTCATATTTTTTGCAATGTTCTTTATTATTCTCTTCATATCTACTCTTTCAACACAACTCTAATAAGGGTACCTTAGTACTAACTTTGAGAAACATGGGAAAGAGAAAATGAGAGAACTAGCCTAGTACTTTCTTGGAGAAAATAAGAGGATATCTGTGATCAGAGGAGCTGCCAATAACAGGAAACTATCATTGATAAAAATCCTTGCAACTTGCAGCATTTCAGACATCTAGTCTCCTTTGTCCTCCACAAAAAATCCACCCCCAAATCCAAACAAAAATAACAAAACAACAACAAAACAACAACAACAAATCCCTCAAAGAAAACATGATGGCATTAGTAAGGGCAGGAGTGTATCACGAAGGGGGAGAAAACGGGATGGTAATTACTCAGCTTACAAGGCTGGTATCTTGGCCAATGCAGTGACTTTGAATCTCTGTAAATTTGATTTATTATACCATCTTGAAAAGACAAAACTTTCCCCTAGAATATATAAGATTTCCCAGTTCTTTTGCACTAATAGGATGAATGTGTATAAAAAATAAAGGGTTTCATTGTAATTCTGAAGATGTCCCTCAGAACTCCAACAGGAAAATATGAAATTGAACAAAATAACAGATATCCCTGGCCATCCTTAATGTTAAAGCACAGTCCTGCAATGCTCATTAGTATAAAGGACATCTTCAAATAATTTATGGTAAAGAATACTGACTTAGTGCATATTTGAGTCAATGAGAATTGTATTAGGCCATCCTGGTTATTTTCACCAAATCCATGATAGATTTCCTTTATCATCAGAAAAGCTGAAACTGTAAAGCTGTGGAAAAATGTTTATACATAAATTGAAGTAATAAAATTGTATAAAGGGATGTAAGCAAACATAAGATCATGAATTATACACTCAAACATGCCTTGTTCATACAGAATCACAGAATCATTTAGATTGGAAATGATCTTTAAGAACAGTAAGTCCAACCATTAACTCAGCACTGCCAAGTCCACCGCTAAAATAAGTTCCTGGGTGCCACCATCTACAGGTTTTTAAATACTTCTAGTGAAGGCGATTCTGCCACTTCCCTGGGCAGCCCGTTCCAATGCTGGACAACCCTTTCTGTGAAGATATTTTTCCTAGTATCCAATTTAAACCTCCCCTAGTGCAACTTGAGACTCTTTCCTCTTGTCCTGTTGCTTATTACCAGGGAGAAGAGACCAAACCCTCCTGTCTACAACCTCCGGTAAGGTAGCTGTACATAACAATAAGGTCCCCTCCCATGAGCCTCCTTTTCTTCAGGCTAAGCAATTCCCGCTCCCATAGCTGCTACTCTTAAGTCTTGTGTTCCAGACCCTTCACCAGCTTTGTTGCCCTTCTCTGGACATGCCCCAGCACCTCAATGTCCTTCTCGAAGTGAGGGGTCCAAAACTGAACACAGGATTTGAGTTACAGTCTCACCTCTGCAGGGGAATAATCTCTGCCCTAGTCCTGTTGGACACACTATTGCTGATACAAGCCAGGATGCCACTGGCCTCCTTGGCCACCTGGACACACTGCTGGCTTATGTTCAGCTGGCTGTTGCCCAGCACCCCCATGTCCTTTTCTGCTGAGCCACTTTCCACCCCTCTTTCCCAAGTCTGTAGTGCTGCATGGGGTTTTTGAGACCCAAGTGTAGGACCCGACACTTCATCTTGTTAAATTTCATGTAATTGGCCTTGACTCATCGATCCAGCCTGTCCAGATCCCTCTGCAGAGCCTTCCTACCCTCCAGCAGACGAACACTACTGCCCAAACCCCACCTGACTTTATCAGTCTCAAGGTATTTAAAAAGTTATTGCTCCTCAGCTGGAGTTACAGACTTCTGCTACAGTAATTTCCTTTAGACTGCCAATATTTTGACTAAACAATAGCCACAAATACTGTGTGATTCTTAGTTTTGTTTTTTTCAAGGATACTTTTGTAGGTAACTTTTTTCAGGACGCAGTTATCAATTCCTAAAAGTCAGAAGAACCCACTGGTGGTCCCATTCCTACTTCCTGGGGAAGTTCAGGATCTCAAGTTTTCTTCTACCTAGCTCTGCAGTTCCCTGACCAGTAATTGCAAGTTTTCTTGATTACCTCTCCAGTGTGCCTGGACCTAGATTTTGGATACCTCCCAGAATGCCAAATGTCTAGAAATTAGAAGTTGCAGATTTTAACTTAAAGGCGTCTGATGTTTCGCTTTCAAACATAGATCTTGGAAACTTTTAGATAAATTTATTTGTGTGTGAGTATATTTGCATAACCAGAGTATTCCTATAGCAAATAGTAAAAAATTGTTTTCAGATATTAAATGAGAGCATTGGAAGCATTCATCTAGTCTGTCTTTACGAGAGGAATGACTACAAGAACAGCCATACTCCTGAAGTCAGAGGCAGCAGTTCATTGTATAAATAATGTATTTGTTGAAATCAGATCGTAAATTTATGCCTTTAGGTTTGGAAAAGGTTTTCTGGCAAGTTGGGAAATCTGGAAAGCTCCATGAAAAGAAGAAAACTGTGCTGAGATCTCATGGCTCTTCTGTTATTTATTTACATCTGAATCAAATCCCATTGTGATTCTCCTGAGGGTAATTGTTTTCAATGTGCAAATCAGATAATAATAAATCAACAAATACACCATGCAGAGGCCCTTAAAATAGCAATGTGCATCACATGAAAATAATTTTATTGAAGCCAGGACCCAATAAAAGGGCTAAGACCAGAATAGATACTGTACTTACTTTTAATTAGGTAGAACTCTATGTCTTAAATTACTGAAACTACAGAATTTCTCAAAGTTATGAATCATTTATAGCTTCCTCTGTCTTGGGTCACTGAACACTCACTGTTCATCAAAATATATAGCTGCATTCTTCTGTCACTCCCATAACATTTTCTCTCACTAATGCCTCTTTTTTAGATTATCACCTCAAGGAATATTCAGTTTTATGTTATTGAATTTAATGATAAACAGCAGATGTACAGAATAGTTTAAATATAATAGCAAATAAATAATATAAAGTTCACTGCAGATACACATTTGTAAATGATTTTTTTTAACCTTTTGTTCTAAAGAATGCAGAGCACAAAAACGAGGTAGAATCCTCATAACAGATGTGTTTTTGGCTCCAGCTAACTATTCACAAAGGAGAAATATATTTTCATTTTAAATGCAGGATATTGGTTTGTTTCTGCTTAAGGCACATTCAGAGTTTAAGCATTTGCAGGATCCTCTTAAGCTGTATTTTGCCTCAGCACTTGTTAGTGGCTGTTTTTTTCCACAGAAGACTGTATTGGAAATTAATGTATTCTACAAATATGTAGTATGAGATAGAAAACTATTTCAATTCTGGGATTAATTTGTGGGTCCAGGGTTTCTTAGTCTGTGTATGTGTTTGATTTTTTTTTCAGATGGCATCTACAGATAAGACAGACAGTTAGAGTTAGATGCTGTTACAAACAATTGCATCCTACGGTACTGAACAGATTTTAGACATGAGTCTTTAGCCCTCTACTGTGTTGCAGATCCTTCAGAGACATTGAGTCATTGTAGTCCATTGATTTTCACAAGTTGCATATAAGTTTCTTTGAGGTTAAGGGAACAGAACACATTTTGAATAGCACTGCAATGATTAATCTTCTGTGGAATTTGATATGAATTTAAATAATAAAAAATTAAAAAAGTTAAATAGCCTAGGTATAGAACTGAACTGTAGATTTTAACTTAAGTCAAGTGTGTGCAACACAGGAACCAGCGCTCATTCAGGCAGAACAGAACAGATATTGAAAGGACAATGCAGAAGATCATTAGCAGCATCACAAATAACTTATGGATTTCTTTACATGATTACCCTCATATTCAGAGTGAAACCGTCAAATTAATTTGCATTAGGCAATAATATATAAAGTGTCTGACTTGATTTTAATCATAGCAGAAGGCATAAGAGGAGTAGTTACTGTCCCAAAATATGGAAGACTGTAGTACAAATAGGAAGATTTCACTTTAACTCTTAAATAACCTAAATAATTATGACAGTATGTCAAATATAATATTTATCACTTGTAGAACTATTTTCTGAAGAATTTGGGTCTGTAACTATGGAATTTAAAATTGCTTTATGTCCTTTTAAAGAAGTTTTTCACTTACCATAAATAAAATAAATACCCATGATATATCAAATAAATAACTCACATTGTCTGGCAATTAAAAAAAAATAAAATATTTTAAAAAAAAGAAGAATTAGGAATATTGCTTTTTTTCCCCCTTTCAGATTAATTATGTTGATTTTCTTTTTTTATGGTCCTGAACGTTATTATAAAAGCTAGGATATACGTGTATTCAAAATTTCATCCACCAACTCCCCTTGCATTTTCCTAACTATCTCCGATTTCTGTCCTACATTTTATTACACTAATAGAGTCTTTTGAGACAGGGAAGTAAAACAAAGCATAGTGTCCAGTTCTTGGCTATCACAGTCAAACCTATTATTTAATTCTGCTAATAAATAAATCCACTTCCATACAAAGCAGTTATGTTCCTTGTCTGCACTTACCTTGGTGAAACACTGCTCCAGAATTTTGCCTTTCTCTAGACAGTTAGAGTCTTTGCTCTAATTTCCAGACAAAAATTAGTCATTGCCAATTTATACTCACTCTTTTTCCACTATTATTCCTTTACCTTTGATATATCCAAGGAGAATAACAATGTAATCTTTAAGCCAAATTCTCCTCTTTTCTGTATTTTTTCTATTATTTGAGGGAAACCATTTTACAATGTAACAACAACTCATTTGCAAGGCACATATTGTGCACTATTTTAATAGTGGCATAGACTGATACAATGTCAATCAACCTATTTTATTTTTATGGTAATCATGGTTACCTGGGTGGTGATGTAAATTGCATCATCACACAGTCAAAATTACAAAGTGGTAACTCAGGAGTAGATTCATGAACAAGGGATTTAAGCTGCAGAACATACAGTTTTGGTTTAGGTTCTATTAAAAATTTTAAGAGTTGAGTGTAGAAGCAGCCCATATTCTTGGTTAGAGAAGTATAATAGAGCATGATAGACGTCTAAATTGAGTTGTGATGACTGAAAACTACTGGGGAAGATATTACTCGTACAGGACTCTTCCTGTAGAGCTCATCCTTTTTCTTTTGACTGTTTCTATCCGGAACAGATGGGTGTTCTTGCAGAATCATAGTTTCTTGCTCTTGAAGCTTTGGAGTGATTTGAAAGATTTTAGCTACTTACATACAGCTACCTATATACATATGTTTTTTAACTGTATTTTTCTGTTTCCGTTGTATTACAGTATAGTTCAAAGGGGAAAAGTTATCTTGAACACTGTCTTGAATAGAACAACACTGAAGGGACAATACTGGAGAACTAAGAGAGTTGTCAGATTCACAGAATAGACTTGATGAGTTTGTGGAACATATCGTGTGGTGGACAGAAATGATGCATATACAGTTTCCAGAATCTTATTATTTCTTTTCTGGATAGTACACATAATTCTGGTGTCTCCAGTCTCAGGCAGACTACTTCCTACAATGGCCTGTGGAGAAGTTCATGTATATCTTACTTTTCTTGCATCAAAGTTATTACCAGATTGGATTAAAGTAATTCTTTCCAGAAAATCTACTTTCCTTGTCATTGGGACTAGTTTCAAACACTTCAGAATAAGTGGCAAAAATGTCTACTTTTTCAGCTTAGTCTCTGAAATATAGCATCCATTTACACATTCTCCATTGTGTATTTAAAGAATGAATTTTGCTATTCCTTGAGTACTGTTGATTCACAAGCACCTGTGATCAATTTTTTTAAGTCTTGCTAAGTTCTGGGTATCTTGTGACAATCCTGCACCTTGTGAGAGAGTAATTATTGTTACAGAATACCATATACTCCCATTTTTGCCACTGTTTTTTTAAATAAATAGGAAAAATATCAAACCATTTCTTTTTTTCTTCTTATCACTTACCATATTGTATGTGTTTCTAAAATTTGTTATTCGTTCGTATTTAATGAAAAGTATCTCAGTCTTTTTTAGAGTTTGTTTTCATGAACTTTTTTCAAATCCATGCTTACTATCATGGCCTGATTATTTCTGTGTTTGTAACCTTATGCGTATTAAGACAGTGAGGAACATCACATAGTATTTGTTGTGAAGAAAGACCCCTCGTTTAAATAATACT
Organism: Corapipo altera; assembly: GCF_003945725.1. Taxonomy (NCBI): domain Eukaryota; kingdom Metazoa; phylum Chordata; class Aves; order Passeriformes; family Pipridae; genus Corapipo; species Corapipo altera. Next base: position 48,022,407 of record NW_020884872.1, on the reverse strand, counting down.
CTATAATATTCTGTAATCATAATTTCCTTTGTTTTGTTAATGTTGTGTTAAACACTATTACACCTTGAGAAGACATTTTCAGTGAGCTGTTCATTGAAAAGAATCTTTTTTTTTTTTCAATTTGCTGAGACAATAGAGCTAGTTTACAAGCCAGAAGTGATTGTCTTATTTTACATCTGATAATATAACTTGTTTGGCATTCACCAGCAGTTTGAGGTTTCCAGATCTTTTTGCATTAGAATGTCTATCCTGTTATTTAGTATTTGAGCTTTTGATTTTGCAATTCTATAGACAAGAATAGCTAATGCAAGGCTACAGTAAGCAGCAGAGACAAGTCTTAGCTTTCTTTGAGACACCTTTGTAAGGTTCTTTAAGGGTTGTGAGACATCTTTCCTGTGTTAGACATCACAAATGCCTGCTCACAAAATGCCTGCTTCTTTCCAGTGATCATAAGGGTCATTAAGGATAACTGCTTCTGGTGAAATCCACGGTGGATTTCAGCTAATACCATTATGTTCATTCTCCCTACCATCTGTTCTTTAGTTTAAAAAAGGGTTTCAAAATAACTAAGACTATTTCATTGATTTTGTTGATCATGGTCTTCAGATCATGGGCCATCAACATGAATTTCACTATTGTTCTGCTACTATTTCTATATTGGTGTCCTGGTTTTAGCTGGGATAGAGTTTTTTCTTCCTAGTAGCTGATACAATGCTGTAGTTTTTTGATTAATTATGATGAGATTAATGTTGATAACACACTGATGTTTCAGTTATTACTAAGTAGTTTTTACACTAAGTCAAGGACTTTTTAGTTTCCCATGCTTTAACAACGAGGAGGTGCACGAGAAGCTGTGAGGGAGATTAGGTGAGCTGAAGCAGCTACATACCACAGAACATCTGTGGCATCTGTGTCTTCAGGAACCCAGTTACTTCATGATAACTTCAGCAATAACTGAATTAGTTTTATTACCAAGAACAGTAGTTTAAATACTGTGTTCAAATTGTAACACGTGACTTTTCAACCAATGACATTAGAGCACTTCCACTTGCATGTATGAGGGTCCTGGAGAACTACAAGTCCCAGAATGCCTTTTAGCATCCTTCCTGAAATATGAGCTGCTACAAACACTACCTTCAGTGTATAAAATGGAGGGTAGTTGGTTGGGAGGGGACATTCACTGCTCTGAATGAACTGGTAACTGGTCAATGGGTCATGAACAATTGTCACTTATTCTTGGATTCTCTTATTCTTTTTTTTATTGTGTTTCTTTCCATTACTTTAGTATTATGATAATGAATATTATGATTATGTTGATTATTATCATATTTTACTTTATTTCAGTTTTTAAACTCTTCTTATCCCAAACTACTGGTTTTACCTTTTTTTTTTTTTTTATTTCAGATTGTCCTCCCCATCCCTTTGTGGTACTTAGTTGCCATCTGGAGGTAAATCATGGCAATCCCTTTTGGTCTCAATGTGGGACATGACAGGTTGAGATAACAAATCTGAGTCGAAAGCATCAGAAAAAATTTGTTATAAGCATTCATTATCTTAGCTTAATAGTCACTGATCACAGTGTTGATTTATTTTCTCTCAAAGTTGGTATATTTGTTCTTAAAATTGTCTTAGGCAATACCTTACTTGCAGTATATGTTTCCTGTTGTGCTGTTTATCACTCATGGGAACGGAGCTAAAGTTGTCATGTTGTTGTACTTTGTCACACTGTTTTATGATATGATAGAATTGCATGTCATTAATCTGGTACTTACAGTCAGCATTGCTGTCATCTCTGTACTTTGGGAGCCATCTACTGGAAACTATTAATAATTATACCTTTTACCTTTTCTCCTCTAAGACAACATACGGAGGAGACACCTCTCCCTATCTTCTTCTTCTCCAGGCTAATTAAAATAGCTCTTGAGAATTTGAATATCCTTAGGATACTCAAATCAGCATGTTCCTGTATGTGAAAAGTATGTGGTCACTCTGGCAATTCCAGAAAAACACAAATTACTACAATGTTCTGGGGCCTGGACCATGCCTCTCAATCCCTGTTCAACTTTATTGATTACCCTCAGGGGGAAAAGAAGGTCTCTGGATCTGATGACAAGATGACAGGCACTGCACCTACTTCAGTTCTGGTGACAGACTCTGCCGGTGAACCAGGGAACCAACTAGTGCCAGTACTAGTAAATTCTATAAACAAGAAGAAGTGGACGTGAAAGTCAACTCTTTTAGTAAAGGAGAGTGAAACAGAGCCATAACAGGAGAGAAGGAAAAGGCAGAACAAGAGGTAACCACTTGATTCCCATCCCTGAGCCCGCTGTGGGATATGCAAAAATATTTCAGCCATCATCCAGGTTAGCGCATTATCTCCTGGCTGTTCCTGAACTGGCTGAGGCTGAACCAATCTGGAATGATAGTAACACCTCTGTGATAACATATTTAGGAAGGGAAAAAGTTATTGCTCAGAAGTAATTGCAGCCAGAAAAAAGTGGAGTGAGAATATGTGAGAGGAACAATTCTTCAGACATCAAGGTCGGTGCAGAAGGAGGTGCTCCAGGCACCGGAGCTGAGATTCTCCTGCAGCCCATGGTGAAGACCATAGTGAGGCAGCAGGTGGATGCCCAAAAGCGGGCTGTGAACCCATGGGAAACCTGTGCCAGAGCAGGGTCCTGGCATGACTTATGGACCCACAGAGAGAGAGTCCTCTCCCCAAGCAGCAACAGGAAAAATCTGCGATGAACTGACCATAACCCCCATTCCCCACTGTGTGCCCAGTTCCACAAGAATCTGGTTTGTAAGTAGAGACCACAAGGGTTTACAGTTGATGAACCTGATGAACATAATTTTTACTGAATATCCCTTTGAAGCCTCCTCAAAGTTCAGATTATAAATTTGAATATTTAATTTTTCTACATTTTTTTTTATATCTTCAAAATCTGGTATTCTGCATCTTAGTGACTTAGTCACCTAACACTCAGTGTCACAATTAATGACTGAAAATCACAAGTTTCTGCAAGCTGCTAGTATATTTTCAGGAATTGAAACAATTCTATGTATTTAGAACTTTCCAGGAAATAAAAAGTTCTCTCATTTTTTTTTTTCTATCATGAAAAATCTGCTTTTCATTGACTGTTTTGGAAAATTCTGTGTGTCTTCAAGAATGTGTGTAAGATTTTGTACCCATATTTCTAGGAGCTACCTCAATATTTCTTAATATCCAGTTTCTGTGACTCAGGCTTCCGCCGTTCTTCAGAACAGGCATATCCTTAGAAGGTAATGTGATCCCTCAGAAACTGACATTTGTTTTTCTCAGGTTTAAACCATTACTCCTTAAAAAGCTTTAGAAACTTTTCTGCTCTTGCCAGATGTTCTTCCCATGTTTTATGGAAACAAATGAAGTCATCTGAATACGTGATGATGTCTTAAATTCTCAAAATGTGGCTTAGATCATTCAGTGCCTTCTGAAAAGTCCCTCATGCACTCACAGTTTGAAAGTCATTCTAGTGAACTGAAATAATTGACAGGGTGCCACAAATGTGGGTTTTCTTTCCCTTAATATTCACCTACTGATTTTTCTTTTTTTTTTTTTTCTTTACTGATTTGAAGGTATCCAGATTCTCAGTCAAAACCTCCCAAATATTTTGTTCTTGACATGGAGTAGGTGTGGAAAGAAGTCATTAAATATCCTTCTCTGTCTATGCATTCTGTTTTTTTAGATCAGTATTTAAGATCGTTGGGGTTTTTTTTATAATTGCAACTGGACATTTTCAAGGCAATGAAAATAGACTAACAGGAAAATCTTGCAGCAATGCATTTTAATCTTTTTTTCAGTGCTATCTGATATATTAAATTAATAAAAATTCCACATCCTAAGTGCAAATACAGGTACTGATACTGTTTGCTTTATTTATCTTAAAAGTTAGTGATCTTTATTAATCTATATAAACAATTTCTAGTTCTTCTTAGGTGACATAATCTTTTCTGAAGACACCATTTTCAGCAGCCTTTGTCCATGTATCAGCTATACAATTTATGTAACCAATCATGAAATGCCTCATTCATGAAAGAATTTACCTTATGGGATCTATGTGAATACTGTATAATTAACAATCTTTCAGTTAGCATCTTCACTATCAAGTAGTTCCTAATGTGTTAAATCTAATACAGGTATTAACAGCTTAACTTCTTAAAATATGTGTATTTCTTCCGCGTTTGAAGCTACTTATTAGTCCAGGGAGCAACAGTTATGAACTTAACCCACTAGGGTTCTCATACGAGGTATTTTCACACAGGGAAGTTCAGATGAACACTGACACTCATCATTAGGGAAAACCTACAGCACCTACTGTTAGCAAAGTATCATTTGGTTTTCTTGAGTCTATACCTTCCATAACACAAAGTCTACCAAATGAACACAAAATCTTATTATCTCCACAACTCAAAGTTTTTGACTCATGTAAAGGTGCTCTTGCCCTCTTGAAGCTGCTTCAATTTGCCGTAACATCCATGAAAATGGTATATAATAATATATTATTTTATATATATATATATACAATATACTATATTTAATATAGTATAAAATAGTATATAACAGTATATGATATATATATATATAATAAAATAGTATATAATGCTGATCTGAGGACTGCATCTCAGTAAGCCTTTTACTGACAAATAGATTGTTCTATGGATGTGAAAGTAGTAATAGAAAAGGAGAATTGTCTTAATTTCCACTCAGAAATTTATTAAATTTATTGGAAAACTGAAAGTAACATCTAGCCAAATAGAGTTTAAATTAATTTAATCTCTCTGTCCCTTCCTCCCTACTCTTTCAATTAGAGACAAAAAAGCATCAAACAAAGCAGTCATTGTATCACAGACCTACAATAACATAGCACAGCTTTTTACTGACATACTGCATGAAATTATTTTTTAAAACTATAGTATTCCGAAATTGAGCTGAAAGGGGGGGCTCTTGTTGATCAAAATAATTCTCAATTCATCTTGTTTCAAAAATGATTACAACTACTCTTGAGATACTATTATAGATGTCCTCTTTGATCTGTTAGACATAGTATTAATAAAACTTCGCACAACACAATACTCTGAAGGGTAACACTAGGAGCTTTATTGATATATCTTCATTATTCAGCTGTTAATAACTTTCCATGTATTTTTTCAACTAGGTTCAAATCCATCTAATAGGGACTCCTAAATAAAGTTTTTTTGGATATATCAAGTCTACTAAATCATCCATATACAATTGACCTGTTAGAGTATCCAGACAGGAAACGACACAACTGTTGAATAATGTCTATGTTGTCTATTTCTAGTCACCTTTTTACTACTGAGGTGTTAGTAAAGTAATTGTCATTAACTAATTCCATTGTTTTTGGGGTTTCTAGAATTAGGGTGACTTTTTAAATATCACTATTTATTCCTTAGTATCCAAAGAACACTAATACTCTGGAAGTTGTATTTAGTGGATTCTTTAGTGCCAGAGGATGGATTTCATCAGCTGTTACTTACCAACAATAAAAAAAGTTGTCAAAATAGTCTATGAGTTATTATGGCAGGGGGATTGGAACTAGATGACCTTTAAGGTCCCTTCGAACCCAAACCATCTTATGATTCGATGATTTCCATAATAAATCACTTGTTTATAACTTACTTTTAGCCACAGTCTGTTTTTAGTTTCAACCTTCAGCTCTCATCCTTTTCCTTTGCACTCACCGTTAGATGCATTAAATAATTAAAAGGCTTACTGGTGCAGCTATAGTTGCTTTCTGTTTTGCTTTGTACCTGTTCTCAACATTGTGATAGCTTTTAGCTGTGTCTTTAGTATTGCCTGCTTTAGCAATTTTGGAAAAATTCAATAACCATAAATTTCTAAGTCCAATGTCTGACTGGTATCTGGCCTGTTTCGAATAGGCATTCGTCAGACTTCTGAGGGTATATTTCCACAACACCTTATCTGATTACATCTGCAATTGCAAATTTCAGCACAGGCAAGCATTCATTTTCAGAATAATTCAATTTAGAGCAAAGTCCTCCTCACAGAGGAGGATATATCACAATACCAGGCAGATAGTCTGTCTTTCCTATGAATCATTCCCAGATCTGCCTTTAGCCTTCTCTGAAATGTCTTTTTATTGTCTAGATACTTTGATGTAGGGCTTAGGGGGCTTGTAGCACACTGTTTCCTTGGGTCAAAACTTTCTGAATAGTGACTTGTAAAGCTTTTTGAAATATTTAAGATCTGCTACAGCGCTCAATTCAAATAATACTGTGTAACTGCATATTTGCTTATAAAAACCTTCATGTGATTCATAAAATTTTGGACAATAATAAGTTAAATTGCATCTGTTTTATAAAAGCTGAGATAATGACAGTGGTGTATTACAGTGTATAAACTTGCAGTTATATATAACTGCTTCTTAAGACTAAGGGATTGACAAAATTTTAAATGAGATAATTAAAAGGATCATAGTCTCATGAACATCTCTTCAATTACCATAGACTTCTGAAGAAAAATGAAGTGTAGGGTGTTTGATTAAAATTTTGGAAGAGACGTCAATAAGGAAAAGTATTTACTATGATCCAAAAAGGGTTCTTTGGGCCAAATGAAGTGCTAACACAATTTTTTATAATAAAATGTACTTCCATATAGTGAGATAAGTCTTATGGAAATATAAATCAAGATAGCCCTATTGAAGTCAGTATTTTTTCACCAGATGCAGTAGAAAAAAACCGATTTAAACTAACCTGGATTTTTGTGATTATAATAGGAACAAGTTGTATGCTAAAAATATTACAGGTGATTGTCAAATAAAGGATGGGCACAGATAAACAGTCAAACACATGATCATATAACAGGCATCACAGGGTAAGTTTATGCTGCCTTTTAAAAAGTGACACTTAAAAATGTGTTTTAGGGGCAAGTTGGCTAGCTTTATTGATTCTTAGCTGAAGCACTTTTGCAATATATGAGGATCTCTAATAATTTTTGGATGATCAGACTGGTTGTGTTTAGAAATTTTATGACTTCCAAATGGATTAATGGATTAACTGAAAGGCACTTCAGTTTGAACATTAGTATTGAAAGGATACAGTCTTTTACAGTTAGAAAACCAGAACATGTTCTGTAAGTACATCTTTATTAATTTTGAAGTAACAAAGGATTATATAGTCCAAAATTTTGTTCACTTTCACAGATACTAATTTAAAACACTGAAAAAAAAATATTGCTGAAAAAAAATGTTTTATCATAGAGATGGCAATGGAATGCAATAATATGACTTTTTTTCTGGTTGTTAAAAATTCTTTCATTCTGTTCAGAGGAATTTATCTTCATGTGCAGTGCACAAAATGCTTATTTTATGTTTCCTGTAAAAAAAATCTTAATGAAATTTGTAATGAAATTATACCCACACTATAAATATGCAATTTTAATAGAAACACACTCCTTCAAGTTTTTAATGGTATTCTGTTTGGTAAATGTCAGGTAGATACTAGTTGAATGGGAAAAAGATAATGATTAAATACATTATTAATATAGTGAATTCTATGGATAAGTCAACACATACATGGATATCAGTGGATTCATTAATGTTCCTATGCACACACAGAGGCACAAACAAACAAATTAATAACATACATGCTTGCCAGCATACATGCTTGATTCTGGCATGTACATGTATGCAGGGCAACCCAGCCATCTGTGGATTGATGACCTTAATTCAGACTTGTTAGGTAATGCTTGAAATTTGACAGCATCTTGTTTATATTAACAAATGAGAAATTAAGATATCTTTTACTGTGCCATTCTGTTGTCTTTCTCGTCACATATGATTCCTTTGACTTTGAGGAGCATTTTCAGACAAAAATTAAAATCTCTTACAAGCTACTTTGTCAGCAGTGGAAAACTGGGTACACAGAGAATCACACCCTCTAGATGATGTCAAGATCAGTTTATACCTTTTCTTTTCTTTATTCTTGTTTTAACAAATTACATATGGCTCTCATTTCTTTAGAAAATGTGTGGGAAAGGGTTAACACTTTACAGGAAGATTATCGCAAGGAAGGATGGGAAATGTAGTCTGCAGCAGGCCCCGAAGAGACTGCTCGACTGCACATGCCCACTGGAAGGATTCGAGAATGATGTTGGGGAAATAGCACGTGCTCTATGATTATGTAACCTCTTATGTAATCGAGGAGTATAAAAACGTGTGCTTGACAGTTAATAAACGATTTGCCAGCTTGCACTCAATCTAGTGGGTCCATGCCTAACTACCTCAAAAATGCACTGCTCCATATGACTTACTCATCACCTGTGATAGTGATAGGCTTTCTGAAACAATTTTTCTAACTTTTTCTAAATAAAATACCAAGTAAAACCCAGCAGAAAATCCAATGATGTAAATTCTTGTTCAAATAAAAGTCCTTTGACTTTGTACTGAGGCAAAAGAGAAGAACGGAAAACATACATATAATTGTCTCTGCTCTGGTGATAGTAAACTTCAGGGGAGGGACCAAATGTACACCTGGGGACATATACTCCACAAACTACATTCCCAGAAATATTTGTGCCTATGTCTACAGGGTTTCAGATATATTTTAACTACTTCTGCTGATTCAGCTACTGCTGCTTATCAAATTGTCTTTTGTGAAATGAACCAAGGTTAATTAACATATGTGTACCTTCCTTTCTCTAAGCTGTCAAGCCTCTCTGAAAGTGAAATAACTTTTTAAAATTGTGCTAAGCACATTGACTATTTTTTAAGGCTAGGAATCATGAATAAGATGATCAATTGACAAATAGTAACATTAGACTGCAAAAAACGTAGTGATTGCAATCATGTGAGTGTACATTTAAAATAATAAAATAGGAGTTAATATTAAGAAGTTAGGCAGAAACTGAACCAGCAAAGATTTAATTTTTAAAAGTAGAACTGAGAAGCACGGGCATCTGGCATTAGATAAAGAATTTACTATGTCAATGTAGCTGGAACAATTGTAAATGCAAAGGCAAGTTATTCAGACTTAGCAATGATGGAAAGCTACAATAGGTTGCACTGTCAGTTTTTATTCTATAAATACAGATATGAACAATAGCTGTGCTCTGCTATAGGTGCGTACTATATTTATTTAAGAAAACTTGGTTTTACTCAAATGGTTCACGATTTCATTTGCCATATACTTACACAAACAATAAAGAGCAGTTATCTTTCATAGTTATGCTCTGCTGTATTTATTTACCCCTATGTATTTTACTTTATTATAACTTTATTATAATTCTGTAATTGTTTCTTCGTGATTTTGTTTGGGATTTCATGAAAAGAGAAAAATTATATTCACAAATCAGAAGATGGATATTTATTTATATAAATATAAATAAATATTATTTATTTTAGTAAATTTCAATCACATACAGCTTAAGAAATTTGAACTATATTCTTATGTAAATGAATAGATTCAAAATACAGGATAATGTTATATATCCTTCTATCAGAGACAGGATTACAGTTTAAATCCTTCATCTAGTGAAAGTTTAATGTGCTGAATAAATACTCCTACCTAAAATAGCAGCAAATCAAAAGCACACTTTTTTTCCTGCCAGGCTATATATATATATATATATGTTGAAACTATTTAGGAACTTCTACATAATAGGAGGGAAAGGGAACCCCCTAGTGCATGAAGTAAGAATGAAACATAGATGTTACCTGAAGCTGTATCCATCAAATGTGTGCAAGATGGTTTCGAGATAGGTTTTTTTAAAAAGGGAAATTAAATAGTTACAACATACTTTGGTTTTGGGGCAAGCTCTAAACATCAAGATTAGAAACATTAATGGTGATTAATTCTAGTTGTCCTTGTGAACGAGAAATATAATGTGTTTGAGTTTTATTATTTATTACAAATTTTCATCAAGCTTAAAAACATTAGTTATTAGATCCAACATGAACTCTAAAGATATAAAAGATTGTGGAGCTAGATAACCTTTGTTCTCATGAAAATATTTTAAATTAATCATGTCTAGAAGCCACTGTTGTGGTATTTTTCCTTATGTGAGTACTCTATTCCACTGAAAAGTCATCAAAATTATCCCTGTGGGAAATTTCAAGTATTGAGGAAAGCAGTATGAAAACTTCAGTGGTAATTTTCTCTTAATGAGTATCTCCATCTGTTTCTTGTGTTTGTAAATTGTGTCTTGAATGACTGTGAGCCCAGTTGTGAATCCTTACCTTTGCATGTTCACCCTAGCATGTCCCTATTGCAAATGTTCCCTTAATTCCTCACACTCTTTGATATCTTCAGTAATACTTTTCTGCTTTTCCCTGTTCCTTCTTCTTTCTGATAAACGTTCAACTATAGGAGAAGTAGGGATGTACCAAAACCTTTTGGCTAATCAATTGTTTAAATCATTATCAAACCCAGATATGCCCTCACAAATGAGTGGAGATTTCTAATTTGCTAGCTGATGTATAGTCACTTTGCATTCAACATGGATAGCAGTCAAAGACAACACTACACTCCAGCACTGAAGAATCATGTCTAGAGAGGAAGCTGTATGATGAACAGCTAAGATCATTTGTGTTGTTCAGCCTGGGGAATAGGAGACTGAGGGGAGACTTCATTGCAGTCTACAACTTTCTTGTGAGGGGAATGCAGTGATCTCTTCTCTCTGGTGACCAGTGACAGGACTCAAGGAAACGACATGGAGCTGTGTCAGGGGAGGTTTAGGTTCGATAATAGAGAAAGGTTCTTGACCCAGAGGGAGGTTGGGCACTGGAACAGCTCCCCAGGGAAATGGTCACAGCACCAAGTCTACCAGAGTTCAAGAAGTGTTTGGACAATGCTCTCAGGCCCATGGTGTGATTCTTGGGATTGTCCTGTGCAGGGTCATGAGCTGGTCCTTGTGGGCCCCTTTCAACTCAGGATATTCTGATTCTATGATTCTGTGATTCTTTTAGACTACTTTGCATTACCTTTTCACTCCATTTTTATACTGTTTTTTACTGACTTTAATGAAGTTGTCTCTGGTTCCAACAAAGATTGTGAGATCTAAATTAGCTTCTGTGTTTCTATCTTTTTTAGATACATGGAAAAAATGAATACAACTTAATCCATTCTACTTTCCAATGATACTGCTGCATTCTGTCTTATTCCCATTGCTAATTTGAAAGGCTATAGTGGTACAGTCTAGTTCACAACCTACCTCAAGGATATAGTGCAGGGAAGTGCATTTCTTCAGAGATTTTTTTATTGTAATATATATCGGTTTTCTTTGATGGGTTAGTCTTTAGCTTGCTGCTCTATATGTTGATAGACCCTATACTGATTTTCTATGTCTTAGGCTTTTACTTCAGAGATCTCTGTTTTTAGTTAACCTCTACCTTCCTCAGACTTCTTCCAGTTATCCTATGTTGTCCTCAAACTTTTCAAAGACCAGAAAGACTGAGAGCAAATATTGCTGCTGACATATTTTAGTGTTGGGCCAGTTGAGATTAATGTATCCCTCTCTCATTATATTCACTCCACCCTTTGGCTGCTCCCTGTCAAGGAACATGCTGAAAAGAACATGAAATAAATTATTATAATCAGTCACCAGTTTGGGAAATAGAACTAGGAGGAAGTTTTGAAAGTAGGTCTTCTGTCCACGCAGCAGTTAGAGAAAAGAACATCGTACAGCAAAGAGGAGAGGTGAAACAGAGAGCAAAAATACTGATGGCAGACAGCCAGAACAACCCAGCGGTGAAGGAGGACAGCCAGGAAGCTGAAAAACTTAGAGGAAGCCTGAGTATCCAACCAGAAACCATGAATTAAGCAATTCTTGTGGGAAAGCTTGACTGGGAGATCTTAGCACTCTTAGCCCAACAAGAAGGAGAGACGGACAGGTGCAGAACACTGAACCTCATAAGTCATTCTGTAACCACAGTCCAAAGAAAATAAAAACCTCATTAGTTTTGAAAAAAACTGACTTTTGCTGTGCTCACTTGACCAAATTAAGTACTCATACCAAAAGTATCAAGCTTTAGTGGTCAAATGTATTGCATAACTTCACTGTGTGTCAACTCTCAATTGGTGTAAAGTTTGAAAACTCCATTAAGTCTGGTGAAATCATATTTATATAAGCCAGCCAAAATTCTAGCTCTCAAAATGCAAAATTAATTTATTTATTTTATTACTGTTAGGCTGAGTGCTCATGGGGTAGCAATAGAGAAATGAATTTCATAAGAGCTCACTAATGTAACCACATAATGAGGAAATGTATTTTTAGCATGCAAGAACAAGCATATGTGAACAATCACTTGCAGAGTGCTTTGTTAATGTTCATTATGGATTACCAAAGCTAATTACTAAGGGTGCAAATTAATGGCTGTTGCATAGCAACAGATTCACTGGCCCTGACAATGTTGAAATACTTACAATATTGAAAAGTTTTAGATCTTATTTGCATGTATTTTCAATCTAAATCAATGCTTAACAACCAAACAGGGTGGTATTAATATCACAGAACTTCAGGGACCTGATTAATTATCTAGTCATGGGTGTTTGAAGCCATTTAGGACTCCTTTGTGAATCACCCTGGCTTCAAGCTGCCACTTCAGAAAGGCCCAAAGCTCCAAGAGATCCCGTGTTATATCTGCCATCCTCACACAAATGTCTCGAACTATTTGCATCCTCACAGATTAGAGTAGATGCCTATGGTTAACTAACCAAATCAGGCCCCAGTTGCCTAGACTGTCAATCTTCCACCTTCTTCACAGTCAGTAAAGACAAATGGGCACCTTTATTTCCCAACACCAATGGTGAACTGTAAATGTTCTCTTTAAGATAAATGCATCTAAAAAATGCCAGTTTATTCTCCACTGACAAAAGGAGCCAAAAGTAGTCATCTTAGATTATATGTCTACATTTATGTGCATATTGCCATCTAGCACCATAATATTGCTCCTAGAAGAACCTGTGTCTTCCTGTCTGCTGTTTTGTTTGTCATGATAAATATTATACCAGCCATAAAACCACTTGTATCAATACCAGATACCAAAGGCCCATCTGGCCTGAAATGAAGTACCATTTTCTCCTTCATCTGTCAGATGATTGACCCTGTGTAATAGCTGTTATATTTCCTTGCACGGTGCTAAGAAAACCTTGAGGATTGCAGCCTAGTTCCATACATGTCCTTACAGAAAAAATATTTTGCTTTGTTTCCAATTGCATCTGGAAAACGTACTTATTGCAGTAATCTTCTTTTGCAGAAAAACATAACAGGTCTTATTCACCTCATTGTTTATTAAATTAGCTTTCTGAGGGACAAACAGAGGGTCATGGCAACTTATGCTGTTTGCCAGAGAATACATCTGCTGCTTTTCTTAATAGTGCCTTTAAATGAACATCTGCAAACCTCTAGAGACTATTGACTGATTGTGTCTTCCAGCCTCTTAACACTGAAAAAAATAAGCAATCAACTCCCCAGTATTTTAAACCTTGGAAGCATCAGCCTCATTTCCTCAATAAGAAGATAATGAAAGAATGGAGCTGGAAGTGATTATACTTTCCAGTAACTTGTCTGTAAATACAAAAAAAAAAAAAATTAAACTGTGATGGAATCCTGATATTTAATGATATGGGAATACATAAATATGCATATATGTGTGCACATATATGCATGTCCACACAGAAATGTACACCACTGAATTCAGTGCATAATAGCCAGTTGTTGGAGTGTTGTGTAAGGGTGTATGCATATAGACAAATGCATATCCTTGCCTATTAGTAAAGCCTGAAGCTTTTTCTGCCTCTACTTCTTAAAAATAAGCTTAATTCAATTACATATAGAACAAACAATGTAAAAGATAACAACAAAAGAATCTTCTGACATTTGTGCAGTGTATGAATTACACAGTAAAAAGTTGTCTTCTACATTTTTACTAGCATGCAAATGAAGGCATACTAATAGGACTATTTTCATAAAATAAAACAGATATTGATTTGCTTATTTTCCATTTTTTCCTTAGTATGATATTCAATACAATTTATTGGAATTTTCAAGGTATTTAATTTACTGGTAAATTAAATACAGATGATTGTTTCTGATAAAAAGTACTTGCTGCCAAACTATAAAATATTGACTATATATATATAAACTATACATTTATATGTATGTATATATATATATAACTATAAAATGCTAAGACTGTAAAGAGACTTAAGACATCTAGGTTTAATTCTTAGCATGACAGTATACTACTTATGTACCCCTGCAGCATATCTATCAAATTACTTACTAATAATCTTGAAGTCCTGAGTAAGCATTCTCTTCCCTGTTGCATTTTTTTTTTATGAGATAGGATTAATTTTCTTCCTAGAAGTTGCACATCATTCTATGTTTTAGATTTGTGCCTAAAGCAGTGTTGATAACACAGGGTTGGTTTAGTTATCACAGAGCAATGCTTGCACAGAGTCGAGGCCATTTCTGCTTATCACCCTGCCCCACCAGTAAGCTGGGAGTTCACAAGAAGCTGGGAAGGGACACACCTGAGACAGCTGGCACCAAATGACCAAAGGGATATTCCACATTACACTTACTGACAGAAACTGGGGAAAGAAAAACAAAGGGAGGATGTTCAGCTATGACATTTGTCTTCCAAAGTCACAGTTATGCATGATGAAGCCCTGCTTTCCTGGGGATGGCTAAACACCTGCGGGCTGATGGGCAGTGATGAATGAATTCCTCATTTTGCTTAGTTTGTGTATGTGGCTTTTGTTTTACCTATTAAACTGTGTTGATCTCAACCCATGAGTTTTCTCAGTTTTAGTCTTCCAGTTCTCTCCCCCATCCCACTTCTGGGGAGTAAGAGACCAGCTGTGTGGGGCTGAGTTGCTGACTGGGGTTAAACAACATCTATTCAGATCAACCATTGTTTGACTATAAATTAGATTTTCTATATTTTGTAAATGTATAATGTTTTATTAGTAAAATTAAGTAGTAAAAGTTATTGGAAATATTTATTTCTCTACCTATTTTGCTGCTGAAAAAATCCAAGCTGTATATTTAGAAATAGAATAAAATCCTAACTAGACTGAGAGGCAATGAAGAAATCGGATTCTTACAGAGACATTAAACCTACTGTGAAGTGCACTCTGTGGTTAGTGTAGGTTGGAACACCCTCACACTGAGGAACCTACTGTGTTAAAGAAGGCATGACTTAGATCTCCTTTAAAATACGCAGTTAATAATACAATGCCTTGCTGTACACATTTGACTCTAGTTAACCTGACCCTCCAGAGGATGTTCCAGATGTGAACACTGAGTTGTGAAGTCTGAACATAGGTATAAATGTCATATAAGACACTATTAATGATCTGTTCTGGACAACCACATACTTGCACTCTTCTCTTGAGAAAACTCTAATTTGCTGTGCAGTACTACATGAAAACTCCTCTACTCAAGCCAGAAGCCAAAATGACAGTTATCACAATACCCTTCAGGGATTTTAGTGTTTTTGCCAATATAATGTGTTGTGGTGGTTTCACCCTAGGCCTTCCTGGAGACCAACTTGTAACCAGGAAGGAACTAGAAAAGTGATCATGGAAGTATTCCATGCTATTCCTTTACGTAACTGGAGGTATAAATAAAGCCAGTGGGAGGGATCGCGCCCTCTTCCTCTCCGGCGAGGTTCGAGAACGGTGGGTCCCTGTTTTGGTCGAGCTTATCTGGAGCCAAGGCCTACAGTGACTGCCGCTATCCGCTTCGCGTGAGAGGAGAGCCTTGGGCTGCGTCAAGTCATTCTGCCTGTTCGAAGGGAAGTGGTGAGATTTCTGCTAGTTTGCCTTCGGCTGGCTGTTTGACTTGCTCGGTCCTTGCCCCTTTTTGTCTCTCTCCCTTTCCCTCCCCTTCCCCCCCCCCCCCCAGGTGTGTGGTATTTTCCTTTTGTGTATCGTCTCATATGTAAAATATATATATATATATATACACATATATATTTGCTATAGCTTTGGCTGCTTGGTTTTTTTTTCCCTCTCTGGGAGGCGGGTCCTTGTTGTCAAGTTTTGGGGACTTGGCGGGAAGCCAGCTCGAAACTTGTACATGTGTAATTATTAATTCACAGGATCTGAAAATGAAATCTGAATATGTAAAACAGTTCAAATAGCAATAGATAACACTATATACCACTCAACTGTGACTGTAGCACTTCCTCCTAATGAAAGCATCCATTAATTTCAATAAGAAGACCTTACTTCAAAATACTTAATTAAAAAGCACCACCAATGTTCTCTTCCTCATTTGAGCAAATTCCAGGAAAAAAGAAGCATGAAGTAATAGAAGAACACCACCAGCCCTTTTCTCCCAACAAAAAAGTAGTATTTAATTTTCTCATAATAGAAGAATAATTCTTATGACTTCACCATCACCCAAACCTCAAGGCTTTGGAGCAAGGACTTGAAATGCTAAAGAGGATGAACTTTTAAAAGGATGTACCTTTTTGTAATTTATAACACAACTCATAAAAACCATAAGTCAAGAAAAATACTACTTCTCATTGGAAACATCAAGTCTATGTCTAGAATTCTCTGCACGAACTTGTTTTCCTGGCTGCACAGAAGCTCAGGTTGTATTGAAGGAAAGCTGTAGCATATATTAGGGATAAAGGCATTTCTTTGGGTTACAACAGATGTAGGTACAAATGCCTTCAGTCTTATAGGGCCTAAAATGTGCCTTACTGTAAGTTATCTGTCTACTAAATTATGAAACAATGTGCACTGCCCTGATACTTTCATTTCAGTCATCACTCAGAGAGAGGCCAGGTGTTAACTGAAGAAAGGCAGAGGCCTCACTGCTTATGAAGAAGAGTAAGTTGCTCCAAGAAGTTTTTGTCTAGAATATTCTTTGTTTAGACAAAGTCAGGCAGATAGGTAAGTTAAGCAAAAATTTCCCAGTTGCTCACCTGGATGTAAATATACATATGCAGTTTAATCAAATTTTAGACTCCCAAACCCAGTGTTGAATCAGATCCTCATGTTTAATTTCATTTACAAGATTGGGATAACTGCATGATCTTCAATGTCCATAGTTGCTACAAAAGAAATTCATCAGTTGTAGTAACACCTTCAGAACTTTCTATTATAAGAAAATCCCATGTGAAAATCAAAAAATCAGAGTTTCATCAGTGTTAAAGAAACAGAGAAAAACAAAAGTTTGACCATGAAACTTTTTCCATTTCAAATGCATTACTAAACCTGAAACTTTTCCTAGCATAGAGAAGAATTTTGAAAGCAAGAGGAGGAGAAGCAACACAGCCACTTCCAAAAGAGTAAAATAAATGACAAAAACCTAGGTACTAGTTAAGATTAAAGACAATGTTTGGGGCTGGAGGGAGGAATTATTCTACAGGAAAATTTTGAAGTCCTCAGTTTCATGTATGAGTAATCAAAACTTAAATGGTATTTAAGTTTAGGAGCTAAACAATGAGAGTGTTTTCTAAATGAACAGCTTCCTTTCTGATGTTTAAATGAGTTAGGGATATTCTGGAATATCACATCAGAGAACAGTGTTAAAATCAGGAGCATATAATCACTGAGGGATGAAAGAGAAAGGCAAGGAGAGATTTTGGTTTCTGGTAAAATAGAAATTTTTAAACTGTCAGGTTTGTTTTTAATAATTCTTAGTACTACTAACATATTACGGGTAAGTTGTCTTCATGTATTTATATGAATTAGAGTCCCACCCACACCTTGCCAACTCTCAGTAAAAAAAAAAAAAACAAACACAAATCTCCCAAAAATAAAAATAATAAAAAAACCCCCCACAACTCAAATGGTTTTGGAATAAGAATTAGCCCAGATTTCGTTAATATTATATTAGAATAATGATGGTTCATAAACTAGAGATCTCCCAAATAATGAAATTATCTAATAAAGTCTGAAATATAAATTAGATCAATATTTATTTCAATTGCCATACACTGATATTTCCATTGGGGAGGAGCAGAGAATGGCCCTGACATTATATTTTATTGCCTTCTTAACAAGCTATCACAATAACATTTAATAGCACCATAAAACTTGGCACAGATAATGCCACTATAGTCACATCAGCCCATGACTGTTATTATTTCATTACTTATACAGAGTTCTTTAATGAAATAGAAATCAGTTTCATAAAATCTAAGTCGAAGTACCATGAGAAGATTTTCAAAAGTGGGATCTTCCAGTTAAATTCATTCAGTTTTTTGTGCCCACACACTTATAATCTGATTTTCTAATGCCACACTGCAGCTTTTGAAACTCTTGAGTTACTTAAGAGCTTAAACTGACTTCCTGCAAATGTATATTACCTGAATGACTGGATCTTTGAATGAGACAACATCTTTGCTATCGGAAATCTATGCCTTAAGTATGAACTTTTTGTCTGTACTCTCTCTACAGTAACTTGAAGATGACTGCCAGGTTTAAAACAGCTTGATTTCTGATATATATATGTCAAAATCCTGACCTTGTAAGGCAAAGTTTGTATACAAGTAATTCTTGTTCCTTCTTCTCAATGAAGAATGAGAAGTAATAATATTCTTAGCAAATTGCAATTATTGTTTGAAATTATTTTTCTTTGTACATTTCTGAATTATATAAAAGAATAATAAGAAACTCAACATTTATTAAAATCCTAATTAAGTGTTTTAAAAAGTAGGATAAAAACTCTTTTAACTCTTTATTCAATGCATCTTTACTTATTAATGTATTCTTATAAAGATGAGGCTACTGCATTAGGGACAAATCTTTAGGCTTGGTCTGTCAAAGATGTTAAAGTTAAGTTGGCATCTAAGCCCTGTTAGGAGAGTTGATATACAGATTGGGCCTTTGGAAATCTCTCTTAGTGTGAAATTAATCTCTCAGTCTCTCGCAACTATCAAAGAAACAGTTAGCAACTGAAATTGTTTGACACTGAAAATTGTTACCTGCAGATGCCATGTTCTTGAGAAATGCCCTAAGTTTTCTACATTTGGTTAGTTTTGCTTCAGGAGTCATCACTCCTGTTGCAAGGGAACCAATTGTTCTGAATGAGCAACTGAGCTATTAGGTAAGATGGGATAAGATATTGAAAGTATTCTTGTGTTAACCTTTTTTTTTAATGCTTTGTCTTCCCCTTTTATCCTGCCACAGGTGACCAATTCCTTAGAATAAGAAAAGTGAATGTATGAAAAATGGGAGGCAAGTGAATCTACTGAGACCTAATCTCATCTAATCAAGTCATGTTCACTTTCCTTAACAAAGGCTTCAGTCACATGAAGAACCTTGAAGGGAGCCAGAGCATGAGAGTGATGATTCACAATAATTTTCCATTTGAAAATTTAGTTTAAGAAACTTTAACTTATCCTTTTGATATAATGAAAAGAGGGGCTGTATTTGGATTAAAATTCTACGTTGAATTAATATGGATATAGTGGATTTGTTTGGGGTTTTTTTGTGATACAATTTGCATGAGCTTTCTTATTATCTTATTTCTTAGAGTTAATTTTCTTTTTAAGGAAAATCTATCTTTTGGTACCTTTTATTCATGTTTATCATATAATTCAAGAATTTTGTTTTAGGGCTAACTCATAAACTCTTCTAAACTTTCTTTAATTCCAAACAATACCCTTGCAAGTGCAGAATTAGGATTGTCTAGCTATAACTGATTTATTTTTCAGTGACTCTCATAGCCTTCAGGCTAAACATCTGTGTAGACTATACCCTATTCTAAGGAGTTACTTCCTCTTCAGAAGCAGTCATATAATATTGAATTGACAGTATGCCCTACAGCGTTTGAAGCACACACCATTACCAGAAGTGAAATCAGAACTTCACTCTACAGTGTATATTTCAGTGTCTTGCAAATGTAGTTTATGTGGACACTGCAGAAGGGTAACTTATGTCATTGTATTTCACATAAACTTCTCTAAAATGTTAATACATAGCTATTGCAGTGTAGATCACATGGTTTTTACATATGCTATTCTAAATAGTTGAGAATTTAAAAAATTTAAGAATGTAAATAAGATTCTAAATATTGAGCACTTCTGAAAAGAATGTTGATATTCCCAATTCTTTAGTGCCTATCCATTTCTTAAGTTTCACTTTGAACAAAACAAAACTGGTTTATGCTTATATTTTTATGACTGTACAGATTATAAATTTTTTTGATCTGTGGATTTAATTAACTGTGTATAAAGTATTCAGCAAGTAAGTATCAATCTCTTTGTGCATAGCTCCACATTATCTCTGAATAAAATGACAGAGACTACATCTTCGAATGACCTTTCAAAAACAGAACAAAAACTGATATAAGCAAATATTAAATATACATGACCTCCCATGATTCCCAGAAAATTGAATGATTATTTGTATTGTTGGTGAGAGTGATGAGAACTTAAACATCTCAAAGATGTTGTCTCAAAGAAAGGAATCCTTTTTTATTCTAAATCTATGATTCAGGGACCCGTAGAAAGCATGCTGTCAGCCAATTACTCAAAGCAAAACAACTAATTTAGTGCACAAGTTATGGGACTATGTGAAACTGCAAAAGTTGTAAGAATAAATGCAGTAAAAGATAACGGATTAAGTGGTAGGACAAGATAGCTGTTCAATCACATCTATCTATTATACTTCTATCAGTCAACTGGCAGAGAAAACCAGTTTCTCTTGTACCTTAATCAACTTCAGAAGGTACTAATTAAACGGTTAGAATGGCAAGCAGCAGGCAGGAAGAGCTAGCAGTAAATTAATGGAGTAGAGTCAAGAGAAGCAGAGTAACTGAGAAAATGATAGGAAACAAGAAGAGATTAGAAGAGACCAGTAATTGGAAAGTGTAGTAGTGGTGAGGAAATTCGATTTGAGCAATATGTGCAGACAAAGAGCTGTAAAAGAAGTACTGTAACCCATTATTTTTTTTAACACAGACATTTCCTTACACACAATTAAAGTAGATTTGGGGGATTAAGAAATAAATGTCTCAGAGCCGGTGGGAATAGTTGTTAGCTCTAGTGTCTTGGCCACATTCCAGTCTGGAAATTGTCCCATGTTTTTAAAGTTGCATATGGTAATTCTCCATATTTCCTGTTCTAAACTGACAAGTAGCCATGCTTTATGTTGTCAAACAGCTGCTTATTCTTAAGTACTTTGCGCGTCTTCAGTGTGAAAGAGGGTATATCCAAGAGTTTGGATCAAACAAATTGCTTCGAATTGCCAAAAGTAAGTTTTACATGGCAGAATTGTAGAGGTAAATTCTCAGAGCTCCTGCTGCGATGTGTGTGTGGAGAGAAGGGAAATGAGTACATTCAATGCATTTGAATGAGCTTCTGGCAGTAGGACTTCTATTTTGGTTCTCATTGCAATTAATGAACTTCTCTTTGGGACAAGGCAAGGGATTTGGAATCTTTTTGATGAATCTAAGAGATGGCATTTGCCTATATTCTGTTGTAAGGGTGGGTTTTGGTACAGCTATTTGATCCACTCAACAGCATGAGAATTCTGAGTTTACGTATCTGAATCAAGAAAAAAAAAGAAAGAAAAATAGAAAAAATTCAATACTGAGGCAGAACACTGACCTCCTTAAGTCTTTTCCTGGGCAGTGAGCTGGGTAATGAGAGTTGTGATATCATCTTTACAATTGTCATTAATGAGAAATTAATCTTTCCCTTAGGAAATAAGACCTGCTAGATGTCATTAGTCAAAGTTGATAGAATAACTTGCCAGGACAAATTTCTTCTGGTATGTTTGCACAAGCACAAAAAGACATCTTGACTTCTGTGACTGGTTGGTCAATGAAATAAAATATAGTTATAATCTTGGTAAGTAAAAGGGATGAAAGGCAGTCATAAAATAATTACCTCCTTTCTGTTTGTTCCCAAGGCCCCTTTACAGTGTATTTCTTATCTGTATTTAGCACTGTTTCCAGTATGGTGGTTTTCAGACTTATTATTCTTTTTCTGGGCCTTATTTGCTTTTACATTGCTGAAGAAGTGAAAAAATATCATCCTCCCAAGAATACTGTCGTGAACTCTTCTTTCACTGTAACTTTTGTTCTTCCCCAATAGCTTTCTCTTCTGCTTCATTCCACCTAAGGTTGATGAGTGTTATAATGAATAGCTTTGAGTGTTATTGGGTGAATGTAAAGTTCAAGCAGGTTGACTTCTGAATGACCCTCAGTGACAGTTGTAAATGGGGCAAACAGTTCTAGTAAGGAGCTCAGGTTTACAATGGCCCGCTTCACTGTTTGGGAGGTTAGGGAGGGAGGAATGGTCTTTATTAGCTGAAGAGATTGTGCTGCTAAGCAGCTTGTAGTGCACATGCTAATGGTTAATTTTAGTAGACAGGTTGTGACATTATTCTGAAAGAAGTTAAAATAACATTTTCACAGCCTGAGGTAATGTAAGAAGTCTTGCAGTAATAAAACACTCCATTGATACAATATCAAGAGAAAAAGAACTTCTACATTATAGCAATAGATATACAAAAGTAAGAAAACTCATTCTCCTACTTTGCAGTTTGTGCTTTTTAGAGATATTCTAAGACTTTTTGTCATGCTAATGTTACATTGTTCTGTGGACAAGGTTTATTTAATATTATAGAGGCATTAGTTAGAATACCATTTCCCCTTGACATGTGACTGCGGAAAGATGTACAAATGCTAACACCCTCTAAGACACTATAAGTATTTTCTTTTGGTGCTTAAGATGTTGGTGTATTTTTGGTTGAAATAAGTGTCCACGATAAAAGGGATTATTATCACTTGAATGTGTTAAACTGGGTGGAAGAGTGAGATTCTTTAAAAACTGCATGTAAATATTAAAGTATCAGTGCTGATGTCAGCCCCACCTGAATTTTAGCAATTTCATGTGTGGATTGTTTCTATTGATGAATGTAAAACATCAGGACCTGTGTAATATGAAAAGGCATGCAGCGGCAATATGTGTGGAAATGAAAGTGCACTTTTTTAATATTTTAGTAGGAAGAATCCCAAATGACTTTTTTTTTTTTTTGTATTTTTAGTCAAGGGTAATTTAGTCTTTGAAACTAGACACAAATATAATCTTTTAACAACATAAGTATTTCATAGCCTCATTTTATGGTAGAGGTTATTTGGATACCCTAAACAATTATTTTGATGTCTTTGTATATGTAAATTTCTTTTAACTGTTTTTCTAAAAAGTACAATGCCATTGTAGTTATTTAATCCCAAACATAAATCCAAATAAAACTAGCCTCTGTCTACAACCATTGTTTAGTGATTGTCTTGACAATGTACACAATCTATTTGTAGAGAGAATCACAAACACATGCAAAGTATCAAAATTGGACCAGAATAATAACATTTAGCATATTTGCTGTATGAATTAATGAGTAATATAAGAATATTTGTGAGAGCTGTGTAATTACCTGTTCCATTACCAGAAGACTACACCATTATTATCTGTATTGATATGGTCAAGAGTGCATAGCTAAGAAACACAAACTATTTTTGTGATCTAAGTTACTGAGCAGGTGATGCATGCGAGACATAAAGGAACAATTACCATGACTGGTTTTCTCGGCCAACTGCATGCTGTTTGGCAAGTTAACAAGGGAGAATTACACGGGTTATATGTAATGGAATGTCTGAACAGCTGCTGTGGTGAGAGCAGTCGGCAGGTTTGTCAGCTTTTAGAGTAATTAGCCCAGTAGGAAATCCATTCCCAGGTGGCTACTGGAAAGAATCAAGTTTAGTGAGCCAATGACAAGTGAGAAAATTAGAGTGGAGATGTGTACAAGCATCTCTCTCTTTTTATAGAACAATAAAAACTTCCCTGAAATTTATGGGATTGAGGAATAAGAACAGAAATACTGTTACAGTCCATTTATGCATGTAGACCCAAAGTCTATCTCTAGAAGACTCTGACTGATCATAAGCAGGTACTCAGGAAAGAGTACGGACAGAGCAAGCATATGGCTCTCAGATTCCATCTGATTTCAGCTCAGGGGTCTCTGGAGTCCCAGTTGGGTTCTCTTCCTAATCACCCCAATGCACAACTCTTCCAAGTGGCCATCCAGATTTCTCACGAACCTTGTCAACTCTTTGCAACCGCAGTGTCCTTTGGCATTGAGTTCCACAGCTCTTTCCACTGCATGAAAAAATTTTTCATTTCCTTGCTCCAAACTTGTACCCTCTTTGGCTCTGCTGATTGTCCCCTTTTACTGGAAGAGATTAAGAACTGTCAGCTCCCATACCTTCTGTTCCTCATACACGCGAGTACGTGTAACACTTGTATCACCCTTTTCACAAGCTGCATCTTTCCCATGCTGAAGTATCCCAGCCTATTTGAATTTTACACACATACAGAAGTAATTTCTTACTCTTTTTATTTGCTTTGCCTTTCTTTGAAAATAGTTACTGATTGAAATTGCATTTGTTTGGGTAAGTGGAGTGATCACAATCTAATCTTTGCTCCCTTTATGTAAACTAGCTTATGTAAATTATAATAGGTGAAATAAAAAAGACATATATGCTGGATGATCTCTTTGGTGATTAGTTACAGAGGAGTTCAAGAAAATAAATGAATCAAAATGCCTAAATATAATCCCTTGGTTTTATTTCAGTCCAAGTAAATGCACTGCAGAGAAGGACTTTGGGGATATCGATGGATGAAAAACAGAATAGGACCTGGCAATTTGTTCTTGCACCCCAAAAGTCAAATGTGTCCTGGGTTGCATGAAAAGAAACATGACCAGCAGAGCAAGGGAGCTGATTCTGCTCCTCTGCTTCGCTCTTGTAAGACCTCACCTGGAGCACTTTGTTTAGCTCTGGGGACTCCAGCATAAGAAATGCATGGACCAGCTCCAAAAGGTCCAGAGGAGGGCCATGGAGATGATTGGTGGGATGTAGCACATCCCCTATGAGGGCAGGCTCAGAAAGTTGGGTTTGTTTAGGCTAGAGAAGAGAGGGCTCTGGGAGACCTTATAGAAGCCTTTTCATTCCTAGAGAGGGCCTACTGAAAAGCTGGAGAGGGACTCATCAAGGAGTGTAGTGACAGGATGAGAGGTAATGGTTTGATACTGGAAAAGGGTAGATTTTGATTAGACATTAGGAAGAAATTCTTTACAGTAAGGGTGGTGAGACATGAGAAGTTCCACCCCTGGAAGTGTTCCAGTTCAGCTCAGATGGGGCTATGAACAACCTGATCTAGTGGAAGGTTTTTCTACCAATGTCAAGGAGTTTGGAATCAAAAGATTTTTTCTAATTCCCTTCCAACCCAAGACATTCTATGATTCTGTGATTTACCATTCAAGAAAATTCCTACTGATCATCAAATATGTAAATGATATGACCTTGCCAAGGAGTCATTTGAGTGTTCTAGATGCATTTAGCAAACATTGTTTATGATTGAAATGTTACGAAATGCTATTTTACACGAAACAAATGTATTTTAATAATACATATATTTTAAGGGAATAAAATCAGTCAGATATCAGTCAAAAGTTATGTGTTATTCAGAAGGCGGCACAGGCTAAAACACTATTTGGAGGTAAGGACCATATGCCGTCATTTCTCAAGTGTCACTGATTTTACATATGACAAGGCCTCACTATGCTGTTTCTGGAAAAAAAAATAATTTTTTGTCAAAGAATGCAGTAGGGCATGTACAGAAGGCTAAAATCTGGAGATTGGGATAGGTGGAATCACTTTGCTGCAATCATAGTTCAAAATAGATTGATTTCTAAGAAAACTGGTTTCAAGTTCTTCTCAGACAGATTTCCCTTACACACTAGACAGAGGTCTAAAAGAAGAAGGGAAGTTGTTAATGCAATACTGAGTATTGCAAAACCTAACTTTCTGGTTCCTGTCCCACAGCCACATCCATATTTTAAATTATGTGCCTAAGTTGCTTTTACAATGTAGAGGGGGAACTAGATGCCTCAGAAACAGATCCAAAACAATTGATATGCTAGAAGAACAGTTTTGGGCCACAGGCTTAAGACAGCGGGATTAAACTACATATTTTATAGACTGTTAGGCAACTTCCTTTCATACAAATGATGTCTTTAGAATTTTGTATTGTGCCATCAGCAATATCTAGTATCCAGATATTTAACTGCATTATAACATTCACTCTATGTATCAAATCAGAAGTAAATACTTTGCTCAGTTTTTAAATAAAGAGAAAAACATATAGAACCCTTAGCTAATTATTTGTAGAAAATGACACATAACTATAAGAAGAATTTATGAACAGAACACAGGTATATTAAAAGAGAATACATTACTTTCTTCGGTGTTGTTAGTCTATTTTAATGCACATTGCTTCCTTCATTTCTGTACTGGATATTTTGTAGAAAGATTTATAAGACTCTAGATCATTTTGCTGGCCTGGCATCCCTGGTAGAAAAGAAGGAAATGAAATGTCACTACATTCTGTGCATGAGAAGTACTTTAGGACCCTGGGGCCCTGATTTATTATATTCTTTGGGGATCTTTGTTTTCTTACTAATTTTTCCATTAGCAACTCAGGAGCATTTGTAGAAACTTTCCTGTGTTATGGCTGTATTGATTGTCACTTTACATGAAAAATATCCTCTTTTCTGTTATGACCTTATCCTGTTGTGCTAGGCAATGTTCAGCAAGCTGTATTTCATTTCTTTTTTCTGCTTTATGTTGTGCCATATTTTACTCACACTTCCTTCTCGTGTTACATATCTAATATCTGTTTATTCAATAACCTTAGATTTGTCAGTATTTGTACCTCAGACACTCATAAACTGAATTAAAAGAATTATTAGACTGGCAGTCTTGCATTTTAGGGCATAATACCAAAGAATTATTGGACTGGCAGTCTTGCATTTTAGGGCATAATACCAGAGTCTGTTTCTTTAAAAATAGCTCCACTACGACTCCCTTGGTTTATTTTATGCTAAGGAATCTGGAACATGCAATCTCTGAGGGTAAACTGGGTGGAGATGCTTGGTGATAGTTTAGAAAAAAGACAAAGATACTTTTTCGAAAGGAAAAAGACCAAATAGTGTACAACAAGAAAAGATGACAGCTGACTCCAAAACAGCTACAAAATTTCTAAAGGAGTGAGAGCCTTATTGGTTTGCCTCCTTTCTGTTTGCCAGGGGTTCAGATGAGGCTGGGATGAAAATTACTGGGAAGAATGCCCTGGGCAGTATACTGCAATTAGGCAAACTGAGAGCAGGCTGAGTGTGCAACCTGCAACTAAAAAACCCCATTAACATCCAGAAAGGGCATACTGAGTGAGACGTTTTGAGGAAAACCTTTCACATCTGAATATGTAGAACATTGAGAATTCTTTGCAGAAATACAAAATATATTTGAACGTTTACCTCAGGGCACAATCTGTCAGGAGAAAATACTGATCCTGCGGAGGTGTTACTGAATAGAACTAATGGATGACTCTATGCATAAGAAAGACAAGGACGACCTTTTGAATTTTAACTAAGAATTTCTTTTCACCAAAAGGGAAAAGTCTTTAAATCAGACAAAATGACTGGAAAGTAAAATACACCTGAAGGATACATATGAAATCACTGAAACAGGACATTATTAAAGAGGAGGAAATTAAAATAAATCTTGAGTGAGGATACAGTTCTCTACATGATGTCCAGGTGCCTTAGCTAGATGTGTCAGTAGTTGTCAGAAGTTTGCTGTCACTTGGTCCACATTACTGACACTGTGAGATAAATAACAAATGAAAATTACATGTGTATAACATTCTATTTCAAAATACTGATAATTTTGAAAAGCGAAAGGTTTTTTCCTACTTCTAGACAGAAGTGAAGCTGTTTCTCTTAGACGGAGTCAGAATTTCATATTTTTACTCAACCTAGACCCAGATGACCATATCGACAGAACGTTTGAACATACAGTAACTTAAAAACCAAACTCTATGGGTGTGGCATATGTGGTCTTGAGATCAGCACTATGTGCCAGGACTCCACACATGGCTGGGAGGATACCTTTAAAGAGGATATCCTTAGAAGGTACTGTTACACGCCGGTCCATGTTTCTACCAGATGTCACACTTTAATTTCAGGTTTTGAGAAATTTTGCCTACACAGAGTCTTGCAAAGCCTTTTGATTTTTTGATACCTTGAGTTCATATCTGGAGAAAAAGCCACACACTTTTTATCTGAGATTTCTTTTTATTTGGTGAGAAAGTAAGCATTTTGGCAAAGAGGGTTTAACAGAAATAACATGCAACTTCACAAAAGCATTACAACAGATTACTGAAACTAGCAAGCTCTGCTGTAGAGTGGGGAACCTTTGTTACACCCAGCAAACACAAACTCCATATAACTTAAGCCAAATACAGAAAATAGGTGTTTGCTTTGCCCACAACAGTAAAGAAAGAGAGATTAAGAGAAGAAGGAATAAAGAGAGAAAGAGAGAAGAGAAAAATATAGTTACCACTTAGGTCACATGTTGACAGGTCACCAGAGCAGAGGCCAAGGCAAGATGGAGACCTCATGTATATTTATTTATAGACTCTGGCTATTGTGGCCGCTCCCCCCAGGCAGGACCAGTTGTTCATGGACCACTCACTGTCCCCCCAGTCAAAGTGAGGGGTGCCACAGTCACTTAGATGTTCCAGGGGCATGATGTGGGTGGGCCATCAGGTGGCCTTATTGACTGACAGCCCAGTCACATGGTTTTCCCTGCCATGTGCTCTGCATGGACGTGGCCATATTGGCCTAGTCCTTCCCCCCACCCCTCCACCCCACACACACATACACCCACAAGTTGGTTCTGACCCGATAATTGTTTACCTGGTGTCTAACAGATACCTGAAAGGACCATATACAAAGCCTTCATATTCAGTAGGGAACAGTAAAAATTAATCACTAATTTTTTCTCACTTGCTGGAGGGAGAAATGTGTTTCAATTCATGCTTACAATTCTTTTTAACACAATCTCCTGCTTTTCTATTAGGAAGACTGCCCTCATTTTCATAGTAGCTTGATCTCATGGTCTTTATTTTTAGGTACATGTCTGTGAAGTGAAGCTATCCTTTAATTAATGAGTGGGCCAGTATTCTTTGTTAAGCATTCAGAGCAGAGTTAGGTTGGCCCCAGAAGAGTAGTCCAGAGTGATTTGCTCAGTTTCTGTGGCTAGACATTACTTGTATGGAACAGAGACTTAGTACGGTTAAGGACAGCATCTGAGTGAGTTGCACATCTAAAGGAATTAATTTCAGGTTTCTAGTGAGTGTAGGTGTGTGTTGGGCAAAAATACAACCTTTTCAGTTTGGGCTTTTAAGCCTTTCTCACTCTAGGGTCTCCATCTGGTGTACTTGATTATTATGCTGTCTTGCCATGATTTTTCTTCACCTTGATAGTGTCTTAGAAGTTTAGGAGATCCTTAGAAAGATACTGATATAACTGAAATTATTGAATGTTTTTGTCAAAAATCCCTTACTGCATGACTTTAAGGAAAAGTTGCAGTCATGAGATAAAAGTGAAGCTGAATAGTCATTTCAAAAGTAGAAAATGGAGAGTATAGATAAATAATCTTGTCTTTCCATGGATGTTCCAAGTTCTGTTCAGTGAACTTTATTTAGACCCCAGAATCTTTCAGTTTCTTTATTATATACTATGGAATATAAAAACTGGCATTTTTTTATGGCTCCTAAACCACAGTCTCTGAAATTGCTATATCTAGGTGGAAGGCATGACCCAGGGTAAGAAGAAGCACATTTCAGTATTCCCAGTCCTAGGACAGACCAACCTGCAACCCAAGAATACTTTCTTTGGAAACTTGATTCGTACTGGGTGAGACTTTATCAGAGGGCTTGAAGTAATTTTTTTGGTCCAGTGCACTCAGAGAAATTATATTGAATTTTGTCAGATTGGCAGTTTAGAACTACATCCTAAAATAACTGTTTTTACTGCAGCTACATGAAAATTAAAGAGGGTTTATTTTTTACCTAGTACATTGAAAGTGGTGCTAGATACTGTATGTTAAACAAGATATGGTAAGCAGAAAACATTGGTTGAGAAGCAGAAGCAGCTCATCTTTCTTCTACAAATGAAAATATGTAGCATATTTTATGCTGAATGCCAACTTTTTTTGAATGATTGGACTCTCCAGTTTTTTTCTTTTTACATAACTTAGCTTGACAAGCAAATCGCAAAGTAATTTTTAAACTTGCCTTTCATCCCAGTCTTTGTGAGACATGGCGGCATGATGGTTTAATGAACACTCCATCACAGAGCAGAGATAACAACTAGTTCTGCCTGTGCACATTCCTCAGCTCATAAACAGCATCCTGCTTACCTATTTATTCAGGCAAAGGCTATTGGACATCTTGGCTCACAATTGGACTGCAAGACAAAAGACACAGGAAAAGCTATTTAGAAGATCTTTTTCTTCCTCTGTAAAAAAAAAAAAAAGAAAAAGAAACTGAGTGGAAGTTAACAGATACACATCCTGGAAATTGTTTTTTTTCTTTTCTAGTTCTGTAATTTCACATCTAAATATCAAATTTCTTCTGTATTAGAAAGACAGATGTGCATGCTTCTGTTCACGTTCACCTGAAAATATGTATGCACTCTGAAACATATGTTTTTTTTTAATTTACAGATATCTTTTCAGCAGAAAAGTGCATGACTGCACTGTGACAATGTTTGTTTCACCGGAAAAGGTTAAATTTTTCTTTTTTCCCCTTCTTTTTATTTTTACAATGGATAACACCTGTTGAAATTTTGTGCTGAAAAAAAGACATGAACTGGTAGAAGAAAAAGCAAAAGCACAGTTTTCTGGCTCTTTTAACCTCCATAAACAGCAGATGCCTTACAGATGAAGCCTGGAAAAGTAATCATAAATTTCATAATAAATGTGGTACAAGTGTGCAGCCTGCAGACAATTCATATGAAGGTGAATTGGTGTCAGAAAATGATCATATAAAGGAGAATGAATATCAAGTTAATGAAATAAATTCATCCATTAGCGAATGGATAGTCCAAGATTATACAAGCTTAAGAAATGAGTATATGGCATCAAAAAAGGGGAAGATTGAAGGAGAAAGAAGGATAAAAATGAAAAATTTACCTAACTGTAATTCTTTACAAAAGCTACATTTTGTGCTTTGATCACTCTTCTCTTTCCTCTCTCTATACTCATCCACCCTTTTTTATTTACCCTCAATGAATAAAAAATACTTATGTGCTTGATAAAAAATGCATATAAATATATGTTCTGAAAAAAATGTAATCATGGTGAATGATATGTCAAGTTGCTTGTAACAACATAATTCTTTGGATGTTGACATTTTCTCCTGGTTACAGTCACTTCATTTAGATACTTACAACTGTGCTTAACCCACCAGTTTGGGGCTCATCAGGATAATGTGAGTATATAATTTTCAACTATAACATGTTAATATTATTGCCAGTTCTACAGTTCTCTTATTTTCCCATTTGGTATGGGAGAGGAAGGACAAAAATAGACAGTTAATTTATTTGAAAACAATTATTTTTAAATTACATTAAAGTTATTAATTATTCATAACTTACACTGAGAGTTAGAAGTATTTATAAGAATATCACAAATGTCCTTAACCTCAAGAAAAGTATAGAGACAGTCATTGTACTATTCAAAGGTTTCCCTCTTTTTTCCTCATTATTTCCTCTGGGGAAAAAAATTAAAAAAGGAATAGAGAGCCTTGATTTTTTCCTGAAGTTTCAAACAGATCCAGCAACAGAAATTACTTTAATTTTTACCAGAGACCTCTGAGAATTTTAGTTCTGGACACAGGAAATACACTTCGCAGTTTGGTCAATATGTCTGTCATTTCCAGTCATAGAAATTATAACCAGAATTAACCTTGAGAGCCATAGAAGTGATTCCTTTGCTTTCAAATTAACTATGTTCAAACTGTTCTTACCAAATGTTTGTCAAATCTGTCATTAATAACCTCCTGTAATGGATTTTTTTTTCCCCTGTGGACACTAAGAATAAATTACTCCCTTCTTCTTTGCAACAACAACCCTTATTCATACAGAGACTATGACCTTAGTCTTCTACAGATTAAACAGTCCTCATAGCTACAGTCATTCTTTGTAGGTCATGTTTTCTGTACTTCTGCATGTTTTTGTTACATACTCTCTGGTTTATGAGTAAAGGGGAACTTTTTTTTTTCCTTTCGGTCTTATAAGCAACATTCCTGTTTATGCAATTCAGCGCTTGTCCCCCTTTCTGCTGCACTTTGACATTTTCTGATCTATTTTTGGATTAGAAACTGTCAAAGACACACTAAAGAACCCTGCTCAAAACTGTCTGTCATTTTGATGGTTAACCTCTGATTTAAACAGTTTGTAGAGTTTTCCACCAAGCTTTACTCCTACTCTATCACTTCTTTGCTTTGTGTCCTATGTCCTAAGAGTTATTGTAAGGTCATCTGAGCCAATGTTAAAAGTTTGAAAGTGAGTTATACTTCTCATTACCCACAGGACCTGTTTTGTATTGGGTTTTTTTCAAGTTGCATTGCTCTGAAAAGATTAGTTCCTAACACTGTCTTTGATTTTCCAAAGACTATAAGTAGATCAATTGATGATTTTCTTTTTCCAGTATACTTCTGGGAACTAAGATTAGACTACCTGATCAGGAAGCTTGTTTCCTCTCTCTCTATCTCTATCTCTCTCCCAACACTCTCTCCCATTTTTTAAAGTTGCATACTATGTTCTTCCTATTCTGCTCTGAAAATCCCAACTGTCCTTCAAAAGTTCTCAAAGGTAATAGCACATGGCTTTGACATTCCTTAAAAAAATTCTTTCTTCCTCCAGGTGAATTTCATTACATTTAATAGTTTGAAATGAGACAGTTTTTACCGTATGAACACCAGTGTTAAAAACGGGGGGGGGGGGGGTGGAATTCCTCCACAACTCATTTGAATATTGTACCTAACTCTTGAATAATCTTGAATCTTAACAGAAGTTGGGAACCAAGGTGAGATTTTGCAACCTCAGAAAAGCTTTCCTTATTCGATGAGCATACAAGAGCCATGGGAAACTTGAGGTCACTGAATTCACAATGCAGTGGGAGCTGTGAGCCAGAGCTGGTGAGCCAGTGCTGGGAACATCTGAGAGGAATGGTACTGCTCATCAACCAGCTTGCCTCTGGGGTGCAATTTCACAATTAGCTTCAGTCTGCTTAAACCACATTGATGTGAAAAGAGATAATTCAGCCCTGCCTCTGTGTGTCTTTGGGGAGCAAGGGCAGGATTTCTCTTTTAGAAAAAGTGTGGTCTTATGCTAATGTGAATTGACTAAACCAAACAGTAAGAATGTGAGGCTCTCAAACTACTATTTTCCACTGTAATAATAGTGAAATAATTTTTGCTGAGTTCCTCTAGAAATGATGTATGCAGCCGTCTCTCCTTCTCTCTTCCTCTTAGGCACTGGTAAGGCAGACAGCTGCATACTCATATATTTACTCAGCAGTGTGAGGATGGCTAGTGCACTCACATCAGCAGAAAGCTTTCTGAAGATGAAATACTATTAGCTACTAAAGGAGAAGGTCACGACTTTGATGTCACATCAAAAAACAGAGAATGCCCACTTAGTTAGCAGATATGTTCTCCAGATTTAGTTTGTTATGTGTTTAAGCTATTAAATCATGTACCTGATGATGTGTGCATTTGAAGGGTGATAAAACCCTTGTCTGGTATGAATTTGTGTAATAAAAAACAAAGACAAATTAATCATTCCTTTAATATGTAGTAGAATAAATGGTAGTATCAGAATATGTGCTAGCAAACCCAATATCTTTTTCCTTTTTGAAATAAATGTATCAGTATATACACTTGGGTCACTCAGCTGGAAAGTAGATTTGCAGAAAAGGACAAGGGAGTCCTATTGGATACCAAGTTAAAAATAAACCAGCATTGTACCCCTATGGCAAAGTAGGCTAGTGGTATCCAGGGTTGGATTAGGCAAAGGACTGCCAGCATGTTGAGGGAGATGATTCTTCCCCTTTACTCATCACTGGTAAGACCAAACCTGGAGTCCTGTGTCCAGTTCTGGGTTCCCCAGTACAGAGAGGTATGGCCCTTGTGACAGAGTCCAATGAAAGGCCACAAAAATTATGAAGGAGCTTTTCCTGTGAGGAAAGGCTGAAAGACCTGTGACTATTTGACCTATAGAGAAAAAAGCTTGGGGGGATTTTCTCAATAGGTAATAATACCTGGATGAATGACTTAAAGAAGGCAGAGTCAGGCTCTTCTCAGTGGTTCCCAGTGAGAGGACAAGAGACAATGGGCACAAGCCAAGGTGCAGAAGTTCCCTCTAAATAGTAGAAAACATCTTTACAGTGAGAGTGATCAATTACTGGCACAGGTTTCCCAAGCAGGTTATAGAGTCTTCATCCTTGGAGTATTTTCTTGTATGTACCAGTATGAAGAAAAGAAAAACCCTGAAACCACAGGAATTGTTTGTGAAGAACAAGTTACTCTTCAGTGACTTAGTGTTATTAAGTTAATTAAGTTCTTCGGCTTCTGATACTGAAAGTTAGCTTTCATTAAAGAGACCCTAATATTTCATGCAGAGCTTTCAAAATAGTTCTGCTCAATTTCGATTTATTTGAATAAACTCTAGCAAGTCTTCAAATGCCATCTCAAATATTTGACTAGGTTTAGTCAGAAACAAACGTTCACAGATATGTCAGGTGTTCATCAGCCAAAGCACGAATGGATAGTGGGGGCACTGCAGCCCAGCTCAGAAGAAGTGATGGTTGGATTTTTTTCACCACTTTTTTTAGGTCTAACAGCTGTGCTGTTTGCGAGGTAGGTCCACTAGATGGCACACTGTGCTTCAAAATAGTAATTTTTTTACAATTTGTATTACAAGATTTTAACAACTTAAAATCTTGCTTTTTAAAGACTTAGAACAGCGGAAAGAAGATAGATACACATAATATAACCAGCCATTAATGAATCAAATGTAGAAACCATTAAGTCATCACAATTGCTAAAATTTACAGATACACAGACACAGAATGATTGTAACCGTACCATTTCAGTACTGAGAAACTGTCGATGAACTCAGTAATGTAAGAATTATACCATTCTAATGCTGCAGAAATTCCAAAGATTTCTTAGCAAAATTCTTACATTTGCCTGTTTAGACTTCAATAATCTACCATTACATAAAAGTTACATGTAAAAACCAAGAAACATGAAATCCTTCTAATTAAGCTACACTGAACCTTCATTCTATTGTATTTATGGACTCCTTAAATTATGTCTCACTATTTTGTAATTCTATGATACAAAATTAAGAGCTAGAAATTTGATTTTTATTTGTAAGCTCTCAGTTAAATCAAGGTGATAATTTGCTTTCCCAATAGATCTAAATGTAAATTTTTGTTTTCTTATAAGTTTGCAGCCCAAATTACTACTCTTTAGAAGTTTGCCATTTAAGTTATGTAGTTATTGCTGTAAAAATTGCTAACATAATTCCTGAGTCATTACTCTGCAGAGAGGTTCAGTATGTGTTACAGATAACAGCCAGAGATAATGGAAGCACTCATCTAAACGGGAGCACTCAT
Organism: Corapipo altera; assembly: GCF_003945725.1. NCBI lineage: Eukaryota > Metazoa > Chordata > Aves > Passeriformes > Pipridae > Corapipo > Corapipo altera. The sequence goes on along the minus strand of NW_020884872.1, from coordinate 47,986,820 downwards.
ACTGAGAGGATTCTTCAACCCAGTGGGGAAGTAACTGAACAAACTACAGCACAGGGTAAGCAGGGCGAGGCTAAATCAAACTCTTGAGGTAAGAAGACCAGGATCATGAAAGTCTGAGCGGGCATGATAGAACAACACAAGAAGAAAGAAAATAAAAGGGAAAAATTTCTAAAGGATATAAAAGATTGAAATGAAGTTTTATGAGAAACTTGAAAGGAGGAAACCTAAGGAAAGAAAAATTCAAATTTAATTTAGAAGCAAAAAAAAACAAAAACAAAAACAAAAACACCCTTTCATAAACAACTTAGCCTGAGATAGAGTTATGTCTTCTTCAAGGTTCCTCTTAACTTACAGGGTTATCTCAGAAAAGGAGTTTCCAGTTAATCCTGACCATTCTTAAAATCCCAGAACGGTACTTTTCCATTTCTTTTTCTTTGTTATTATGGTAGTACCTGTAATGTCAACATATTTTAGTTCAATTTCAGTCATGGAAAAAGTAAATTTAAGGGAAATACAAAATATCTATCATACTAGGTCTTCTCTGTTCAGACGAGGTTCGTTTGGTGAGACTCTCTTTAAAAAAGAGTATTTTCTTAAAAAAAAATAAATTACCCCTTTCCATCTCCAAAAAATATCCAAATATTCAATACATGGATTTCTACATGAAGTGTAGTGGCTATTCTGGAACAGCAACAACAAAATCTGACCTCGCAAATGCAATTAAAACTTGAGGATCTTTGGCTTGATTTTGGTCCTCTGTTCTGCCACAGTCAGTAATGGATACTTGAAAGTTGGACTGAGCTTTAGTCTCATTTTATATTTCCAGTGGCTTCAGTAACTTTACACAGATTTTATTGAAATCAACATTTATAGAAGTTTGATTCTGAAAATGAGTGGGAATTACGTGATTCTGGTTCTATTTCACCTCTAGAAAAAAAGTAACTAAACTAATCTTGAAAATTATTGGAAAAATCCACAGAGGTCATCATTAAGCTTGTATACAAGAAAAATCTAGGTTCTGAATGAGTCTTAAATAAACTGTCTGAAGTATTAATTACTTGATACTGCATACATTTCAGGGATTTTGTGCTGGTTTAAAAGTAAACTGATGGGAGAAATGAACCCAACTCTAGAGAGACTATAAGTCAGAGCTACAATTTACTAAAAATAAATTACAATAGATGTAACAATACAGAGAAAAACTGGTTTTAACCCACAAAAACAGATGTATAACACAGCCTACTGGGACAAGAACAGAACAGTGTTCCTTGGTCCCTGTGCTGAGCACCACGTGGCCCCCCTGGGTGCAAAGTTAAAAAGAAAGGAAAACCTGTTGGTCCAGACAATGGTGGCAGTTCTGTTGGAATCACAATCTTGTCGAGAGTGACAGTGGCAGTTCTGTTGGAATCCTGGTCCTCCTCTCAATCCGACAAGTGGTACTAGAAGTTCTATTAGCAGAGATGACCCCTCAGGCTAGGTGTGAAGGTACTAATTCCTACCCAGAGGGGAGTTATCACAGCTGTGCCCTGGGCAGCTGCTGCAAATGATCCATTGTTAACAGTCCATCAGAAATTACATAGAGGGTGTAGAATATACAGTTTTGGTTATACCCACATAGTAATAAACTGGTCCTGATCCCTGTAACTAGGACAGATGTATAGACAGATGTATACTTTTCTTTTGATCATACTCTCTGTGATTTATAATGGAAATATAAGTGAAAATATCTTGTTGGGAAATACAAAAAACACTTCTTTCTGCACAACCAACTAGGTATTCAGATATAGGTATTCCTCAACATGAGTTTTAATTTTACAATAAATGACACCACAACATCCTGATGTTTGCAACATTTATCTTTTGGTTTCTGTTTTTATTAGGAGTTGCTGAGTTCAGTTGTCTGATGGAGGCAAGGCTGCTGCAGCTCCCACCTCCCAGGTCCAGCTAGAAGAGAAGCTGAGCACACCTTCCCAATAGGGCCACATGCAAACACACATATAGAATCATAAAATCATAGAATATCCTGAGTTGGAAGGGACCAACAAGGATCACAAAAGTCCAACTCCTGGCCTTGCACAGGACAGCCCCAAGAATCATACCATATACAATACATATATACGTGATCACATACCTGGCCACAAGGATCAATACAGACAGAAGACATGGCACTCACAAAAATGTGAATGACACCAATGTCCTCATTATCTTTGTCTCTCTGGCTGATCAAGGCAAAGCCTAGCAACTGACCTCAGACACTCAGCCTACCCAGTAGATGACCCCTGGATACCCTAGTTTTCAATAACCTCATGCACAGACACACACATGCGTGTGTGCGCACATATGGCTTTATTAATATAATAAATAAATAAGCTCATACAGACCCCTCGAGGGTTCAACCACCTAAATCCGTTTATTGGAAGCAAACAACACCTTTTATATGCACTTTGAAACAGCAAATGATTTTCTTGACCAATCACCATGTGGTACCTCAGTGCTCATGTGTGTGGGAGTACATTTGGGGACTTTATCTCCCAGGGTGCCTCGTCCAGCATCCCTAAAACACACCCCTTTCACATGCACACACACACACACACACACGCACACACACAAACAGGTTTCTCAATAGATCCCACCAGATCTAATTGGATCTGCAGGGCAGTTAGAAAATAGTCATAGAGTTTAATGAGGAGTGTAATAACCAGGCACACTAGCACAGTGCAGATATCAGGTGCAGGGCATGGCCACTCAAGCGCATGGATCAGCATCTGTTTACATGACTGACCCCTCTTATCCTGTTTGCCCTCTATTTTTATGTTTATTTCTCTCCAAATCACCTTGATCCCTCCCTTTCTGACCATTGATTCTTCACCTGACATTCCATACTAAGTCTAGTGAAGTCCAAAATTCTGCTCCCTTGCACCCCAACATTAGCCCTGTAGCACTAGATAGTAATACCACTCAGTTGGCAAGGCGGTCTGGAAAGCTGCTCCTCCGACTCGACTCGTGGTGATAAGTTTTCCTCCCAGCCCACGAGGCTGGGGCTTTTCTGGAACATCTGGGAAACGAGCCAGGGCAGTGACTTGTCTCCTTGATTAGAACATTGCTGTTTTTCCTCTGCAGTCCTTGTTGTTTGTGGATTCTTCTTGAATCTTTAATCACATAACCTAACAGTTTCAAAATGGTTCTTTTCTTAAGGAAGCAATAAAAATATATTAGACTGTTTAGAACAAAATATCGTGGTTTTCCACACATCTGGAATAGTATGCACTGAATGTAGGCATGGGGGGGAAAAACCTATCAAACCACAAAAATTTATGTATTTTAACATCCCTGTCTGTTCTTCTATTCCAGTCTCTTGAAATCTGTATTCATTCAGCATTCCAGCCAGGATAGATTTTTATTGCAAACACTGACTACAATCTCTTTGAACTATTTCTTAGGTAATAAAATTTTCTACATTCGATTTTGATAGTAATGGGTTCTAATTTAACCATTTAAGAGTAAAGCTGCAGTTTCTTTAGACTGCTTTATGGAGTCCAGTATATTTAGCTAGCTCCATCTTTTTATATGCACTATAGTCTCCAGAGTATTTTAGACTTTATGAGATCAGCAGACGTTAAATGTTCACAGTCTCCTAGCATTTTATTACACTGGGTCCATTTCCTAAGACGATTTCTCCATTTGCCACTGATCTGTTGTTCATTGAACAGTAAAGTAGTCTTATTGCACCTTGAAGTGTGTAAATGCTGCCTTAGTGATTGCAGAATGGATATCCTTGGTTGAATTGCCAAGGAAATTGAAATCTCACTGGTCAGCAGGTCTCTTTCTTAAACCAAGGGCTTTCTTGCTCTTTTGGAATTGCTTTTCACCTTGATCATGGCACTTTGTACATCTTTCCTCTGAATATACATTCCTCTGTATGTGCTTTCTCATGTCTCTTCCAAATACCAAAATAATTTTAGAAATACACCTGAAACTTGCTTTACAGACCTTCAAAGGCATCTGATTGTCTCCCTATATTCCACTGGGAATTTTATGAAGCTCAATCACTAAGATCAAAATTTTGGCATAACAGATTTCTAAGTTCAGCAGATTGGCTCACAGCTGGCACTGGTATTTTACAGTCTTTAAAACCTGTGCTTTCTCCAGTATTCTAATGAATGTATATGTTTTCCCACAACCAATGAAAGGATGTATAAACAAATAAAAATCCTAGTAAATGCGGGCTTAGGAAGAAATCGCCTTGCATTTTGCATATCTTTTCACTTGTAACATACTTCCTATTATTGTCTGGCTCTGATGAATTGCAGTCCTGCATCTTTCCCCTCCTCATGTGAAATTCCCCTCCTCACACTTAAAGCTGTGAAAAAAAATAGTGCAGCAAGCAGGACGCATTGTTGTCTGCTAGTATCTCCCATTCTTTATTACTACAGCAAGAGTTCATTCTCAAACAAGTTAATAAAACTTCAGAGGCTCTCTCACTTCACTTATCGGTCTTTTAACCATGTGGAAATTCATTATGGAATAATCCATTCAGGAAGACAATCTATTTTATTTTGGCAACTACTTCTTTGACTAAATCAGCTGAGATTCATCTGGAAACTTGTCTATAATTTTCATTCAAATCTGAAACTTCTCTTTTGTGTGCTATTACCAGACAATCCCTTTGTTTATCCATATGTTTATCCCTTTGTTGATATCCCTTTGTTTATCCATAATAAGATATCAGAAAGCTCATTTTCCTCACTCAGAGACTTCTTTGAGTATGGGTGCAAGAAAAGTCTATGAGAACTATCAAGGTGGTGGACCATTCTACAGCCTGGAGCAAAATGGCATGGCATATGTGATGTCCACATACATAAATTCTTAATAGAGGTTGGTCACTTACTTGCCACAGGCCTTGGCAAGGAGTGTTTCCCACAAGTTTGTCTACCTACTTTCAGGTAAAACTCTTTAACAGAACACCCAAGATACACTTACTATTCATCTGCCTGCCAGCTGCCTCCTGTGACTGTGCATCTAGGCAATATACTGTGAGATGGCAAACCTGGAAGTGCAAGGCTGGGTTATTGTGTCATCAATGTCAGGACATTGCAATGTTATCACTGCATTCTGCCCCTTGAACAGACTCTCCTGGTAAATCACTCCAGCTGTCATGACCCATAAAATTTCATCCCTCCAGCCTTTGCACACCCAGAGTACAATTTTATAAGATCATTTCCTATCTAGAGCAAGCTTCACTACTTTTGTCACAAAATTTTACCAAGTGGCATCTGTGTCTGTTGTCCCGCATATGTTCTGAAGGTGGCATACTGCTCAGTGAGATACTTTATTACTATTCAGAGTATTCACTTATACTGCTGCTTTGTCATCAGTAGTTGCCATAATCTATAGAGACTGTCTATGGAAAATATGACCACAGCACATTTCTTGTTTTTTGACAGGATAAGACTTGGATGGGTTTGCTTGCAGGGACAATATTGGAAGACAACGAAAAGGTAGAACACCTTAATATTTTTTTCCTGCCTATTGAGTACATCATTTTGCCTACTGCAGTCCCCTAAATAATGTCCATATGTTGTTTGGGAAAATGATAGTTGAAATGGGCCCAAACCACAACAGGAGTGCCATCATTCAGTAGCATGGAGAGTGATATCCCAGAACCAAGAACATATTGACAAAAACTGTTAGTGTAGATCTAGCTACTTTAACCACAAGAGACTCAAATCTCTGACTCTTAGATGTGACCAAGTATTTTTTAAAGTGTCTCTACCATGGACCATGATATTTTCATCACTGGTATTAGATTTTTGTGAAATGAAACACTGTGGTGGAAATTGAAAACAGATTGTTTGTTATTACATTTCTATCAATAAACATACACGTGCACAAGCGGTAATAGGTGATAAATGTGGCATGTTATTCATTATCTCAGTGTTATGATGTGTTTCTTTTCACTCATAGAATTATAGAATTGTTTGTGTTGGAAAAGACCTTTAAGACTCAGTTGAGCCATTGACCCAGCGCTGCCAAATTCGCTAGTAGACCGTGTCCCCGAGCATCATCATCTACACATCTTTTAAATGCCTCCAGGGATGGTGACTACAGCTGGACAATCTATTCTAATGCTTAACATTTCCATGAAGAAATTGTTCCTAATACCTAATCTAAACCTTCCCTCACACAACTTGGGTCTGTTTCCTCTTTTCCCGCCACTTTTATCCAGGAAAAAGAGACCAATCCCTACTTTATGCAGCTTACTTTAAGGTAGTTGTACAGAGCAATAATCTCACCCCCGAGCCTCCCTTTCTCCAGGCTAACAACCCTACCTCCTTCAGCTACTGCTTAAAAGACTTACTCTCTAGACCCTTCACCAGCTCTGTTGCCCTTCTCCAGACATGCTCCGGCACCTCAATTTCTTTCTTGGAGTGAGGGGTCCAAAACTGGACACAGGATTTAAGGTGCAGCCACACCAGTGCCATGTACAGGTGGACAATCACTGCCCTGGCCCTTATGATGAATCACTTATGATACAGGCAAGGATGTTATTGGCCTTTTTGGCCACTTGGGCACACTGCTGGCTTATGTTCAACTGGCTGTCAACCAAGACTCAAGGTTCTTTTCGCCAGGAATCTTTCCAGACACACATCCCCAAACCTGTTTTGCTGCATGGGGTTGTTGTGATCAAAGTGCAGGATCCATCACTTTGCCTTGTTGAACCTCCTTGATGCAGCCTGTAAAGATCCTTCTGCAGAGTCTTCCTACCTTCCATCAGATCAACACTCCTGCCCAACTTAGTGTTGTCTGGAAGCTCAGTGGATGTACACTCAATGCCCTCAATCAGATCATTGATAAAGATATGAAACAGAACTAGTCCCAATACAGAGCCCTGAGGTACTCAACTAGTGACTGGCCACCAACTGGTTTTAGCTCCATTCAACACCATTCTCCAGGTGCAGCCATCCAGCCAGTTTTTAACGTGGAAAGCGTACATCTGTCCAAGCCATGAGCATCTGGGTTCTCCAGGAGAATCCTGTGGGAGACAGTGTCAAAGACTTTACTAATGTCTAGGTAGACAGAATCCACAGCCTTTGCCTCATCCATAAAGTGGGTCACCTTGTCATAGAAGGAAATCAGGTTGGTTAAGCAGGACCTGCTTTTATAAACCCATAGTCACTGGGTCTGATCCCCTAGTTGTCCTATGTGTGATGGCACTCAAGATAATCTTCTCTGTGACCTTTCCTGGCACTGAGGTCAGGCTGATAGGACTGTAGTTCCCCACATCATTCTTCCAGCCTTCTTGTAGACAGACATCATATGTTCTAACTTCTAATCAGCTGGGACCTGCTCAATTAGCCAGGGCTGCTGATAAATGATGGAAAGTGGCTTGGTGAGCCACAGAGACCTGTGTGTATCAAAGTGGTGTAGCATGTTGCTGATCATTTCCCCTTGGATTATGGGAGCTTTACTGCTCCCTGTTTCTGTCTTCCATCTTAACAGGATGAGCATCCAGAAAACAACTGGTCTAGATATTAAAAACTGTGATGCCAATTTTATGCCCCAAAAGGTGAAGAGAAACTGCTCAGAGACAAAGTTTTAGTCTTTAAGCAGCGAGGTATTTATTCAAGCAACATTGGGGAACTATCAGCTCGCGCTGGACAAAGAGTTACGAAACAGGCAATGAACAGCTGGACTATTTATACAATTTTTGTGAGAGATTACATCATTTCTATATGAATATTTATATTATTGCAACATATAGTTATAATATTCATAGCAAGTGGAGTTAAGGTGGAGTCAGGGGCGTGGTCATAATTTTGGGGAGAGTTTCGGGGGTACATCCTGTTACTTCGGCCTCAGAGTGGTCGTCTTCTTGCTTCTCTTCCTTGGTAAACTTTTGAACTTTCTCCAATTTGACTGACTCTAACATGTGTTTGGCAGGAGTTTTTGATATTTGGCAAGAGTGTCTAGGCCCTGGCTCTTCTCCTTTCCCTTATCTTCCTCTGTCTTCCTTCCATTTGTCTATGCTAGCAAGGCTGTGTTCTTACTTTATGTTCTTTGTGTCAGTGTGTCAGCATTCTTTAGTGAATTATCTTCCGTTTGTTCTTGGATCTCAGTGTTCTATTTCTTTGCTCAGAGCATACATTCTCAGTTAACTCTTCAGGCCTGGTTTTGATACACTAAACTGACTTTTCAGGCTTTTGCTCTGTTTCAACTGAGACAAAGAAAGCATTAGGTACATCAGACTTCATCCTTTGACAGTACGTTTCCACCCACATCCAATAAAGGATTGAGATTCCCTTTATCCCTCCTTTTGCTGCTCATGTATTTATAGAAACATTTTTATTGTCTTTTACAGAAGTAGCTGGATCTAGTTCTCATCCACATTGGGCAATATGAGATGACAGTCCTTTTGCACCATACCAGGTTTTGGTTCTCAAAGTCACCAAAGACTTCAATGAAAGGTTTTGGAATGTCTTGTAGTTCTGCTGTAATGCTGCTAGTGCACCACAGTATCATCTACAATCTGGTTTGGAGATTAATTATTAGTAGAAGCACAGAAACCTCTAAATAGTAGCTTTTTTACCTTCATGAATATGGGTCATATTCAGCAAGATAAGATACAAAACGTTAGGGAAGTACTGTGTGTCGAAATTTCTACCTTATTAGCTGTCCTTTCCTGATGAAAATGGAGTGTCATTCATCACCAAGAAACAAACTTATCTATGCTCTTTTTTGGAAGCAATACCGGAAGTTAACTATTGCAGGCTTCGACTGACAAAAAGCTACTTAGGGTGATTTAAAATAAACAAAATCCTCTAACAACTAAAATTCCAGAGTGAAGTTATTAAGTATTTTGAGTGAACAAAGTTATTAAGTCTCATTCATCATGGAGTTTTTTGTTAAGTCAGGCATGCATCAGATGAATAAATAATTTGTTGTTTTTTAATTTTTTTATGGGGGGAGGGTAAAAGGAGGTATTTTTAAAGTAAAGTAGGTGTGCCCTAAGTAGCTATATCACACTAGACATTGATATTTTTTCAGATCAATCTCTTTTACCTATCCCAAATCATGTCCTAGTAACATTTACTGTCATGTGGGATCTTTAAAAGAAAGCATAAACCCAAGAAACTAAACCAAAACAACCCCATGTGACTTAAGTTAAATTATTTTGAGAGGAAATGCTTTTTAGCTTCAGAGCAATAGTAGTCATCTAATACCTTCAGATTTTTCTGGTACATAAAATTGCATGATAAATACATGGAAGTTCCAATCTCCTTTTCACTCCCAGTAGTTTGTTGCTTAGATTTCAATTTTCAGTCTGGTTTAGAAATATTCTTGGAAACTGGTCTGTCTATCAACAAGTGGAATTTTATTCCTTTTAGGATAGAGATTCTTAAATGTGCATCTTGAACCAGATTTAGTTTAGTCATGATAGTGTGTAAAACAAATTTGTTCTGATTTTAATATGTAGGTCTACATGACTACATAATATGCATGTAAAAGAGATCTTAGTACAACGTGCAGAAATATATTAGATTGATTTGCAAACTGTATTATATTCACTGTGGTATTCCAGTAATACCAGTCACTGATAATTATTAATCATTTGTGGACACAGTAAATGTAATTAGTGTGAACATTCTTTTTAGTTGACAAATATACTTCATGACAAATCATGAAGTATACAAAAAGTGCTTAAAAAAGTTTTATTATCCCATCAAAATAATTTTATTTCCTCTGAAATTACTTCAGAAATCTACAGTACCCTTCTATAAAATTCTATCAGGTTTTTATCCTTTCAGATGGAAAAGTCTGCCTTTTCCCGTCTTTTCAATAAAGTGGCTAAATTTGCAATTTTATTCTGTGATGTCCATGTGGAATTCAATGTAAGATGAATAGCTAGCACAAAGAACACATAAGACTGAAGAAAACACAGGAATGAAAGTATAGTATTTAGTACAATGCAGCAATTTTCAGTACTGTATAATCAAAGGATTTTATTTGCATTGAGATCCAGAATAATCAATGTTGTACCACATATTTTCAGATGAAAACTAAATGATGAAAGATTTTAATTCTTCTTATTTTTAATTATTTTTTTAGTACTATGTCAGAGGAAACCATTACTAATTACCTACATTACTTCTTTTAAAGCAATAATTAGGATTCCTAGCAGGCAAGGAATTAGTGTGTTCAACAGACCATCTGTCAAAGACTATGTGAGATACAAATGCTTCTTTTTTGCTTTTTTTTCCCCCTTATGCAGATGCTTTATTAATCACAAAGAATAGAAAAATTGATTCTTTATTTCATTCTACACTATGCTTCAGACTATATGGATTCATTCTGGAAGTTGGTTATAATGAAATATTTCAAATACATTAAAATGAATGGCAGTTAAGTATCTAACAAGTTTTAAAAAGACAGTATTTATTTCCAAACAGCCCTACCCTAAGAGTATGACCATCAGTTGCTTTGGAATTTGATTTTATATATATATATATTTTAATGATGGATTGAAGAAATTAGTACAAAACGGCTATATAGCTTTCCTACTTCTCAGTATATTGTGATGAAAAAAAAAATTAAATGGTTGATCAGTGATCATATGATATATAAGTAACACTCATGAATAACTAAAGCCTGGGAATAAAATATTGAGAGGGGCAAAGCTTACGCTTACAGTGATCAATGCAGTAACCTGTCAAGGAGTTTTTAGGCAAAAACATCCACGCAGTATTCTGCAGAGACTCTTCACAATGTACCTGAGTGTGATTAGCAAAGCCTAGTCCTTGTTCTATATGTTGCTCACTCAGGTGAGAGATTTCTGTTCTGTAGTCTTTTAGAAAGTGTAGAAATTCCAAAAATTTGCACAGCCTGTGAGCGTAAATGAAAATTCAGAGACAGAGAAAACTCATATTTAATACAGGCAAGATGTGTTCAAATGTGTCAAAACTTTGAAGTTAAAACAAATGGTCATGGTCAAGGAAAAGAACCAAATAAAAAACTGATAGTATTTAAGATAATTTGAATGGGCTTCTTCATAAGTATACTCATATGGTGATGAAGTAGGTAATTTATCTGAAGTTTCAAAGATTTAGAAAGACTGCACTGAGATTGAGTGCTATCAGGAATTTTATTGTCACACAATGTGAGGTTCTACTTTGTTCTCTTGTTGTAGGCTTGGGTTTTTTAGGGTTTCTTGGTTGTTTTTTGTTGGGAGTTTTCTGTGGCGTTTGTTTTTAACATTTTTTTTTTTTTTAATTTACTAAGGACTTATATTCCTTAGAAAAGATAGAGAATATATAAAGGATTTATAAAGCTCATAGAATATTCTGCATATCATCTGACATTAAAAAAACCAAAACCCTAACCGAAAAGAAAGGTTCTGATTATGCAGTTGATCTGTTCATGGTTCCTAGAACAGATACTTTAACTGACATAAATCAGAAAAAATGCATATCCCTGTAATTCTTTCTATGGGATTAAGAACCAAAGTGAGCAGAAATCAGGCATACAGAAAAGCAAGTTAACTTACTTGGATAGGCTGCTGATCACATTCACTTTTACTGGTGATTACAGATGTTTTCATTTCTTTGTTTGGATGAGTAAAGATAATACTTTGGCTATTTCTAAGATACTCGGTATGTTTAATTTTAGAAACAAAGGGAAAGATCTTTTTAACACACAATATTATATTTTTGTGTTTGTTAAGTCCAAATTACTTGGAAACTCTCTGTGGGATCCTTTTTATGAATTTTGATCCAGTCTATGAGGAAAAATTGTGAATTTACTCTTGTAAAGTAGCTATTTCCTATCATATTAGGTCCTACTTACAGGATAGTTCTACTTATGAGCAAATATACTATCATATTTTAATGCAACTTAGAAGATATTGGCAACAAATTGATGGGGAAATGCTAAATAGATCCTTTAAATTGTGTTTGGTTAAAGAGAGTAATAACTTGCTGATTCTAGTATAAGACTTATAGTTTATAAGAAGCAGGAAAGATTTCCAATGCATTTTGTTAATGTAGAGGAAAGAGTTGTGACCGATTTTCTTCCAGTTAGGGGTAATCTTCTGAATACATGCAAATATTTTGGACATCAGTTTCACACAGTTACAGTTCACAAGCCAAGTCCTTTTCAGAGGTTCTTAACAAAAATAGAAACCCAGCAATGATCAGTTTAGTGTCTGAAGACACAGATGAGGCTGTGATACTCAATACCACCATTGCTTCAGTATTAATGAACAAGGCCTCTGGATTCTTTGTGCTTAGACACAGGGTTTAGGAACTATCAGATAGGGAGGAGAATTGGTTCATAATTCAACCCTTACTAGACTGTGACACCTGACAGACTGCATCTGAGGGTGTTGATTGAATTTACCAGTGTCATTCCAAGGCTCCGGTATGTTGTCTTCAAAAGATCATGGAAATCAGAGAATATCCCCAATGACTGGAGAAAGGCAAATGTTACACTCATCTTAAAAATAGCCCAAAAGGTTAACCTAAGAAACTATAGTGTGGTCAGTCTTATGGGAGTCCCTGGAAAAATCTAAAGGTGAGTTCTAACTGCATGAATTTTCACCAAGAACAAATCATTCCTGACACATTTGATTGTCTTCTCTGATAAAATAACTGAATTTGCAGAAGAAAGGAGAGCTGTGGATGAAATTTGTCTTCAATTCTGCAAGGCTTTAATACTGTCTCAAATATAGAAGAACTTCCTATATAGAAGTTGGGATGTTTTGGCTTGGGCAGATCAATAGGTAAAAAACTGGTCAGATGACTGGGCTCAGAGGATGGTGGTTAATTGGTTGGGTGTTGATAAAAAGTATCTTAGTAGTCTGAATGAGAATATGTCCTGTCTAATACCTCTCTCAGTGACACTAAGGAGGTGACACAGTTCACCCTCATTAAAATTTGCAAATTACACCAAGTTGGGAGGGACCAAAAGATACACTGAAGGTCAGTGCTGACATTGTCTATGTGGAGAAACGTGTTGACAGAACCTTCTGAAATTCAACAAGGACAAATGCAAAGTTCATGCTCTGGAAAAAAAAATCTTCTGACAAGAATACAGACTCGTGAGTGATGATCTAGAGAGTGACAGCTCTCTGGGGGTCCTGGAGGACAGTGACCTGAATGTGAGCCAGTAAGGAACCCTGATAAAAAAGACAGTAAGCTGCATATAGGGCTGTATGAATAGGAACACAGACAGAAGGTCAAGGAAAGTAATTAACTCCTTCTACTCAGCTACAACCAGATAATACACCTGTTTATATTTACACACACATCAAAAAGAAAAAAAAATAAGGAGCAAATAATTTGTAAGAGTAAATAACTTGGAAGAAGTTCGGTGGAAGGCCACTAGGCTGGTTGGAGCTGGATGCTTACTCTGTGGGGGGGAGTCTGAAGGGATTGTTCATCCTGGGGAAGCATTGGTGATGGAGAACCTAACAGGAGCCCACAGTGCCTAGTGGAATGTCAGAAAGGAGATGGAGCTGGGTTTCTCCCAGCTGTGTGTGGCAGAAGAATGAGGCAAAGGAGAAAATCTGAAATAAAAGTGCTTCAGATAGCACAAAAACTTCTCCATGAGAACAGTAGGGTTCTAGAACAGATTGACCAGAGAGGCTGTGTCACCTCCATCCTTGCAGATTTCAGTGACCCAACTGGACAAAGCCCTAGCAACCCTCTCTGACCTTTCAAGGTCTGTGTCAGTCTGAATTATAATTCAACTCTGTAATGCAATTGTATTAAGTTTTGGGTGTTAGGAATGTCTCATTTACTTCTAAAACTGTTTTTGAATACCCCTTAACGAACAGTAGTCATGTAATACTAAATAGCACAACTGACTACTCTTGATTTTTCAATGGGTGCCCCAGTTTATATAATCAAATCTTTTTTGATGTTTAGATAATAATCTAATTATCTGTATACTAACCAAAATTGAAGAAAAACTTGTGAATATGATTATGCAAATTTCATGCTCTATATTGTTGAACATTTTACTGTAAGAATAGCACAATCCCACCATGAGAAACTACCTCTATACTTAAGCTGATATGAGGGTCTTAATGAGTGACATATTATCACAGGTCAGACCCTTCCAAAAATATACTGAAATTACCTTAGAATGTAAAAAAACTATCATTGTTTTTTCAGGAAAGAGAATTTTCTTAGCTTTGGTTTTATTTTTAAATTTTAATGGTCCAAATTTTGCTCTGGAGCTTTGCATTGGTCACCCAATCTCACCTGAAATACAGAGGTGTTTCTACACACAGAAATTCCTGAGACATTGATTTTTAATTTTTCTGCTAAATGTATTTTACAAGTCAAGGTAAAGGAGGAGAACATCTATGTGTCCACAGTGTTAGCTAGCCCTATGTGTTAGTGTTCAATTAATTAGAGTAAATAAAAAACTTTGGTATAGAATTTATATACTTTTAGGTAAAACTAAGATTCTGATATTTTCATACTTCCCTATGTGTCTCAACTCCTCAGTGATATCAGCTTTTTAAATGTACTTACTGCCTTCATTAGCACAACCATTTTGTAATATAAAAAAATATCTGCATAAGCATTGAAAACAGCTATATTGTGTTTGTTTTGGTAGCAGGGGTGCTACAGGGATGACTTCTGTGAGAAGCTGCTAGAAGCTTCCCCTGTATCTGATGGAGTCAATGCCAACTGGCTCCAAGACAAACCCACTGTCTGTCCTTATTTCAACTCATGAACCTTTTGTTATATTTTACCTCCTCTGTCTAGTGGAGGAAGGGGAGTATTGGACCACCTTTGGTGGGCAATTATGTCCAGCTCTAGGGTCAACCCACCTCAACAGAATATCCTTTAAAATGGCAGTAAAAATTGAATCTGTAAAAGTAAACTTAGTAGATTCTCTATATTCTACACTGCTGGCTTTTGCAAGTGTAAAGAATTCATATGTAGGTTTGTTTTGGAATATTTTCTGTAATGAGAAGCAAATGGGCTTTTGTATTACTTTAATCACATAATATTTCCTTAGTAGCTGTAAATGCTAGAAAATCTATAACCTTGAAATCCATTTTCGCTTTTCTTTATTTTCTAGAGAATAATTTGTTTTCGTTCCATTTCTACTGTAGTGTTAATTCCCTTATGTTGTTCCTTCTTTATTATTTAACACAAATGTGCACAGTCCGACGCTGAGAAGGCTTGTTCTTTAAACATATTTATGCTCATAATGGCGTATCCAAATACAGGAATAAGTGTTCAAGAATTTTCAGCTTTGCTTGTTGGTTTTTGTTTTTTTTTTTTTTTTTTAAGATTATCCATATGAAGCCAACTGAAATTTAGCTTCTACTTTTATAAAGGAAAATTGTGAATTAGTGTCCACTTTGGCAATATGTTTTTTCTTAATGGAAATTTTTTTCTTTAAAGAATGTTTCCATCAGTGTTGCTATTTGACTTCTTTCAAGGAATTTTCCTTTTCACTTTGCCTGCATGCAAATTTGGTCTTTATTCTATTTTTCCTGAGAAAAAATTGGGATACAGTTTCTACTTGAAGAGCAAACTAACAACTAAGAACCATTAGAAACAAAAGGATTTTGTAAATCATTAACAGCAGCAGAAATAATTGATCCATCTCTATCTCTTCACTAGGATTTTCCCTTCCTAGATTTCTTTGCCCTCAGTAACAGTTTATTTTCACAGAATTTGGACATCCTGGTGATAGAGCACAAAGTATTTGGGAAAAAAAAAGGAGGAAAAAGAAGGTAGAAGTCAGACCTTCAGGCAATGCAAACCAATATTATGCAATCCAAATCAACATAACTCTATTGTTTGAAGAAATTACTTCAGCACAAACACCCACCAGCTGGATAAAAACATCCATTAAGCAAACCGATAAATGGAAATGGGTAAAACAGTAAATATAAGATTCTTTGTTCACAAGAATAGTTTTGTACATTGAATTTAGAAAAAATTACTAGAACAGTAATATTTTAGGTGTTGAACAATTAAGCTTTTTAATTACAACAGCAAATGAACCTCCAGAGTAACAACTTTCTCACTTTGAGATTAGTATTTTATATGTGTGACAGTTTATGAAAAATCTAAAGCTAAACACACGAATTTGTCTTAGTGAGAAAAAGAGAGCAGATGATTAAATCAAGAAAAAATGTTTTTAAATTGCACCTTATTAAGAAATAAATAAACAAGAAAAAAAGAATAGTAACCTTTTTCAGTTATTACCTCTGAGAATTCATAAAAAATCAAGTCTGTAAAAGATTTAAAGAGGTCAGCAAGTTCACCTGCAACTCTACAGTGAAATATGCTATTCACAAGCAATGCTAGAGAAATGCTGCCAAAAGGGAATGCAGAACTGTTTTCTACACAGAGTAATTTATATAATCTCTTCCGCTGTTTACCTAGAACATGTACAAACTTCTGAAAGCACTGCAGAAATGCTCAGTCCATGTTAAGTTCATTAATTCTTGTCCAATTCAAATATTTTCAGCAACCTCCTCTTCCACTTTACAGATGTCTTTTAAGTATTTGAGAACTTGTATTTCAGATTTCTCTTCCACAGAATATGCAGCCTGGAACAGTTTTGCGTTTCCTAGCCCTGTCTGTCTTTATCTTCTGGATTTTTCTCCTTAATATTTTTTAGAGTGTAGTAGGGAGAGGATTTGAATTTCCAAGGTTATATCTGACTTGAGACATGAACTAAAACCAAACCAAAACAAAATCAAACCCCTCCTTCACCTATTTAAAAAAAACAGTTATTTTCATTAAGCCCAGCAAGCATAAGCGTCCTCTTTCTTTTCCCCATTAGATTTGGTTTGTTTTTGTATTTGTAGAGATGGTTATTTCTTCCTAGTTACAATACCCTATACTGTCCTTGAATTTGAATCCTAGTTGTTTTATTTCTGTAGTTGTCTAAATGCACTTGTGTTTTATTCTGTTTCCCTATGTGCTTTCCAGTCCAAAGATGTTCGAAAGTCCAAAACCTAAATGTCTGTACAATATATAGGCCTCTTTAAGAGCTCATCCATAGGTGAACATTTGTATCCAGGATGGGTAATTCATGCCTTTACTCTTATATGTGAGGATTTTATAGAATATCCACTAAAATTTCATCTCTTGATACTATGCAGCTATCATTATATTCCAGTCAGAAAGCCAGGAAATTCTCATCAGTTCATAATATTAATATTCAAGAGTCTGAATATTAGGAGACAGGCAGCACATTTCTGAAGGTATGTCATTCTGACAGATAAGGATGTTAATTTTCCTAAAAATTAACTTTAGACATTTAGCTTTACACATCCTTATTATTACCTTTTGTAAATCAGTTTGAATCTCTCAGATGTTGAGTCATGTTCTTCCCTTATTCTTGAGAAAATGTGGTTTGGATTCTCATTTTATTAAGATTGTTGATAAGAGAGTCCTTTCAGTTATGAAAAGTATCCATCAGCCTACTCCCTCTCCAGGGTATTCCATTCACCCATTCTATATGCAACAATCCTCTCAAGTAATCTACTTTTTCCATCTGCGGAAGATTCTATTTACAACCCATCAATTTACCATGACTTTGGATGATGACAACAGCCATAGGCTCTACACACTTTTTCCAGAAACTCCCCAGGCAAGTAAGTCCCACACTAGCCTTGTTTTGCTTTGCATATCTGTAATGGGTTGTATACCAGGACATAGGTAGAGGCCTAGATTTTCATTACCTAGTCCTTATCAGTGGAAATAAAAGAATAGCTACTCCACGGATATTATTTCACTCTGTAGATATTTTCCAGATATTGCAATTTTCCTTCTAAGGTCCCGGTTCCTACAATTGTTCTTTCCAAATGTCCTCAATGGATCCTGGTTTTGTTTGTTTGTTTGTTTGGGGGGTTGTATGTTTGTTTGTTGATTTGGGATTTTTGTGTTTTGTTTTTTTTTAATTGCTAACTTTTAAAATCCTTTTTGCCTAGGTGATCTCTGAATCACCTAGGAGCTTTTCTGGAGTACTTTTTGAGCACTTCTAACAAAACAAGAAGAAAGAAGTAAGAAATGTAGTAATCTGAGTTTCTACCCATTTTCCAGCAGCCAGTTGGATGGCCATGCATGTTATTGACTGAGAAGGAATCTGTGAAGGTGCAGCATGTGGCTGCCTGTGGGCATCAGGGGCTCCCCAGGGGCCACCAGAGCAGAGCCTGGCAGCCAGGACCTGTTTCACTGACCTACCTAGGGAATAGGGCAGCTGGGGAAAACTGGGTCAGGCCCAACCTGGGCATTGGGAACTTCCCTACAGATGGGGCAAGGTTGAGAACATTATCCTGTAGGTAAGGGCCTGGCTGTGACACGGCAGAGGCTGAAAGCCAGGCCAGTCCCAACAGGACAGCTCCTTTTGTAAGGTAAGGGGCGCAGGCCCTACCAAGTCCACTTTCGTCTCAACGATTTTCTCCAAGGTTTTTAGCTGGGCTCTTTCCCAGCTGGATCTGGACCCAGGTCAGCAAACACCCAAAAGTCAGAAGATGTGCTCAAGGTCCTTGCAATAGCTTTGCAGATCTCAAAACTTTACTCAAATACCAAAATTTAGATACCCATGTCTGAACTGTGTTTCCATGTTCGCACCATGGTCAATGGTGCTTTATTTGTACCAAGTAAAAAACCATTTTTTAAACCATGTAAGGATGTTGGAGATTTCTTAAGACAATTCTATTCAATCTATTATGCTGAATGTTCTCCCAGTAGGCTTATCACATTTCAAGCCAGGGGACATTTTTTTGCTTTATATCAATTTTAAGAACAGGACAAATAAAGAAGGAACTAAGGAAAACACTTCAAAATTATTTAGAGCAATTAAGAAAAGAGTGAAGACTCTGACTATATAAGATAACGTGCAGTAACAATTCCCAGTGATTGTTTCTTTATTAATTAAACTGTACACATGGCCTTGAGCATATTTTTCTAAATAGCTGTTATATGAAGATTGATATTTAATAATAGAAGGCTACCTGCCTAGAGTATTAAAGAACCTTTTATTCTCAGGCATGCATTCATGGTTATTTAAAAGTTTATTTTTTTTGAATGAATGACAGCAATTTTTTTACTTAAAGATGGGACCAAGTTTCTAGAGAAGTAATTAAAGCTGTTTCCATGTTTTTCAAAGCATTTTTAATAGAATCAGAAAATTGCATGAATGATAACCGGTAACTGATGCTTAACGTTTCACCACAAGAACATCGTGGGGTAAATAAATGATCCTTTTTTAATATTTTGTCTTTCTTTGCAGTGATGGACTTGATGGAAAATACATGTCTGCTATCAACTATTCAAGTTAATAAAATGAAGTTAAAGAGAAAACTTTATAAGAGTTTTTTTTGCTTGTCTCTATCGAACATATAAATATTTAAGGACTGGTCATGACTAAAATGGTTTGTTTGTCATATAGGAAAAAAAATTATTTCTATGATTTTGTTTTGTTTTTTTGTAAATGTTGAGAAAAAATAGGTTTTGTATAAGAAAGTGTATACATATCTGGCTTAATATTCATTATTCACAGGCTAGTAATTAAAAATGTTACATGTGCTGTGCACATGAAAAGGCTTTTATTAATTAAAACCCCAACTTTGTGAAGCATCAGATAGCAGGTTGTCAACATAATTGAGTAGAAATTATTCCTAAATATTCTTTGTCTTTATACCTTAAATATCTTCATTATTCATTCTATCCATGTCCAAGGATAGGAATGTATGTTGTATGAATCGTGAAAAAAAATTTCTTTAATTATTCAAGATTTGTTTCTTTTGTGACCTGAATAAAATCCAGGCAAACTCTCCAGTTCCACTTGAAAAACATCATCGATAATAAATGGGTGTCTGTACTCAGGAAGATTTACAATGTTGTTATTGTTTTCTTTAACTAAAGTATCAAGCATTGTATATAGTTTATATGCTATATAGTTTTTCTGCACAATAATAATGTTTGAGTGTCGAAACAAGGTCATCTGATCTCTTGATATGAAAGGAAATTTATTAAAGGCATTACTAGAAAACTAGATAAAGAATTGGAATTGGTTTGTGCTTTGTATAAATCTATAGATAAACCAGAAATAAGAACAAACCCCCCAAAACCCAAACCAAAACAAAAAAAAAAAGGCAAGAAAATACTTTGTTTTTCATGACCAGTATTTTTTGCAGTGCATGATGGTAAGTAATTAATGCAATACATTAATTCAGTTTTAAGGATATAGCTGAAGTCACCCCTCAGGTCTCCTACATATCGCTGGAAATTGCACCACTTTTCTTGGATACCTGATGTGAATTGCAGAGTGAGCAGGACCCTGCTAGCACTTTAGGCTAGCAGATAAATGTAGGAACAGATTGCATTGCTTCTTTAATTCTGTTAGTTTGCTCTGATTTTTATTAACTGTCTTTCACTCTTCCTCCTGAAATGATACTTCAAACCTGGGAGTCTTGCTGAGGTTTACGAATTGTCCGTGTTTAATCAAATGCCATCAGTTATTGAATTTTAGCTATTTTACAGTTTCCCCTGTAGTGTGCGAGGAATGAAATGCATAAACAAGGCTTGTATCCAAAATAGAGCTTGCAGGCTTACGAAATTGTGGTATGAGAATCCTCTGATGTCAAACATGTCTGTGCATGTGTGTGTTTATATCTGCACATATTTTATATAGACTCTCTAAGAATAATATTAAAGCTTCTAATATTCTTCACATCTATTATAGATAGCATCTTACAAGAACACTAGTTAATAGTTTGGAATTTTATAGAGCTCCTTCTAGCTGATGAAGAACAATTTTCAAAACTAATTACACTATATTATTATAAAACATACTACTAACTGTTATTTAAACTATACAGTAATGTTTGTACTTACTGGCTATGCCTGTGTAGAGTGTTGTTATGCATGATGTGAGCTTCTAAGAAAGTGAAACTTCTGTTAAATTATTGACAACAGTCTTCAGCAGTTTCCACAAACCTGAAATAAATATCATGTGTAACTTAAACTTGTGAAATTGCAGGATGCAAAAAACCAAACTCAGTTCAGAACTTAGACTTTTTTGAACTTTTTCAGTTCTAAATTCATGTTATGTGTAGAGCAAGTGCCATTAAAATCTTGACATTTACTACTGATGGTAGTTAAACTTCATATGGTATTTGCAGTACTTCCCATTCAAGCTTAGAGGAACTGTGAATGCCTCAGTAATGGCAAATACCACAGTGCGATAAATGTCAAGACTTTAATGGTTCACTGTAATAATTATGGGATAGATTCTGATAACTCAAACTAAAATTGGCAGCATCTTACTCCTAGAAAAATCTCACTGACTTTTGCAGGACTGTTTGTGATAATGTTTGATAGAAGCGCGAGCTCATCTTTGCAGGCATCTACTGCAAACTTATAGTCAAATAACAGTCTAGATTAAGTTCTTTAGCTTTTCTTAATTTTTTCTTTTTTTGTAAATCCATTTCCAAAATAGGAATGTCCACTAAAGCATAGTCTAAGGTAATGCCTGTTTGATATAATGTAGGAAGATATGTAAATATATGAAATACATTAACTTAGCACTGAACTTGAGCTAAAAAACTCTCATGGTTGGTATCTGCTGAAGAAGTCAGGGCCCCAGCCAGTCACAGCCAGTTCCAACCACCTCAGCAACAGACCCACTTCAGATCAAATGTGAGCCAGTTGGAAGAATTCATGACACCTCTGTGGAAAGATATTTAAGACGGGGAAGAAAATGCTGGAAAAAGAAGAAGAGGGAAACAACAAGGTCAGAGTAGCAGGAGGTGTTCCATGGCAGAGCAACCACACCTCCAAAGGAGCTGCAGTCTGTAGAGGACCATGCCAGAGCATGTACTAGCCCCCCAGAGATTGCGGTCCACGGGTAAGCCCAAATGAGAACAGGAACACTTCCAAAACAGGACTGTGTCATGTAGAGGAACCATGCCTGAGCATAGGAAGCATGGAAGAAGGAGCTTAAAAAAAATCCCTAAAACTGAGAAATAAAGAGTGAAAGAAACAGCTCTGCACTGACCGAGATTATAGCCAGTTCCTTCACTTAAGGGATGGTGTAACCTGCAGTGATAACACGGTGAGAGGAGAGGTGTCGGGAATGAAGGAGTGAAGTGGAGATTAGGAAGTGATTAGGTGTTTGAAGAGAAATAAAGCCAAGAATGTAGTTGAACCTGGGAAAGCAGAAAGAAATTTATTTTTCCATCTGTGTTTAAATGTTTGTCTCCTCATGGGGAGCTGACAGGCAGCTAATTCCCTCACAATTACTTGCTTACTTCCCATCAGTGGGTATGGGAAGAGAATCAGATGTGTAAAAGTAAGAAAAGTTGTGATTTGAAATAAAGACAGTTTAACAGATAAACCAAAATCTTAAATAAAAGCAAAAAAAAAAAAAAAAGTAATTTCTTCACTATATCCAATTGACAGGCAGATGTTTAGCTATTTCCAGAAAAGCAGATCTTCATTGTGTATAACAGTTATTTTGAGAAGATAGACACCACAATTATAAATATCCACCATTTCCTCATTCTTTCCATCAGTTTTTACCTCCGAACACAGTGTCATATGGTATGGGACACAACTTTGGTCAGTTGAGGTGTCCCAGGTTTGACTGGAATAGAGTTAATTTTCTTCCTAGTAGCTGGCACAGTGCCGTGTTCTTTGGGTTTAGTATGAGAATAATGTTAAAAGCACAACAATGTCTTAGCGGTTGCTAAGTAGTGCTTACCCGAAGTTCAGGACTTTTCAAGTTCCCATGGTCTGCCAGTGAGAAAGGTGTACAACAACGGGGGGGGGGGGGGGGCATGGCCAGGGCGACTGACCCAAACTGGCCAGAGGGATATTCCATACCATAGAATGTCATACTCAGTATATAAAATGGGGAAAATTGGCCAGGAGAGGCTTATTACTTCTCAGGGGTGGGCTGGACATCAGTCAGTGGGTGGTGAGCAATTGTATTCTGCACTACTTGTCTTTCTTGGGTTTTGTTTTTCTCTATCTCTTTTTGTTATCTCCTCCTCCTTTTCCTCTTCCTTCTACCTTCTTCTTTTCCTCCTTGTCCTCCTCCTCCTCCTCTTGCTCCTCCTCCTCTTCTTCCTCCTCGTCCTCATTAGTTTAGTTTAGTTTAGTTTAGTTTTAACCTGCTCTTATCTCAACCCGCAAGTTTTGCCCTCTCCTGGTTCTCTTCTCCATCCCACCAGGGGAAGGGAGTGGAGGGGGGATGTAAGGGAGAGTGAGTCAGAGACTGCATGGTACTTAGTTGCCATTAAAACACAACATGGGTTCAGCTGTCCCAGCTGTGTCCCCTCCAAAACCTCTTGCCCATCCTCAGCCTACTTGCTCCCAGAGGCCTTGACACTTTATAAGTGCTGTTTAGCAACAGCTAAAACCTTGTACTGTTATTAATATGGTTTGGTCACAAATCCAGAACACAATGCATGCATGATACTATGAAGAAAATCATCCCAACCAAAACCAGTACAAAATCTTTGTTTCCCAATACTGGAACCAGTTCATTTATGCTAACTGACAATAGATTAGGTTAAATTCCCCAAGTTAATCTGTTTTGCCCACAACAGTAATTGTTGAACGAGTTTCCTCTTATCTTTTAAATCCACAAGTTTTCCCATTCCTGTTCTTTCCATCCTCTCCCAATTCTTCTAGGGAGAGGGAAAGTATGTGAGCAAGTGATTACGTGGGAGCTTCACTGCTGACCAGAGTCGAATCACCGCAATTAGGAATTGTCTAGTCATTTCCTAGTTTATGCTTGTTCCCAGTATAGCATGAATGAACAACTTAAGTAAGGAGAAGAAAGAGGTGTTGAATTCCGGTCATTCCATCTGCCACCATGGGTCTTTGCGGTGGGATTTAAACTGAGAGTTCACTTGGCAGGAGTGGGGCTATAGCTCAGATTTAGCAGAAGCACTTCTGAAATCCATTTTCTGGGTGAGCAGATTCACAGAGTTCCAACTCCATGCCAAAAAAAAAAAAAAAAAAAAAGAGCCAAAATATGGTTTCTTCTTTTGTTCTCTAATACTTAGAACTCTATGTTAAGAAAATACTTAACTTTTAGGATGGATTTTTGGCTCTACACTTAATCCAGTCACAAACTTTTGTATCAGAAACTGTTTCCATAGAAAGAATAGCAGTCACTAGATATTTGTGTATTTGAAAAAGGGGGTTACAATAACTCTTGGAAGCCACAAACTAATGTGTTCACCCCATTAAGTTTAAATGTGGTATTAACAGGTATGAGAAAACCAAAATGTATAGATTTTGTTTGCACTTCTGTCCTTCTCTAATTTTTTTAAGTGTACATTCTTATCCTGAAATCTTGTGATGAAACATATTTCAGTCATCTGAAGCAATTTGAAAAACTTGTTTTTTTCTTTTATTGTTTTGTCAGTTTTCTACTATTTCATTTACAATGCAACTGAACCTGCAAGGTAAATGCCTGATTTAGTTTTAGACTGCCTTTATAGGCAAGAGTTTTTAAATATTCAGGCCTTGTAGGTCTTGTTTAGGTATCGTGATGTAACAAGAGCATTACGTAAATTTGAAATTATTCATTATCTGACAAAACCACTAAGTTCTCATTAGCATAAGAATATTGACAAGTTCCTTTCTAGATTTCTGCATCTATAACTTCTGTTTATAATGAAGATGAAAGCTAACAGTGTAATTTTACAAGGTTGATTCTTTTGTGTAATGTTTTTATTAGTGTAATTTCCTAAAATAAAGAGATTATGGCTCTGCTGCTCTGCAGATCTGTAAGTAAACATGATCTTTCACCTCCAAGCTTGACAACTGAAAGAATAACCTGCGAGTGAAGACTTGAAGTTTATGCTCTTGTTGCTATTTTATCTTCTGCATGAAAATATTACAGAATAGACTTTCATTATAGAAGCATGCAGTGCGCAATTCAGCAAATACAATGCAATAAAGAAAGTACAAAATATATTAATGCAAAATAATGGTTGACATTTAGCACACACAAAAGTTGGTAAAGTCAATGTTATGGTTCCCAAAGAAACCATATCTCATCTTCCTTTCATAAACATATTCTTTAATATATGTGGCTGAATTATGGTTTCCACGGGAACAGTATCTCTGGATGTACACATTTGTCATTTCTCTATGTAGAGCACTCAGTAAGAAATTGCCTTTATTAATAACCTCCATTTCTTAGATCCCAGCAACACATTCATAAAAGTGGCATGAACACTGTGAACACATAAACAAGAAATATCTTCTCTTACACTTTTTTTCAAGATTTTTGAGGCTGTTAGTCCAAACTTCTCCCTTTGGTCTTAACTGATGAGTTTTTGCTTAGTTGTGGAGTCTGACTATCATTCTTTTAAGTCCAGACATTTTTGCTGCTCAAGTATTCAAAGATTCGTTGGTAGACGTATATATGCTCACTGTTAGATGTATATCACTCATGGATGTAGATAGATAGACAAGCAGAAGTATTCAGAGATTTCATAACTTTTGAAATTTAAACTGTGCTGCTAAAAAGTCTTGAAAATGGCTTGAAAAACAAACAAACAAAATCCTAAAGTTTCAAACACTAGGATTTTGAAAATTTAAGAGGACATGGGTCAACAATTTTCCCAAAATAACACTAAGTAACAAAGCATGGGGTGCTAATTTCCTAATGACAAGGAGCAAGTAATAGTGCGCTTTCCACAACAACAAGCAGTTGTAATGTCATGTTTGTGTAATACAGCAAAGACATATTCAGTCAGTATTCATGTCAAATAATAATTATAACCTTTGCTTCAGTTTTTTTGGAGTTTGGTTTTTTTTTTTATTTTATTTTTTTTTATGTGGAGGTAGTTTTTAAAGCATGTTGTCATCAAAAGACCGAAAATTCCTTTTTTCTAATGTTTAGGGTTCTTTATAACCTTTACCTATTTTTATATAAAAATTATGTTTAAAACAGCTGTGTGTGATCTGTTTCAGAATATCAGTAGAGTCCATACTAAATAAAATTTTCTTGATCTGCATCTATATTAATCTAAAACAACTATGAAAATTCTAACAGAGGTTTTTCTATTTTTGTAATGTTGAGTTTTATTTTAGAAATTAGTGTGGGAGTAGTGATGAGAAGGAGGTAAAAGTTTTATATTTCATTCTCTCATATATTCATACTGTCTAATGTAATATTGAATGTGATGGATTTATTAAAAGTAGTATGTGTAATGCTTTTTGTGCTTGAAAGCAGAATAAACTATTGGGAGGTTGTCCTACTTTGAATTTTCATCCAAAGTTTTACTTTTAATTTTGTTTATATAATTATTATTTTAAATGAACTAATTTTAATTCAATGAATTTGTAAAGTCTCAGGAAACTGTTCTGCTACTGAGATTTTTCAGAGATAATTTTTTCATCCCCTTAGAATTCTGCTCCTGAGCCATCTTTAAGTCTTGTGTTCAGTCAACAAAAATAATATGTTCAAGGTAGAAAAAAACATTCCTAATGCAGAAAAAAATCCAAGTAATGTATTTTATAATTTTATGTGAAAAACTTCTGAGTGCCCAAAGGGCTCATCTTAAAAGAATAAAAAATCTTACAGATTTATGTTGAAAAACAAAACTGAAGACTCTTTCTTGGGTTCCATGCCTGTTCCTTGGACAGGAGCATGGAGATATATAATGCATTTTGATTAATCCGCTTATCCAAGGTCTGTCATATTGTGTTGGTTGATATAACAATTTTGTAAATATATTTTCTCTCATATTTTACTTGAAAACTCTTCATGATTTTAAAAGTGTTGTTGCTGTCCTTGACAAAATAAGGGAAATGTTGATAGGCAAGATCTGAATTATTTAGTATATGTTATGTCTTGACTTATTCTGATAAGTATTTTAAGGTGTTAATAAAACTGTAATGTAAATAGAAGAGAAAGAGGTCCTAGAGATGTCTAATAAACTAGCAGGTTTTTTTTCTTTCTGTAAAGAAGTGCAGTATGGGTAAGATGATAAAAGTAGTAGTTTCCTTTTATACAGAAAGATTGAAATTGATTTGTCATAAATGGAAACAGAGGATAACCTTGTATTAACTAAAAACTTAATCTATTCAGACATCATTGTTTATTTTGGTGGAATGTATATAGGCTGGTTCCCAGGTTAGATTTAATACAGGATTTAGCGATAAGCATCATGAAACATTTGGTTTGAAGAAGCAAAATGTCAATATTGATGTAATGTTTAACAGTAAAGCGAAGCAGTATCAGTGTCGGTGGCATTTGACAATTGTATAAACATACATCCTATCTGAAAATAGACGTATAAGGCTGGTGAGTTAGGATATAAAATATAATGTTTACAGACAAGTTCCACAGATATACTTTTTCAAAGATATTTTAAAAAATTGTGAATCATCTTACTTTCCCCAGCTCACAAACTCCTTAGTAGATATATTTTCATTTAGAGTGCTTCTTTTAAATTTAGCAAGAGAAAAAATTACTTATACCTTGCTTATTTTTTACCTGGCATATATGGCTCTTCCACAAAGAGCTATTATAAGACTGATCAGAGGATTTAATGTGACAGATGTGTAACTGTTACTATCTTAACCTGTTGGACAAAAGCAATTATCAATAAACTTCTATGGAAAACAAAAATAAACAAAGCATGAGGATTTGGACAGAAGATCACAGATGTGAGCCTACACTCCAAAATACAGAACCAAATTTATTTGACCGAAGATCTAAATTGGCAAGAGGTGTCAGAACACTGCATAGAAAAGTGACCCTGATCTTCACGTTTCTGGTACAAGAGAGAGAAGTGATATGAGAGAAGCTAAATGAAGGAAACAATATTAGTACAATTAAAATTCTTAAAGGCCAAAATTTAAATAGTTTCCCTAATTACAGAAATGCTACTTGCTCTCTTCCTCTGGGGATGTCAGAATTTTCAAGACTACATTCTAAATACAATGAGTTCCGAAACGCCATTTTCAGGGTATAAAACATAAAATGCTAGTCATGTGCTCTTCTTGCAAGAAAGAAAATAGTCGATTTAAGACCAAAGACAGAGCTAAACTCCATTGTTGGCATTGCCAGATTTAAAAATCCTAACTAGAGTTGAGAGGCTGAGACTGAAATGCAAGTAGAGATGGTAATAGACCTTTCCAGAACTGTGATCTGTACATGCAGTAGCAGGAGCACCAAGATCTAAGGCCATAGACACTGAGTGAGCTGCATCACATGATACTCTATTATGTGCCACCAGTAGAAGACATAAAAATATGGAGAGGTAGCCTCCTCTCTCACATTCATATACATAGATCATTTATATACATGCAGATAGTATGCTTTTTCCGTATTTTCTCCAACTTCAGCCACTGTTGGAACCCTTAGTAACTTCAAAAGACCTGGAAGGCATTTGGATGACAGTAGTGTTATGATTACAATGTAGAGCAACTCAGCTTAGGTGGAAGAGTTTGTTTTACATCCTTTATCTGTTTGTGGAATGCTTAGAATTATTCCAAATACTAATAACAGATGGAGGAGTTATGGTTTTTTCAGAACCACCTACATTCACAACAAAATAGCAATCAAAAATCAATACCTTACTGTGAAATTCTTCACATTAATTTTTTTCCTGATGGAGGATTTGTAAGTCTGACACAAGTGCATGTCACCTGAAGCCTGTTATAGCATAACATTATGTTATAATTAAAATCATAGAGTATGCTTCAGAATTTTCTTGCCAATCTCATTTTCAGGATAAGGTTGTTTATTGTGGAATAGTAAAGTGGTTAAGGTGCAGAAGGTGTGTGTCCTTCAGTTATTGATTGTGTAGCTGAGCAGACATAAATATCTAAAAACCATAATTGCATGACTAAATATTCTGATATGGGCAACTCTGGCAATTTACTGCAAGTTGTTAGTCATGGAAAATGCCTTCTTATCATAATCAAATGAAATGATAGAACCCATCCTGGAAAATCAACATAAACGCTTTTTGCTCTTGCACAATTCCATACATAATTTATGGAGATGGCAGACAAGTTGACAGCAAATTGATACTTAGACAAATCTGTTTCACACAACTGCAGTTAATCAAGTTACTCTCTGGCTCTGTTGAACAGTATGTTAGTGGTTGTAATCCCTAAACACATCAAGGAATGAAAGTTATTTGAAAAATTATCTGTCCAAAACACGCAATCTTTTCCAAATATTGTCTGAATACTAAAATGACCAACCTTTACCCTAAATATCATGCAATAAAAGCATAGTCTCTCACTCCCTTTGGAGGAAAATACATCTCATTTATCTATCTGTTTAACTAGCTTTTCATCCTGATTTTATCATTCTTTGGAGAAATCAGCCTTAAAAATATCTATTGAAATCTCAAGATCTTTCTTATTTAAATAAAATCAGAGGTTTGCAGAAAGTTTTGGGGAAAATAAAAAGCTTCCTTGATGTTTTTCTGAGTTAGTAAACTGCTGGTTATATTCTGTCTGTAGTACTATGGTATAAGTATTAGAGATTTATTTTTTTTAGATATCTGTATCTCTAAACAGAAAAAGTCATAGTTTACATCTTGCATTGTCTTTTTGAGTTAGAATGAGCATTTATAAAAGCATGTACAAAATGTTATCTAAGAATCCAGATACAAAATATTGAATCACCAATACCATATCAGAGCTATGTTTTAAATAACTGTTAAAACCCATACTTTTGACTAGTTTGAATATTAATTTAAATTTTTTGGCAACTTTTCAAGAGGGAAAATACTACTTAGTCCACCATACGAAATGTCTTACTTTAAATTTATTCAAATGCCATCTTTTAAAATATGTGTGTCCATGCTCATATGCGATGTTTCATATATATTGTCACTTTTACATCGTCGTACTTTTAAAATTGAGTATGTAAATATGTATGTGAGTATGTAGGTTGTTGCATTTCATTAGCATTGACTATTTATCACTTCATATACTATAAGAAAGTCCGATTAAAGGATATGTTAGGTAGAATAGGAGTCAATAAGAACTTTTCTCCTTCACTTTAGAGCACTCTGAGAAGAATATTGAAAATTCTAAGAAGCTAGCTAACAGTTATGTAGGAGATTTTTCTCTGGCATATCATGTGGGATTAGATGCTTGAATTTTAGTTCCAAAAGAAGTATTGACTGTTGGTTTCTAATCTGCAAAGAGAAACACAATTTTGAAGAGAATCCAATCCGCAACCATATTATAGGTCTTCAAAAATTTGGCAAATGTCTTGATGATTAAAACATAGATTCAGAAAGTGACAGATTGGGATTTCCTTTTGCTTTTCATTAGATTTGAATTCACATGTCCCATGGAAATGTTCTAAGTTTCAGACCAAATGTGTGTAATATGCTGAAAGATATTTTTTCAGCAATTCTCTGCATCTAAGCTTGTGAAAGTCCTAAAGGCAGACAAAGGAGGTAAAGACAGGTTCTGAATGCAGTCACTGGTCTCTGAACTCTTTTTTTCATTCAGTATTATATAATCTTTACTAAGAAACAGAAACAAAACAAAGGAAAATCAAGCAAAACAAAAATTTGCTTCCTCTGGTAAAGCTTCTTTCTCTCTCTCTAATCCAATTTGGTTTTGCTTTTCTTCTTTTATTAGAAGTCAACACATTCAGGCTGGGGAGCACCATTCCTGTCACATTAGAAATGTACTTGCTGAGGGTGCTTTTGATCTCACTGTGTATGTCATTGATGACTTATTGGTCCTGGTATGGACCCTTGTGAGACACCATTCCTTCTTAGTTTCCTCTTGGACATTGAGCCATTAACTGTAAGTCTTTGATGCAACCATCCAGCCAGTTCCTTAACCATTTAACAGTTCATGCATCAAACTCACATTTTGTCAATTTAGCAGCAAGAATATAGTGGGGTATAGTGGCAGAGGCTTTACAGAAGTCCAGGTAGATGTAAACAGTAGCTTTCCCCCTTTCCACTGGTGCAGTGACTCAGTGCTAAAAGGCCAGTAGATTAGTGACGTATGGTTTGCCCTTGGGGAAGCCATGTTGGCTGTCTCTAATCACCAGTCTTCCACATGTTTGGGCATGTCTTTCAGGAAGGTGTGTTCCATGCTCTTTGCATGCTCAGAGTTGAAGTTGACTGGTCAGTAGTTCCCAGGGTCCTCCTTTCTAAAAATGTGTTCATTATTCCCTTTTCTTCAGTCATCAGGAACTTTTTCTGGCTGTCTTAACTTTTTAAATATGATGGAGAGTGGCTTAATGACTATATCAATCAATTCCCTCAGGACATAGTTATTATGTTTAAATAACTAAACAAAAGTATATCTTGTTTTGACATTCTGCTAAGCCTTAAGCACAAACCTAACTACAACACAGAGAATGATCAGATAATGTTAATATAAAAGATGTTGCTGCACAAACAGCATAATAATGAAGTCAGGTGGTCTATGAGCACATTCCTTTTGGACCCCATATGTTCTACTGAAAAAATTCTGGTTTTAACCATATTTCCTTTGGCACTCCTGGGCAAGAGAGACATTTAGGTTAGCCACCATGCATCAGTAAATGAAGTACATGCAGGCAGGCCAGTCTGATGTTCCTAAGAAGTTTGTGCAAAAATTGATTTCTGCTTCCTTTTCTTTATGTAAAGGCACAGACTGGGATTTCTCTGTATACCATGGTGACATTTATCACAGAAATTGTAGGAACTTAATTACATTTAAGACTTCTAGCTCTTTCCAAAATGTAATTGAAACTGTCCCAGAGATCAAAAATAACTTGAAGATGTAGAGCAATACAGAAAATTGTATTCCTCATACTGGTGAGTGATAGATAATCCAACTTTAAACAAACATGACAAAAATCAAGGTTATATAAAGAACTTAAATAAATATATACATTAGTATATTACATAAATTTTCCTTACCAGATTCAGAAGAAAAAAACCCCAACATGGTAATTATTAAAAGGAAAATGAAAACTACTCAAAATCATCTGAGAAAAATATGTGTACCATATATTTGACTTGGGGTACAGGATGCAGTATTGCCTTGACTTACGGTAATGCTTTCATTGATATAAGCATGTCAGTTGTGGTCTCCATTATCTATTCTACTGCTTTTTGAAGTTGCTTATAATTTCACACTCAGTTTCCTAAATTGGATCAGCTGAAAGACTTTCGCCAGAAAAGCATGTTCATCTCTGTTTACTTCCTTGTTTTCCAAAATGCACCCCTGTAGAACCTGACTAACACAAAACGATTAACTGAAATGGAGCCAAGTCAACAGATGAAAACTGCAAGAATACTGGCAGAAATAGCACCCAACTTCCTAGGTTTGACAATAGAAGTAATGTTAACTGCTATACAAATTTTGTCATGAAACTGTTGTTTATTCTACAGACCTTTGTGTAATTCATGAAGGCAGCAGCTGGTAACCATTGTTAAAGCTTTTGGAAACCTAACTGGGAATATTAAAAGAAACTGGACTTAATGAATGAACTGATTTATGGGTTCATTTATTTGCTTGTTTCTTTTAAACACTTATTTACAAATGGCACACATAAAACCTTAAAGTATCTTGGAGTAACAGAGACAGTATCACACATTTACTGTAATTATTGACTGGCATACTAATCCATTTTAGGAAAAAAACCAGAAGAAATGGCAACCTACCTCAGACAACTGTGTGACATTTGAGAAAGGTTTATTCTTCCACCTACATATTTTCTCAATGGCCCATTTCATAATACAAATTCACTTCTCTGTCTTGCTGATCCACTCATTTGTAAGATTTTTTTGGAGCTATTAGATGGGTAGTTCTTAAGCTAGTTATTTGGAGGGAGGACTAGAGCTGAATGTTGTTTGAGAAGTGCAAGGATCTGGTATATAAACTGCATGCATCTCATGGATGTGTAAATGTCCATTTATGATTTTCCCCCAAAGACTTACCATCACAGAGCAAGTGCCAAAAGTACTATGTGCATCTCCTATGTACAACAGTTGGTGAAGTTGTCTCAGTGACATATCTTTTGAAACACTAATTCTATAAATATTATTCATACATAACAGCAAGAAAAGGAGAAGATAATTCTTACTGCTCCTGCATGAATCAGAAACAGAGAGGAGACTAGTAAGAATGATATTGCGATGGGAGACTATCTGATCAGGGAAAAAAAGTGGATGAAGCTTTCTCAAACAATTTCAAGAAGGTTCTCTATCACTGGCCTTGAATCTCATGGTAAAATTTTCCCTCTTATATCTGCCGGTAGGGCAAAACAGTGAATGTAAGTAGTCACAAAGATTTCTGGAGGTTGTCATAATCACAGAATAGCTGAGGTTGGAAGAAACCTCTGGAGATCATCTGATCCATTCCCCCTTGATTAAGCAGGGTTTAAGCAGGATTAGTTCTACTAATTGCCCAGGACTATGCTTTTGAATATCTCCAAGGATGGGTATTCCTCTTCCTTCCGATAAAAATTTATCAGTGACAACGTTGTGACACAGGATCTGCTGTTCAGTAAAAAGGAAGAACTGCTCAATGACTGCCTTGTCAGTAGCAACCACAAAATTCTGGAGTTCAAGACCACAAGGGAGTGAGGAAGGCAAGCACAGACTTGGATATCAGGAGAATAGACTTCAGCTTCCTCAGTGTCATGGTTTAAGCTCAGTTGTCAACTAAGCCCCACACAGCTGTTTGCTCACTCTCCCCAATAGGATAAGAGGAGATACTAATAGAACAGTAAAAGTGAATAAACTTGTGGGTTGAAATAAAGACAGTTTAGCAGGTAAAGCCAAAGCCAAACACACTAGCAAAGCAAAATAAGGAATTCACTACTACCCGTTGTCAGGTAGGTGTTCAGCCATCCCTAGGAAAGCAGGACTCCATCACAATTTGCGGTTACTTGGAAAGACAAACATCATCACTCTAAATGTCTCCCCCCTTCTTTCTTCTTCTTGCTAGTGTATATGTTCAGCATGATGTCCTATGGCATGGAATATCCCTTTGGTCAGTTGGATTCAACTGTCCCAGTTGTGTTCTCTCACAACTTCTTATGCATCCCCAGTTTGCTGTCTGGTGGGTCAGAAATAGAGGCAGAAAAGTTCTTGACTCTGCAAGCACTGCTCAGCAGTAATGAAAAACTCCCTTACAAAGCTTCAAATTTCTTCAGTGTAAAAGTTAATTTATGTTCATAGTCTTGGTTTTCAAACTTTGCTTTTCTGCAATCTATGGCAGGGGATAATATAATTATATTTAAAGAGAGAATCACAGTTTAGAGGAAGTGTACATTCTACTTTTTTCTACGTTTAATGAATTTCCAAATACAAAATAAACAAAACAAAACAAACAAAAATAAACCTTTAAAGGAATGCAGTTTTACATACAATCTTATAAAAATACCCTTCATAGGTGCATGAATCTGTGGCAACCCTGTCTTTTTTGGGTGGTTGGGTCCATCATGATAAATTTTTCTCTACCATTTAAATATATCTATATTTCTATTTCTTGATTATCAGACTCTTTAAAGTACCTAACCCTCCCTTGGTTGGATCTCAACAAATGTGTTACATGGAATTAAACAGTATCCTTGTCTGTATTTTCTCATGTGGTAGATTTTTAGATGGTATAGTGATCCTTCTACAGTCTAATAATGTGATTTTCTTATACTGAAAAAAAAAATCAGTGCATAGTGGAAGGTACAAGAAAAGCTGGGCAGCTTTCCTTTTAGATTTCTACTTGTAAAACTTCAGCTAGATAATATATCTTGCTCTTATGCTTCAAGGTTCCCCAGATTAGATTATAGATCTCATAAAAATGTCTTTTTTTTTTTTTTTGGTGGTCTCATTAGGTTACCCCACTATATAAGCTTTCCCAGAAAGTCTCAGTTTCATCTGCAGATAACAAGAGAAAAAAATCGCCCTTCTAGTACATACTAAAAATAAATGAATATGTAAACCAGCAAGAAAAAAGTGATATTTAAAAACCTCATATTTCTTGTTACTGCATTTTCACTGTCTCTGTTGATTCATGACACAGTACCCGGTATAACAGAGCATCAGTGATGTGAGTTGTTGTGTGGGACCATAATGAAACCACTAAACCTAACAATAGTTATAGAATCGATTTAAAAGTTCCTTAGCAGTACCTTAAGGAGTGCAATGTAACTCGAATTTCCTTAATAGAGATAGTGATATGCCACACTTTATGTGGTTATTGGTTAGACTATATTTAAGGTTTATAGATACTGAGATCTGTAGTCCTAGAGATTAACAGTTAGATGCAATGTTAGCATCACATGGTTTTCACCAGGGAACTACGAAACTTTGAGGAAGAGATTATAATGAGGTAGAGAGATATTGTGGGCATTATTTACTGTAATAAGGTGTTATCTGCAACCTTGTACATAAAAAAAGATGTGCTCATTATTTTATTGTCTAGAAAAAAAGGAATGTGTGAGAGAGGCTGATGCAGCTTGGGTGCTGCCAGAAGCAACTCTGGGAGATTTAAATGGCCCTATGGAGCACCAATAGCCAGAAACACGGCAAGCAGGGTGGGCAAGCAGGGATTTAGAGGCCACTGTAGTCTGTGCAGCAGTTCACACAGAAGGGTATGTGAGAAGGGCCATGCACCCTGCTTGCCCATGGGAGTGCCACAGGTATTTGGAATAATGGTGGGCACTCGCCTCGGAGTTAAATCCAATGCTTCTACACAGAAAGCTCTTGAGATGTGTGGAGAGTAGGGAAGGTCCCAGAAAACTAAAAGAAGGTTAATGTCATCCCCACCTTCAAGTAGGGTTTAAAGGAGGATCCAGGAAGTTATAGCCCCATCAGTCCCACTTCAGTTCTTGGGAAAGTTATGGAGTGAATGCTCCTGTGAGCTATTAGAAGTCAAATGAAGCATGAATGGTTGGATGTGGAATGTGCTAATTATTATTCATGGCTAAGAATGCAAGTGAACATTAATGCAGGCAAAGACAATGCTATAATCTAATTTAAAAAACCCCACACCAATCAATATCAAGAGATATTATTATTTTGAATCAATACACTTGGTTGCTTCCAGATGCACTCTCAATTCTGCTGTCCCTATTGCCTTTTTTTTGCAGTTTTCTCATCACCCCATGTCATTATATGCGCTGGTGACATTTGAAAAATTTCCCGTTATTTGTATACAGTCCTCTACTAATGAAGTCTGAGTCTTCATTAATACAACACAATGAATTACATGCTTCATCCCTCTGTGAAAGCAAGGCACTACCAAAGTTCCATGTTCTGTTCTCCCATGCATAAACCAAAATCTAGTTAATTTCTTAGCTAGTTTTGAGTGATTTCTAACCTTAGACATCCTTCTAAATTTTTAACCTTAGACCACCTCCTGAATTTATTCAATATTCAGTTAAAAATAGGTTAGAGGAATTAACAAGGTAATCTGCTACTGTGTAAGATCTCAGGCTATGCATGCCAAATAATAAGGCCAAATAATATTTTAGTCCAAATAATAATATAGATGGATCAGTAATGTTCAGATGAACAAAAGCACTCCAGCTGTTCCTCTCACCATTTCAAATATTGTGTTACATTCAGCTGTCATCTCATATTGTACAGAATGGAATAAATGCCTACTACTGGCCCATGCTCCTGGCAAATCTTGCAGATTGCTACAGCTCTTCATGGACTATACTGCACAGGATTGCCATCCCAGTGTTATGTTTAGAGTTGAGATATGATACTGAGATTCAGTTGCAGCCTTATGCAAGCCTAGTAACAAAGGCTTGAAAGAAAAGTCACATGGTACTTCCTTTACAAGAAAAATAGGAAGACTGAAAACATGTTCCCACTTTTGGCATCTGGTAGAGAAAGGCAAGATAATTGAGATGTGGGAATCGATGGGATCATGTTTTGTTTTATTATGTTGGAGAAACATTTATCTCATAAAAATACTTTCATGATGATAAGAGAGCATAACAATCTGCTTCAAGGAGCTGTTTCTATCTGTGCCTTGGATGAGTGGTGTCTCCAATCCTAGACAATAGCTTCTAAAGCCAGAGTGTAAAAGTTTTAATCTAAAGAAACTCAGGAGACATTGCCAAAAAGTCATTAATATACTGTGAAGTGTGAGAAAGTATTTAAGAATGTCTGTTATACCAGTGTTCCATGCTATATGCAATCTGCCTAAGAGCGAGAGGTGGCAGAAGATGCTGGTGGAGCTGTAGCGTGGGAATGGGTAGCAAAGAGAGAGCAGCACATGAAATCCATGCTACCATGGCAAAATTTCACAACCACAATATACAAGTCAAGTGTCAGTGTAGGAGAAAGCAAGCAACCAGCTGGCCTCAGAACTGCCTCACCAAAGAAAAAGACTGTTAATGATAGATGTATTTTTGGGAATTAAATATGTTTGGTTACCTTGTCTGTCTACTTTGTAATATTTTCCTTCACTGAATATTGTTTGCTTGTATAACTGAATTCTGTTTGCAATAGGAGGAAACTGGGCTTCATGTGTAGTTTAATCCTCTGATGTCTTTGGGTGGAGTGTTAAACCAGTGCTTTAACAGCTATCCAAATTACATGAACATTGTCCTGCTTGCTGCCAATCAAGTATTGGCAGAAAGGTTACAGTTACTTAGTATGCAAAAAAAAGAATGGAGCTCACTTTTTTCTGTTCTATTTATTAGATGTAGTATTATAAAGACAAAGCACAGAGTGAAAAAAGGAGTGTAATATTGTTAATATATATTAATAAAAATCCCTTTACAAACATACCCAAAGATCCTTTTATTATAAACCTATTAGAAAAAAATATTTCTTGTGTAAACAACAGATTGTCAGAGATGTGAAAAGAATGGAGCAAGGTATAAATTAAAAATAAATTAAAAATAGAAATATTATGCTAATTAAATGAGAAACTGAATATTGTCAGCAAAAGCTTGCTCCCTAATGTTATAGGAAATTACAGTAGTGATTGGAACTGAAAGGAGGAAGATGCTGTAAATGAGAAGACACACAGGTGGTGAAATGATTAATGCTGGATCTAAACTGTACAGGTGTCTGGCACTTCTTGAAATGCCCAGGAAATAAATGGGATATTTATTCTACTTGACAGGAAGAGGAAAAGTGTGTGTTTGATTCTCCATCTCAACAAATGAAGTGTTGAGTGAACTGTTCTGTTGATTTATTATAGTAGTATCAGCTAACACTCTTATTGAAAAATTTCCCTTGGTGTTTTCTGTATGAGCCACTATTTCAAGTATTACCTCTCTAACCATGAATATTAAAATTTAAAATACACTGCATTCAATCTGGCAGAGCAGATGGACGTGAGACTTCTGATACAGCTAATACTCCTTTTTCTCTCTTCCTCATATTGTGGTTTAAGTTCAGCTGGCAACTAAGTCCCATGTAGCCACTCGCTCACCTTCCCCCACCTCCCCAGCAGAACTGGGGAGAGAATAGGAAGGATAAAAGTGAGAAAACTCATGGGTTTAATAAAGACAGTTTAATAGGTAAAGCAAAAGGCACACACACAAGAAAAACAAAACAAGAAATTCATTTACCACTTCCCATGGGCATGCAGGTGTTCAGTCATCTCAAGGACAGCAGGGCTCCATCATGTGCAATGGTGACAGGAAGACAAACATCATCACTCCAAATGTCTCCCCTTCCTTCTTCTTCTCCCAGATTTATATGCTGAGCATGATGCCATATGGTATGGAATATCCTTTTGGTCAGTTGGAGTCAGCTGTCCCAGCTGTGTCCCCTCCCAGCTTCTTGTGCACTGCAAGTCTCCTCTCTGACTGGGTAAGGTAACATGAGAAGCAGAAAAGGCCTCGGCTCTGTGTAAGCACTGCTCAGCAATAACAAAATCATCTTTATGTTATTGGCATTGTTTTCAGCACAAACACAAAATAAAGCTCCATACAAGCTAGTATGAAGAACGTAAGTTCTACCTGAGCCAAACTCAGTACATATGTAAAGCAAAATAAGCTACCAAAACCTGCACATTTTCTTATAATTTATTTTTGAAAAAATTTAATTTAGAGGATCGTTATCTTGTTCCCCTGTTCTATATGTTCATTGCACCAATATATATTTAGATTTTGGTACAGACCATAGTCTTCCTCCAATGACTTATCCGTGTGAACAGTTCTGCTTCTGGAATTGTTTCATGAAAAATGGTCTGGAACTCAGCCACTTGGAAATTCCACTATGGGAAGCTAATCTCCCCCACACTTTCTAAAAATTCCTATGCTTGGGAAAAATTGCTTCAGTTCTTGGTTTAGTATTCATTTTTTTAAAAACAAACAAACAAATATCACAAAGTCCTTATTTGATGTACAGCTGCTTAAAATTTCAGTGAGAAATATGATACTTTGCAGATGTAGAAATAGTTTAAACCTGCCATCCATTCACAGCATTTTAGACTCAAAAAAGGTATTCATTTCCATTTTTGCATTCAACAACATAGAAAATAAATTTTTGTTTAGAATATTGCTATCTAAAAATAAATGCAAATCTTGGAATAATCAATGAACCTGGTCTGATATTTCAGCTAATGCATTTGTTATTTGTCTGTTTAGTAGACAAATATTGCTAACTATTAGTGTTTCAAACAAAAGATATTTGTATCTAATTTTTTTTTATAAGGCATCTTTTTGGATAAATCTTTACTGCAGAGGATAATACAGGGAGTCAGGAGCTCAGGAGCTCAGGAGCTCAGGAAGGAAGGAAGGAAGGAAGGGAGGGAGGAAGGAAGGGAGGGAGGGAGGGAGGAAGGGAGGGAGGGAGGAAGGAAGGAAGGAAGAAAGGAAGGAAGGAAGGAAGGAGAGAAGGATAATTAGGATTTTACTCAGAAAGATATATTCTATACTTTGTTCTGGATCAACCAGAACCTTTTGGCATAAAGCTGTTAAAATGTTTCATTCTGACAGTTTGATATGAAAAAAGAAAAATAAAAAGAAAAAAAAATATACATTACAAAGAAAGTTTGGTTTTATCAAGCAAAGTAGTTGAGTAATTGATTATAGACACATTTGATGAAATAAATATGTTCTTGTAAAACAGTATTTTAATCCAATCAACATTTTCTAAGGGAAAAGTCTTTCCACTCAGACATTTTAAATTAGTTTTTTTTTCTAATATTTAATACTACTTGTGAACTATTTTTTAGTGCCTAATGATTTCTACATTTGCCAATATAGTGACTGTACTGTCTAGATATTACCTTTTTCTATATTCTGCATGGAAAGAAGAGTATAATTGATAATCATAATTAATTTTAATGCTTACTATTTTAAGAGAATCTCTACCACTGCTCAATTTTTGAAGTACCATGTCACGTATTTCTTGTTTAGAGCAGTCCTGTGAAATACTTATTAGTGTCATTTATTCATAAGGATGATGAAATTGTCATCCTGTTACACAATTATATAATCTATAAGTAGGAAGCTCTTCACAACATTGCTGTTGCTAGTCTGATTAAGTCTTGTCATTAAAGACCTTTAAATATAATGATTGACAAAGGAAACCTGTTGTGAGAAAACGACAGATGCCAACAGGGCTTTCAATTAATATCATTGCAAAAGTTTACTGCACAATCCTTTTCAGAATTGTCTGTTCCTGGCTTTGATATTTGATATTGGTCCCCTTTCATTATTATATCCCCCAATAACAACCACACACACCTCGATACTCTTATGCTCCACTTTTTTGTTGACAGTTATCCTAGTTGCTTGCTGTTAGTGACAAAGTCAACTGAATAGTCTACCTCCCTCCAGCTTCTTCCAGTCTCCCTTCCATCTCCTTCCACTGAGCAGATGGTTTCACTGTAGCTTTGTCTAACATTTTCAGCTTAAAACATAAATATTTCAGAAAACAAAAGGGTCTAACTTTTTAGCAGTAAAGCTAAAAAATAAATTTCTCTATTTTGTGCTGGTTTTGCATCATGAAATCAGTGAAGAAAAAGGAAAAATAAAAGAAAAAAAGAAACAGTAAAGTCTCTTTTTCTTTCCTTTTTCCTCCGTTTTGCATCACTGATTTAATGATGCAAAAAATAGCATAAAAAAGAGAAATATATTTATGTGTATATTTCATTGAGCTTTGATAGAACTCCTTATAGTTATAAATCTTTTTTTTAGAAGGTTTCCTTTTGCATAATAGGAGGGGTCAATGAAACAAAAAACAAGTGCCATTACCTATTGAAACAAAAACAAGTGCCGTTTTCAGTAATGCTCAATACTTCTAAACTCTGTAGAAATATAGCTGCATTATTACTAAATTAGTATATTAGATACTAAACCAAATCCAAATTCAGTCACAGGCTTTCTGAGAGATTTGAGCAAAGTCACGTAGTCACAGATTCGTCTCATCCAGCTTTACGCTCTCATTATCCTTGTAATTGTGATCTCAGTCTCCTCTCACAGCCCACATAGAGAGACCAGTTCTTCTAAGAAGCGTCAAATTGGCTTAGGAATTTTCTGCAGGTTTATCTAGGCTACAGAATCTCCCAGTGTATTCTCAAACCTTATTTTGACCTGCAAAATGTGCTATTAGACTGTATGTGGTACTCTTTATCTGAGTAATAAATGCATGTTCTGTGCATTATTATCATACTTAATCCAAAACACAGCACTGTACCAGCTACTAAGAAGAAAATTAACTCTATCCCAGATGAAACCAGGATAATCTACTAGTTATA
This sequence comes from Corapipo altera, assembly GCF_003945725.1. NCBI lineage: Eukaryota > Metazoa > Chordata > Aves > Passeriformes > Pipridae > Corapipo > Corapipo altera. Next base: position 47,945,136 of record NW_020884872.1, on the reverse strand, counting down.
TGACAAAAATGATAAGAACATCTAGTTTTTGACAAGTTACTAATAAGACAATTATTTAAGAGTGTTGTTTCACAATGAAACTTCTGGAGGGCTGCAGAGAATTAATGAGCTAATATTTTCTTTGTATAAAATATTTGGATGTTCCTTAGTTTTTAAATCATTATTGCAAGATACTCACTGTAAAATGACCTATACAAATATGACCAAATCTTGGTGCTATTACCCACAAATCAGAGATAACACAATGGGAAGTATAATCCCTCCATCATACATTTCATTTCAATGCTGTGTTGAATTTACTCTACCCGTTACAACTACAGACCTGATGGGATTGAGATGCAGAGTCATATAAATTTTTTATTATTCTTACTTTTGAAATATTAGCTCGAGGAAGTGGTATAGACTTGACAGCTAGCGGCAGTAATTTACTTATTCACCCTCACAATATTCAGCAAAACTTGTCTTCTAGATAATAATGATAAAAAAAAATCATCAGTTAGGAAACTGAATATTAGACAACAAAGACATAATCTGTAACTCTAAATATTTTGATGCCTTCTTTTTTTTTAGGTTTCTGGGAGATGACACATTATTTTATGTGCTGGAGTGAAAGGTTTCAGCATAAGCAGAGCATAAATTTTAGTGTCATTTAGTGTCATATGGTATCATTCCCATCTTTACTAAACTAAATAGAAATAATAAATTTTTATTTACTATCTGTATTAATGTTCATAGAAAGACTTTAGTCTGCAGGTGTGGCAGAGGGAACATCAATATCAGAGGCCAAGAAAGAGGCAGTGCTCCATGACACAGGAGATACTTACTGCAGCCCATATAAAGCCTGAGCTACAGCAGATTTTTTCCTGGCAGGATCTGCAGCATGTGTGAGAACCCACTGTGGAGCAGGTATTTTTTCCTGAAGGACTGCAGCTCATGGAGAACCCACACTGCAGCAGGTGAAAAGTGTGAGGAGGAAGGAGAAACAGAGAGGAGCTGTTATGGACTGACTGCAATGCCCATTCCTTATCCCCCTGCAATGCTCAAGATGAGGATAGAAGAATCAGAAGTGAAGGAATGAAGATGAGATTAGGAAAGAGTGAAGGAAAGGTGTTTTAATTTTGTCTTTGTTTGTTTGTTTGTTTTCCATGACCAAAATTAGTAATTAAATTTTTATTTTAATTGGTAATAAATTACATTAATTTTACACAAGTAGAGTCTATTTTGCTTGAAATGTCAAATTGGTGATTTCCCAGTTTCAACCCATCTCAAACCATTAGGTTTTCATTCTTGTCTGTCTCATTTTCTCCTGCTGTTGTCCTAGAGGAAGGTGTTAGCAAGCAATTAACATTGGCAGGCATTTGGTGTAGATGGTCTGGATAATTTTCCCTCACAAGTTTTTGTGTACATTTAAAAACTTTAAAGACACTTCTACCTATTTTTTTCCTCTTCTGTTTGTATCCCACTTTTAGTTTTTAGCATACATAAATAAGATGGTGAATAAACCCACCACCAATACACCAAAAGGAATATTTTTCTAAGAATTTCCAGTTCTGATGCAGTTGAAATAATACAAGCGAAATGTGTTTTGCTTTGGTCTGTCAGAGATACACATCCAATTTGGAATGTTTCATCTTACTACCTGTGCATACAAAACGCAACTAGCTTGCCTATGAAGTGTAAGAATAATAATACCTCAATAATATTGTAACCTGTGTGCTTAAAAACTAAAGTAGTTTACAACTTAGCCAAATGTATTACGTTTAACAAGTTAGTAGGATCATAATTTTGGAGTGGCCTGTTTATGCCACTGTATTTGAGATGGTGTCAGCATTTCCATTATAAATAATTTAAGGATTTTTAACTCAGTAAGAGAAAAATCTGTAGTCTTACTGCATTTTAAAGTGATTATTATGCTCAATGCATCTTCAAGGCTGAAGGGACCATATGACAAAATTTAACATTTTTCTCTAGGGGCTTTAGTAAAGAAGCTAGACATTCAGCTTTAACCAGACAATTTAAAAAGGTTTCTCAGTGCTACTTTCAATGTAAGGTTTGCTTAAATGTGGTGTATTTATGAACCAGGACAGAATGATTTTGGAATGAATTCCTAGAACAGACACTGCACTGACTACCACTGTTTGTCAAACAATGAGTGATGAGAGTGATGTTACTGTAGAGGACAAAAAAGACGTCATAGGAAGAAGAAGATACTTTTTGTTAACAGATTATCCAGGAATCATGGGTGTGCATTAAAAAGGAGAAAATATATGATGTAATTCTACGACTTTAAAACAAACAAACAAACAAAAACCTGAACCAAACACTTAAAAGTTAATTTATTTGTATACTAGTGAACAGTCTTGTTGATTCTTTCTGAACTACGCACATGGCTGAAGGAGACATCTAAAGAATTCCTGGATTGTTACTCAGATGGAGATGTACTTAACAAAGTGCAGTAATGAGGTTGAAAATAATAATTTCTATTAACTCAGTCATGTCACTACCATCATGCTTTTTAGCATTCTTATCCATCTTTCTTAAAAACTGGAACCAAACTGGAAATAAACATCAAAAGAAAGTTGAGAATGAGTGGTCATCGGGCAAGCAGGGTTCTGCTGTAGTCATCTGAAGTTCAGTAATAGTAATAGTGTCCTAAAAGAGTAGCAAACACTTTAAGTAACCTTTGCATGAGGTAAATACTAGCAAAAAATAGAAGACCGATAGTGGCCATACATGGACTTCACAAAGCCTGAATTATAACTATGCTGATCTATGTTTCTTATGAGAGGTTTTATTTCAGGAAATATCAGATGCTGGAGTTTTGTATGGTTGGTTTGGAGCTTTTTCCCTCTTTCCTAAAGAGACACTGCAAAATCCCATTTTTTAAAACACTCTTTGTTTTGTGTTAAAGCACAGTTGGTTTTGTCTATTTGGTATGTCCATATCACTGGAAGTGCTATTTTACCTAAACATTCAAATTATTCCAATCCATTGAAATCAGCATGATCAGATAGAAGGCTCTACTTTGCAAACTTAAGGAAGAACCTATTAGATATCTTCCAAAAAGCTTTTGTAGACCCTTTAAGATTTGAAGTTCCAAGTTCTGGCAGCTGAGGAGCTAAAGGTGCTCATATCCCTTGAAGAAGAGAAAGACTTTAAGATTTTTTTGTCTTTTTCTGCCATAACACCCTATTGAGCCTTCAGAAATAGTTGCTAAAACTGCTTTACTTTTTGATATATATGACTTTTGAGTATTCTGTCTCACTGTAGTGTTCACCCTCTGAAAATATATCCTTCATAGAATTTGAAAATCTCTAAAAACATTTCTTGTTTGTGAACTAATCATGCAAGTCAGGGGTTTAGTTCAACACTGCTTTGATATATGTAGAAACATTCCTTTAATTTCTAGTGCAGTACATAGAGCTATGATTTAAGTATCTATTCCCCTTCTAGGAAAGATTGTGTTATGAGAATGTTGTTCATTTGCCCAGTGTGCAGACTGCTTTTAAACATGAAATGTAGATTTTAATAATGTTCCATTTAACATGATTGATATTTCAGAAGAACCTGTTCTGCTCAAACTCACAGGACATACTTTTCTCCATTTCAAAAGATATGTTCCCATCTAGTTCTGGCTTTGCCAGCATGACAGCTAATTTGTAACAGTCCTCATTGCCTCTAACTTGACTTTGGTTGTTACTGTTGATCCTTACATCTCTGGAGAAGGTTGGAAAAACAATCAAACACAAAAAAGAAACAAAACACACACACAGAAAAAAAAGTTTAATCAGTAGATGGCAGTAAGAGCTAGCAAAAAACCTGAAGGCTCAGCTCAGACCTTTTGCACATTAATCATACATGCAGCAAATTCCACACAGTACAAGCTGACAAAGACCTTGCTTTACCACAATCAATCTTTATTCACCACTAGATTACAGTGGTTAGGTATACTTGATTGCCTCAGATCCAGGATAAAGCTTATAAAAAACTATATGTGTAATCGGCTTAAATTTTTCCCATTGTATTTTAGATTGTGTTTTTAGTTTAAACTGAGCTTTGGATGAAATTGGTTTATTTTTATCTCTGCTATGTGACCAGACAGCCCATCTGTCACCTCGACTGTGAAGTTATAATTTTAATGTTTGGCTCTGTAAATGTTTAAAACATCATTCTATTATTTACAAAGGGAAGTATACAGCTAATAGACTATAGTTGAAAGAGGACTGTCTTAGCTCACTTGTCTTTACTCCAAGACTTTTATTACTGTGTTTCTATATTATAAGCTGAAATGGCACCAGAATGGTGAAGTAAATGCTGTATTGTACTGCAAGATCCATTTTGTACAGCTGTATTCTCTAGTCTTTTTTCCTTTTTCAAAAAATCACAACGTATCAAGGATCTTCACTTTGTTCACTTTGGAAAGTTAGCAATGCAAATATTCTCCTAACATGCACTGGACAACAGAAACCATATAGGTATAACTTAAAAAAAAAAAAAAAGGAAAAAATGGAATAATAATGTGGATTTAGTTTCCATTTCGTTATATAATGAAATAATTTCTTTAGAAAAGCATATTTGGGTTTGTGTAATTTTGCAGATTTGAAGTGCTTAGTTTATATAAAATATTAATTCCGTGCTATACTTCTCTATTTGGCTCTATTTCTACAACCTATTTAATATTATTACAGTCATATTTTATTGCTTAAGAGCCCTTTCTCTATGAAAGAAAAATCTGTTATTTTCCTGCTTCTCATTTAGTACTGCAAACATGTAAAATAAAAAAAATTATAATCCTAAAACATCTTGCTAAGTAAAAGTATTTTCACAGAATAACACTTAAATAACATTCTGTAAGATAAAAAAAACAAAGCAAACAAAAAAAAAAATAAAATGCCAAATCAGAAAGAAGTTATTTGTTGTATTTAGTTACAAATACAGAGGTTGATATGAGGTACAAGATAGAAAAGAATCATCTTGGAGAGAAGGTCTATCATGACAAAGCATGCTTTTTGTAGGAAGTGAGTACAGTCATAGAAGTATGCACACACACACATATACATATGAATGTAATTACAGATATTAACAAGATAATAATAATTTTTCTAGTACTTTTTCAATATTAGGAATCTCTATGGAGCTTCTGAGTACCTGTATATGCAGCTGGATGATTGCTTTAAGAAATTCAGCTGCCACAATTCAAATGTAGATACCATGCTTTGAGTAGTAAAAAAAAAAAGGGGGGGGGGGGGGGGGGGGGGGAGAGGGTGTACAAAGCAGTAAGCAGCTTCCACCACCCCTCCCTGGACTATAATGCTGTTTTATATTCTGCTGAAATCAGCTGAAGTGTGTCATACTGGCATTGAAAGAAAACAACAGGTGGTGATTTCAGATTTCCCAGGTGAGGACTGCAATCAGTTGATCGAACTGCAATTACTTTTTACTCTGGGGTAAACACAAAAATGCATGGATTGTTCTTTGTGATCCTGTTTCATTAGGGTGGGGTTAGCTTCTGACATCATCAGCTTAAAACACATCTCCTTTACAGGCATATAATTTTATCCTTTTCCCAAGGACATTCACTTAAGTCACAGTGTTCTGTGAATGCCTTGGCTCTAGAAGACTCATTTGCTTTAAGTCTTTGAGAAATAAATATATTTTAATGACAATTTCTCCATTCTAACATTTTTGTACCATTTGTTTTTCTTTATTCTTTTATGTATCACCTTCTCAATAAAGTTAATGAGAACATTCCTTTAAAAAAAAACAAAACCAAAAAGCCTCGCTAATCAAGTGTCAAAGAACGCACAGTAGACTTCAGTAAAAATTGTGATTTACTAACTGCAAATATCAAATGCTTGAGCAGCTCCTAACCTAATATTTTTTCTCTTTTTTTCTTTTTTTTTTTTGTTTGTTTTGTTTTTGTTGTTGTTCTTGCTGTTGTTGTTGTTATTTTCCTTTATCAAATGATTGGTAGGCTTTAGAAAACTCAGTCCATTTTCTTGATTAATACAGAAAATATTACCTTTAGTTCTCCATCATCATGATGGCTATAAAAACACAGTAGCACTGTTGACATAGATAATATTTCAAAGAGAAGACAAGAATGCTAAATATGAATAGTGTTTTTTGCCAAAACTGTTGATGCAGGTCTGAAAAGGAAGCGTGAAATATCACCATGATATAAAAGCTTTGTAGGAAGATGTTGTCATTTTTATACTTGAGGGTTGTTTTTCTTTTCTGGTGTTTTTGTTTGTTGTTTGTTTATTTGTTAAATTTGTTTTACACTGTCAGAATGTCTGGAGCCTGACTGCCTTAAAAAAAAAATACAAATATCAACAGGTCAGAGTGCACTTCATTAAGTTTATATGACTAAAAATAATCACTGGAATCAAAATATATTCCACCTTATTAATTCAGAATGTAATCAGGTAAATGTGGGCTTAACAGCTTTTCTGTTTAAGCTCAAATTCAGAAGACTGATGTGAGTTCTGTTAGTAACAAGTATGGAGATATTTAGAATCATCGTCCTCTCCATTGCAGGTTTTGTATGGCAATATTATAATACACTAATATCTTTCTTGGGAAAGAGGTGTTTATAATACTAATTTAGTTCTCATTAGTATCATAACTTTGGAGCTAGTGGCAAAATGACGCAACAAGTTAGTAGAGTCTAAAAAGAACAAAGTAATGACCTGTGGTTCAGGTAATATCAATACTTCTAAAAATTAAAAAAGTAGGAGACGGGTAATTCCAATCTGACAAGCCACCTTCAGTACTTGTCAATGAAGGAAAACACAGAAGAAAAGAGGGAACTGGAAGTATAAAAAGTGGAGTGGGAAGAAACACAGCATTGACTATAGTTGTTTTCATGTAGCACTTCAAATTACAGAATTAATCTGATGTTCCTCTTTATTTCAAAATAATCAAAAATATTTAAAATCTTTTTACTATGAAGAAAGCTGAATTTTTATGAAGGTTGCAGTAATTAACAGTATGAAATCATATAATTATTTTATTAAAGAGCAAAGATTTGAAGCTTTACTATTATTATTATAAGAAGCTTTATTATTATTATTATTTTAAGAAATATAATAAACCCTTTTTATTAAACAGACCCACACAAGACACCAATTTTATACTTACTGTCCTGCAATACCATCACATGACCCCATTGACAGTCCTTTATATAAACAGTTCTTTATGTTGAATGACATTGAAAACACCTTTGTCCACCTGTCTGCCACTATATTCATCCATCATTTGCAAAACGTAGTCTTAACTTTAGACAGAAAAATTCAGTGTAATGATATATTGAAACACTTGTGACTCGTTAGATTGTTACAAGACTTAGAGGGATAAGATACTGTAGTTCGCAATTAATTATTTTTGCTTGTGAATATCATACCTGCTTGCAGGCAGTTCATTTTTAAACGATATTCTAGTAATCCAAGAGAGTTTGGGTTGGGTGTAGGACAGAGGTGGATAATAAAGCAGGTGGCAAACATAATTCAGAAGACTAGCTGACTGTCATAGGTTTACTTGTTCTAAAAATCCAAGTAGAAATTTTCTTTTCCCCTGTCCCACTGTAAAAGAAGGTGTTGAACGAGGGAGGGGGAAGGGGTAATTGACTATACAAAAGAACTAGCTGGGAGACCTGCATTCCAGGCAGATAGCTTTCTCTAAGGCTGGGGGGAGGGGGGAGGAGTTTTTCTCCTCTCCTCTCTTTGGAAAGGGGCACTTCACTTTTTGCCTTAACAGAGGCAAGGTGTGTGTGTGGGAAAAGCTCGGAGGCCATTTTGCTCTCAAACTGGTCATCTGGCTGCTGTCCAGCCTCGGCTTGCCTGCTGCATCTGCTCAGATTTCATCGGAGAGTTTTGTGCTCATAGACGAAAAAAGGGGAGTCCTGATCACAGCCATCCACAGACAGCATGAGTTTTGTGGGAAAGAAACCACCCTTCTTTCCCCTTTTCCCCTTCCTCTCCTCGGTGTGGGGGAGAAAATCTCCATTTTCAGCTTCTCCTGCAATCTGGAGCCCCCACATGGCAACCACCGGAGCCCAACAGTGTCCCCTGCCGACCAACATTGAGCACTGCAGGCTCGGGAACATTAGTGATCCAACAGCATCCCCTGCCAATCATGATAGAGTTGCACTAGAGGACAGAGAAGTATCAAGCTGTTTCCTTTTTGAAGGGGACTTTTGGGTACAGGATTACTGTTTAGTTGTTTTTTGTATTCTGTTACTGTTTTTGCCAATATACACATATCCTTTAATAAAGAGTTTTTATTTCTTCCTTTTTTCCGCACTTCCTCGATTGGAACCTCTTAATTTCAGATTTACAATTGCTGAGAAAGATGAGTTTGATCTACCTCATAACTCATCGTCCTTAGCAAAACACTTCAGTCTCCTTAAACTGAGACACTGACCAACCAGTCAACTACTAGTGATGCGCCTCAGGGCTAAGTAACAGAATCAGTACCATTCAGCAGCTTTGTTAACAACTTTAATGAAGACATTGCCTGCTGCCTTAATGAGCTCGCTGAAGATAGAAAGCTGGGGGAAGCTGCTGATACGCTGGAGTAAAGGGCTGATATCCAGTGTGACCTGAACAACCTGGAGAAATGAACCAATAGAAAGGTTCTGAAGATCCCCAAATGTAAATGCAAAGTTGCAAAGTCCTTCACCAGGGAAGGAAGAATCCCATGTGATCACGTAGGATGATGATTGGTTGAAAAACCACATTTCTGAAAGAGACACGGGCTCAACAACAAATTACACGACTCACGAACTTGCCCTTGAAATAAAGAGAGACACGCAATGGGAAAAGTTAGCAAGAATGCACTGTATAGGTAAAAGGATGATATTATTCCGTTCTAGCACTTGTGAAATAGCAGTTGGAGTGTTGAGTCTGCCTCTGGGCTCCCCATCCCAAGAAAAACATTAACATAATGGAGGGAGTACAACAGGAGACCACCAATATCAGGACTTGTACATGCTGTACAAAACTAAGAAGTTTGGTTTGTTCAGACTTACAAAAGGAAAGCTAAGAGACAGATCTTATTTATGTCTTCAAACACCAAAGGAAGGAATATGAAGAAGAGACAGTTAATTTTTTCTCACAATCTCACAACAGAAGACAGGTTGGAGCACGGAAAATTCTCAGTAACAAAAAAACCCAGAAGGGTCAAAACACTGTCCTGTGTTTCCTAGAGAGACTGTGGAATATCCACCCTTTGGACATACTCAGAATTTGACTAGAAAAGGCCCTAAGCAATATAGTTTAACTGTATAAATTTATAACTCCTTCTATAAGGAGTTTACCTAGATGTCTTTTGGCAGTCCCTTCTGAGTTTTTTTAAAGAGTGAAACTCTGCATTTGCTGTCTCTGCATATGAAAACATGGGATGGTGGGAAAAGAGAGATATATCTTCTCTGAACAAGAGAGATCAAAGCAAAGATGGTAAGAAGTCTCCAAAGGCAGGCTTTTAGAAATGACAGGACAATGAAGTTCACTTTACCATAAATAAATACTAACTGTTGCTATGAACAGAAACTAGTTTCTGCTGTATTGAAACAATATATCTATGAAGTTTAAGTGACTCACTGGGGGATAGGATATTTTGATTTTCTTTTGAGATTCATTTAAAGAGTTGTTTGTGAAAATCAGTTTTTCTACATATTACTGAACAGTATTCTTAAAACTGTTTCATTGGGATGCTTTTGGCATCTATAATTATTAGAAATATTCTGAGAACATGTCTGTCTTACATAAAGCAGTACTATATCTACACAAATATCCTACTGTTTGATATGTTAGCTTCAATAACAACCAATCTGCACATAATTCTATAATCACATAACAGTTTTGTTTCAATACAGTTATATAACACTTCAATGGACAATGAGATATATTGTAATACAGGTCACTTAGTCTAGTTGATGTAGTGGAGATATGGAAGATGTGCTATCTGAACTGACTCCTTGGGACATGTACTCACAAAATCTCTCAAAAATCATAAATTATCTAAATTTGAGCAACATTTCATACAAGAGAAAAAACTAGATTGAAGAGAGATGAGAAAGCTTATAATTATTGATAAAATACTCCTACCTAGAATATGAATTGGTAAAATAGATGCAATATGCAGGAAGGAAATGTTTTGCTCATTGTTTTTGAAAGACCAATGCACACAGAAGTAAAACAAAGTTTTACTCTGAACAATTTTTCACTCATTTATTGAGAGATTCAAACAGTGAAGATTTACAGAAAGCAATTGATTATCTATTTTTATTTTATTTAAAGAGGAAAAAAAACCTACCTTGATTCAGCTTACATAATAAATAAATAAATTATGGTTTCAAAATTTATATTTAGAAAATAACATGGTGGAGACCATTGCTTCATTCAAGTTCAGCATGTATCTGTAATTGTATGTTAGTATATTTTTTTTCCCAGAACATATTAATTTTCCCCCAAAGTTCTTTCTTGATGGAGCTCAAAAAGTAGTCTTATCCATTATATAATTCAGACATTGAAATTTTAATCATAGCTTACAGTGAAAATGTTTAGTAGTATATATAATTTCAGATTAAAATGTGCAGGATGCATTTTTAAATGACCTTGTTTCTATGGCAAGAGACTGGAAGATTACCAATGCCAAAGTATAATAAAAGAAAGAAAAATCACCTTTATAGAGAGAACATTTTTACTTTTTTCTTGATGCTTTTCTCTTCATTTTATAAATTATTTTCTTAAGCAGAACAAGTTTTTACATTATTTTAGTAGATTTTTTTTTAAACACAAGCTGTTTTAATTAAAGATAATTCTAAAATAAAACTAGCATATGTACATTTGCAATTTTAAAACCATCACCAAAATTGGGTCATGCTTTCAGTAACATTGTCTTGGATGGTGTAAGAAGCCAGCTTATATCCTTATATTACTATTTGCAAGAAAGGTAAAGCCAGATTGAGTTTGGAAGACACTACCAGTGTAGAAGGGATTTCTAGTGTGTTTAAAAAGAACCTTTTAAACCATTTGTTAGTATTATAGAGAGGGCATTTACCTGCTCATCTCCATTTGCTATCATTTTATGGTTTTATAATTTCATTTTATGGTTTTATGGTTTAGTTGTCCTGATTTCAGTGCCTGGCATTCCATTCTGTAAGACCTTTGATATGGTGCCCTACAACATTCTTACCCCAAAATAAGTGGTGAAAGAGTTTGGCAAATGAACTGTTACATGGATAAGCATTTGGCTGGGTGGCTGTTTCCCTAGAGCTGTGGTCAATGGCTCAGTGTCAAAGTTGAAACCAGAAATTAGTAGTGTCCCTCAAGGGTCTATACTAGGACCAGTACTACTTAAAATCCTCATCAGTGACATAGACATAGAATTGAGTAAACCCTCAGAAAGTTTGCAGATGGTACAAAATGATCAACCTGAGGGGTGGACACATGTAAACCTCATGAAGTTCAACGAGACCAAATGCAAGCAAGGTCATGCGCCTTGGTCAGGGCAGTCACAGTGTGAATACAGTGGGGGATGAATGAATTTTTTTTAATTTTTTTACAGGAACATTTAATTAAATTTTTTACTTTGTCAGAAACGACACTTTTTATTTTTTTGTGTTTAAACATGCTTTGAGTAATACTACTAATATATAGACTAGAACAGAACAGAATAGAATATTTTCAGTTGGAAGAGACCCACAACGATCTAGTCCAGTTGCTTGTCCACATGAGGGCTGACCAAAATTTAAAACATATTATTAGGGGCAAATGCTCCTTAATCTCTGACAGGCTTAGGGCATTGAATACCTCTCTGGGAAACCTGTTCCAGTGTCCAGTATCCAGTACTCTCTCAGTAAAGAAATGCCTGTCTAACCTAACCTTCCCTGGTGCAGCTTTGAACCATTCCTATGTATCTTACTGATCAGTGAAAAGAGATAAGCACCTCCCTCTCCAATCCCCTCCTCTGGAAGCTATAGAGAGCAATGGGGTCACCCTTCAGCCTCCTTTTCTCCAAACTAGACAAATCCAAAGTCCTCAGCTGCTCCTTACAAAACATTCCTTTAAGCTCTTTCTCCAGCTCTGTTGCCCTCCTTTGAATGCATTCTAGGACCATCACATCTCCCACAAGTCTTTATTCACGAACAGCAAAACAAGGAGGACATCTTTCCTAGCTGTGGCAACTACTTATACAAGAAGTTATTTCCTAAAAGAATTTTCAAGGTCTACTCTTCTCAGCAGTAACACATTCCCTGTTGATGTCTGGGAAGTTGAACTCTCCCAAAGGATAAGGAAGATACTGAAAAATTTGAACTAGAATTGTAGTACTTTGGAAAGGTACATACTCAACTTTGGTGTTCTTCTACCATTTTATTGCCATCAATCATGCTTTTGGACATTATTTATTTGCCAAAAATAGTACCCAATGTCATCTGAGATCCCTTAGGTATACAAGATATGCACCCAGAGCTCACAGATGTGAGAGAATACTTAGAGGAGACTCATATCTTTCTGACCAGCAACTTGAAATCCGTAGTGCCTAAAGCTACTCTAGGTAGCTGCTCAGTCAACTGACTCTCATCCTTCCTCTTCTATACTTTGAATCTTATTTTAGATGTAAGTTCCTTAGAGGTTTTGGCTGGTTCTTTCGGCTGTTACCATTAGTCAAACCAAGAAGGCCAATGGCATCCTGATTTGCGTCAGAAATACTGCCAGCAAGACCAGGGCAGTGATCATCCCCCTGTGCTCTGGACTGGTGCGGCTGCACCTTGAGTACTGTATTGAGTGAGACCTTCACTTCAAGAAAGACATTGAGCTGCTGGATCAAGTCCAGAGAAGGGCAACAGAGCTAGATTAGAGTCTAGAGCACAAGTTTTATGAGGTGCAGCTGAGGGAGCTGGGGTTGTTTAGCCTGGAGAAAAGGAGGCTTGGGGGGATCTTATACCTTCTACAACTACCTGAACGGAAGTTGTAGTGAGATGGGTGTTGCTCTCTTCTCTCTGATAACCAGTGACAGGATGAGAGGAAATGGCCTTAAGTTGCACCACAGGAGGTTTATATTGGGTATTAGGAAAAGCTTCTTCATGTAAAGGGTTGTCATGCACTGGAATAGGGGCATAGTCAAGCCTTCCAGAGCTGGTGGAATCACCATCCTTGGAAGTGTTCAAAAGGTGCGTGGATATGGTTTAATGGTCAACATGGCAGTGTTAGGTTAATGGTTGTACTCCATAATCTTAGAGGTCTTTTCCAACCTCAAGAAGTCTATGATTGTATGATTCCATGATTCCATATAGTATGTGGATTTCACGCTTAAGTGCAGGTTCCAAGTATTCCTCTTGAATTTAATGTTTAGTCCATAAATCTCTACACTCTTAACAATTGTTAAGTCACTTCAGGAACCAGATGAAGGTAGAGTCCTAAATTCAACACTGAAAATTATGTCTGCTTCTTGAATCTCAGTCTTTGGGTTCCCTGGTGTACAGATAATAAAGTGATGAACATTTCAGAAATCCTAACTGACAGACATATATTGTCTTGGGAAATAAGATTTTCAGTTTACACTGCTTCAAATATATCCAGTAATCAGTTTATTCCTTCTGAAAAAAACAAATGTAATCACATACACAAGTGATTTATTCACTGGACCAAAGACCTGATGTTGCTTTCAACAGCAACAGTGTTACAATGCAATTCTGAATTATCAACTTAGCTTGATTTATCTCAACTTGAGAGGAGATTTTTCTACAGAATATGCAATTTTGCTAAGTATTCTCTAACTATCACAGAGAAAGGTAAGATGTATAAAGGTAAGAAATAAAGTTTTTTTTTTCCTCTACCTTAGATGCTCATTGTAAAGTGTATGAAACATTCATTTCAACACAATAAGTATCTTTCCAAGGCCTAAAGTAAAACTCCATCTGTCATTGCCTCTTTTGACATTATATCAAGAATCTTCCTAGGGGCTTTTCTGTACAGATACATCCAGACACCTTTATGTAGTCTCTCTAGATGCTTAAGGAACTGATTCTCTATGAATTTGTACCTACTTTGTCTTCCTCCCTGCCCTCCCGCTGTTCAGATTTAGGCTTCCTCTTATGTTATCTACCTTCTGATAGGCGATGCAACTTAACTTGCAAAACAAGTTATTCATCCCAAAATGACAGCCCAATTATAACTCCTAAAGTTGGGAGTCATAAAACGATAGGTAGTTCTGGAGGTGAACGTGTTTTCTCCACAATGTTTTTGGGGTTTTTGGTTTGTTTGTTTGGGGTTTTTTTGGTTTTTTTTTGTTTTTTGTGAGCAGCCTAAATTTAAAGTCTACACTTTCTGCAAGTATCAGCTATAACTTTCTCATCTGAAAATTACCTGACACGTTAGCAGCTAAAAATGTCATATACTTCAGAGCACACATAACAGTTATTAAAATTCATAAGAATTTCACAGTGGTCACAGATTATGTGTCTTTCATCTATGCAGTACTCTGCACAATTTTTGTCAGACATTAAGAGAAGCATTTCTTCACTCCTCTCCACTCAGAGCATATGCTTTCTACCTAAATTCTGGAAAGTGATCTGTATGGGCTGCCGTGACACATTGTAAAGTTCAGTGGGGGTATGAGGCACAAATTGAACTCATAGCATGCTCTGAGTTCTCAATGAACTAGCAGAAACAGGCTGTGTGCTTATAAAGTGTGATGTTTTCTCTTCCTGGCTTAATCAATTTCTGTGTTAATGTTCCTTGCCGACCTGCCAACCTAGCATCTGTTTTGTACACTCACCTTCCACTGCAGTAATCTAATCTATAAGTACAAAAGTATAAAAGTATAAAAGACTGGGGGAAACCTAACACAAAGGGAATTTATTTTATATTTCTACACAATGCAAAGGTAAAATAGAAGTAACTGAGAAAGCCAAAAAAAATCTTCCATATTTAGTATTTTGCAGTGTTATACCACTGTTAATACCTCCTTTGGTGGTTTATAAATCTGTTGCCATTAGCTCTGTCTGGTGTCATGTTGTAACAGATTATTCAAATTTTAGTTTCACAGACCTTTTTCTGACATCATACAATTATCTCCAGAAAGAATATGTTATTGCTAGTTTCATCTATACAAGGTAAGTTTTGATACAGGGGGCTTTACTTCTGGAAATATTAATTTCTCTTTTGATACTGGTAGGAAAAGTAGATACCAGTATTTATTTTAGTAATTTGCTGTTGTTGTTGTTTATAGTATATGAC
Organism: Corapipo altera; assembly: GCF_003945725.1. Classification (NCBI taxonomy): domain Eukaryota; kingdom Metazoa; phylum Chordata; class Aves; order Passeriformes; family Pipridae; genus Corapipo; species Corapipo altera. The sequence continues at coordinate 47,929,891 of NW_020884872.1, read as the reverse complement.
TCAGGATGTTGTCATGTTTTTTATTGGCCTGGAAATACTTGGATGAGTGCATTGTATCAGCAAGAATATCAACACCCCAAAATCGCCAGTAAATCTTCTAAAAAGGAAGTTTTCTACTAATTCCTGCAACCTGCATTAGTAAATTTCTTATTGTTTTATGGTTTCATTATTTTTCGTTCAATTTTCCCTAACATCTTTCTGAATAATTATAAATTTTAGAATTACTTGATTTGACATAACACATATTACCCATTTACAAATACTGAAGAAAAATGCTTATGGAATTGTTTCTTCTTGCTTTTACCTTGCCTTGAATCAGTTTGCCTTAGTTTTCCCTTCCTCTACTCCACCTTCCGTTTTGACTTCACTTTCTCTCTCTTTCTTTCTGTCTTTTTCTTTCTTTCTTTCCTTTTCTTTCTTTTTCTTTTTCTTTCTTTCTTTCTTTCTTTCTCTTTTTTCATACTTTCTTTCTTTCTCTCTTTCTCTCTTTACTTCCTTCCTTCCTTCTTTCCTTCTTTTCTTCTATTAGTGTCCACCCAGTAGTGGTCTTGTTCTGTCTGGAGGCATTAAGATATATTTACTTCTAAAAGACTTTTAAAAAACTATTCCTATTTAGCTCTGCCAACCCTTGTTTCCATTTCATAATTTTTTTTTCTTTATACAAAATCCATTTTACATAATTTTTAATTGATATTTAATTTGCCTCTTAGCATCTCATATCCCTCTATTGTATTTGTATTTTTAATTGCTTGCTTTACTTTACAACTGACACAGGATTAGATTTTAGTGAAATTAGCATATATATACTCTATTTTCTATTAAAATTAATCTGTATTTCTTTTTCCTACAGAAGGGAAAAAGATAAGGCCTGTTGAAAGAGGATTCACAGTTATTGTCCTTCAGACATAATTTTAATATATATTTGTGGACCAACCTGTGAAAATAATTATTGGGTGGACTAATAATGTCACTTTAGGAAAATTAAACCAATGACACAAAATGAATCCCTATTTTTGAGTACCTTGATGTTGCATATTGTGGGATAAATAAGTGATGTTGTGTTTTTACTTTATTTACTTAAAAAAGAAACAATAACAGGAAAATTAGTCACTTATCAAAACATAACTCTCTTTTTTTTCTTATAATTTTTTTTTTCTGAAATATGAATGCAAATTAAAAAATATTAGTGGTAAAATCTGTCTTTGCAGGATTTCACAATTAAATACAGGGAAATTACGCTAAATACATAATATCTATTAACTGTACTCTGAACCCTTACCAGACTTTTATATAGAGCAATTAAGGATAGATTAGAGGGAATAAAATGTGAGAGAAGTTATGGTTAAAAATATTTGACCCTTTTCTATAGAAATACAAAAGCTAGCTGAGGACAAAAAGTTACTAAGCAACCTAGGAAAAAGGATTTGTGGTTATGTGAAGATAAAGACTTAATGAATCCCATAGCAATTAATTTTTAAGCAAACTGAAGCACTAAAGTGTCAAAGAGGTCAATAGTGATAAAGTCCAACATTAGCTGTGCATAATTTTACTGATGTTTGTATTTAATATCAAAGGAAATTGTCCTATTAGTAGAATTTTTACATTCCATTTGTGACTATATCACTCACGTAGCCTAAACAGCCCTTTTTTATATATACCATTAAATAAATAATACTTCAAATATTTATAGATTAGATATTTCAAATTGTTTGAAGAAACAGTTAAAAAAGTATACTCCTTCTAGCAATAATAAAGTGCTCTATGTTCTAATAACAGCCATAAATTAAATAATCAGAAAGAGAAAATTTATTTATTTTCTACTGAGTCTCACAGAAAACTTAATATTGGAAGAGGCCTCTGTAAACCATCTAGACCAAACCCTGCTTGGAACATGGATATGTTGGAGTTACACAAGCTTGCTTAAAGCCATGCCTTGTTCAGTTCTGAAAACCTCTAGGTAAACTGTGCTTAGTGGGGTCTTTTCCCTTTTGTTTACTTATGCGCATATCACAATTTCCCTTGTCACATCTATGACCGTTGTCTCTCCTCCTTTTACTGTGTTACTCTGAGAAGAACCTGGCTTAGTATCTTTCTTTCTGAAGTGGATGCCTGCAGTGAGATCTGTTTTGTTCCCAGTCTGTGTGGATACGTGTCCAGATGCTTGACATAGACCCCTCTCACCCCGCTTTCTCATCTCCAGTGAGATTCTTTCCTGTAGTCCTCTCTCTGATTTATTTTCCCTTAATTCCTATTTCTTTGCTTACCCATGGGGTAACCTAATATCATCATCTAGTATTCCAAAGCATAAAGTAGAATCTCATGGTAATCCAAAAAAAACCCTGCTATGGTCAATTGTTCACCTATTATATCTTCTGTTTAAGGTTCGAGGTACTACTTTGATTAGCCTAAGTGTGTCTATGCACTAATTGAAGCACAGAAAACACACTGTTGTCTGAATGATGACTAAGAAAAGATAGGGGAGATGAGAAGATCTTCCAATTTTAGTGTAGGAATTCAGACAAAACAAGCCATTCAAGGAAAAAAAAATAAAATAGAAGGACATAGATTTTTCAGATCATTTGCCTTTTTTTTGAGGAGAACAGAAATGTCTGAGGAAAGGTTCCCTTATTCTCATATTTATTAACATATAAAATGTAATCTAATTGAAAAAAAGCTGAGTGATATCATTCATTTAGTAAGCATCTTGATGTGAAGAAATAACAAGTGGTACCAAAGCAATAGAAACTACACCTCAATATAAATGACGCTGAGACGCCCTCTCATAGGGCAATATTCTAAAAGTCTGTGCTATTGGTATTTACCTCTGGAATACTTCCTAAACAAAAAAAAATAGTAAATGGTTCCTGTTTCTTAAAATAAATCTGAAAATCTTTTTACAATGTAATCTGTGCAGTGAAATGAATAGTACGTTAACAGATACAGGAGATGGAAATATAGTCCATGAATTTCATTCTGGCAGTAACAACCTTTTTTACTTTATTGTCAGTAATATTTATCTTAAGTCATGTAACTGCTTATTAGGAATTCAGTTTGCAGGTGACATTAATAATGCAAATAGCGAAACCAGTGTTTGATATGCAGGCATTCAAACTTCTTGCTTCACTGCACTCATTTCAATAAGAATATTATTCATAAAGCACCTCTCGAGCAATTGGAGATTCATTTCTTATTTTAAAACACAAAATTTAGATATCTCTCAACTGAGTAGTTACTATCCATTAGTCTTTAGAATTTGACAAAGTTAAATAATGACATTTTTGCCCTTTGCTGTTGGAAAAAGAGTAAAATAACTCTTTTTAGTATTAAAAGGGAACAAATATTTGCATCTAGCATGAAAGAATTCAATGATTTCACTTCTTAAGGTTTTTTATTATTATCTTTTAAATGGCAAATGTCTGCAAAAGGAAGAAAATAACCACTTAATTAAAAACAAACAAAAACCACAACAAAAAAACCCAACCAAAATTCAAATGTACTTTATTTACAGTGTCCAGTGCAAAGAAAGTTCTCCATTTTCTCAATTTTAATGTTTCATTTGGGTCATATTATTATTTTACTGACATCACTAAAGTGAACACTGATTTATAAAACACAAGTGTTGCAAAATATTGCAACTTTTACCTGAATTTTCATTATTACCTTGATGGTTTTGTTCTTTAATTTGCTATTGAAGTTGTACAAATTGTTAAAATTGTAACTGAAAGGATTTTTAGTATCAACACTATTCATAGTGAAATTCATCCACGTCTTCCAGCCAAAATCTTTGGCTTGCCTTACTAGCAGATCTTGTCCACCTGTGAAAAAGAGGATATATGCAACAATTCATTAGATCAAATATGGCTGAAATCAAAGAAACAGTCTTTATATTAGAGACATGTAGACTAATGCACTACCCGCATGATTTCCCCATATTTTATTTTGAAGACAAAGTAGCACAAAAATGTCTTCAGTGAGAGAGGAGACATAACTTTCCTAAATGTCTCTTTAGGTATCAGGCAAGAGACTCATACACAAACAGCATTTACTTTTCTTTTAACCACCATAGTTCTATACAACATGCATATTTCTGTAAAAATTAGTCTCCTCATGATCCCATTCTGAAAAAAATAGGTATATCTGGGAACTGTCTTCCTCTCAGATTAGACTGCAATCTTGATATTTTCAAGTTTTCTTCTCTTGTAAAATCTTCACAGACATGCTGTGCTTATCTGCATGTGTGAACAAGTTCCATAATGTACAGAGGTAGCTTAGACAGTATCTTCACCAAATTACAGAAGATGTTTTCTCAGTTCTCCTTAAATCTACGTAAAAATAGAATTAAAGTTTATTTAATCCCATTATTTCACTTGCAAAAAAACCCAACCAATCAAACAAAAAACCCCAACAAACCAATTCTTTATTTAAGTTTCTTTATTCATAAAAAAAATTAATTTAGGGGAGAAGGAGAAAAACAACTCTTTACCTAATAAGAAAGCAATCTTGCAGATCTTACTGCATATTTTTTATTACCTGAAGACACAGAGAATGTGTTAAAGCACACAAGGACAGGGAATTGATCTTTCATGGCAACAGACAAATTGAAGTTTACCTAAGCAGAGAATGTTCTGCCTTTATCCTCTTTTCAATTCTGACTTAATCAGGAAACATATCAACTGTTTCTTCAATGAAAAAAAGTCAACTTTCTATATCTCAATCACACCATGACCTAATACAATCTCATGGAACCATCCCTTGGATGTGCATATATTCTATTATGAAACCTGAGTTCAGAAAGCTGAATTTGAAAGAGGGTAACATGAGAAACACAAATGAGATGCAAGTCTAACAAGTTTTCAGAATACTATTTTTCTGACTAAATAAATGGTGCCTACCTAGAACGTCATGAAATATGGAGAGTATATAACAGCTACCAACTCTTTTAGACCCCATGATATTCTTGACCCTAATCTTTAATCACGAACTAAACAACGTTCCAGTTATCTGTTGTGGAATTCAGTAGTGCAAGGGTGAAATCTTATTCCATTGCCCATACCATCTCTAGTTTCTCTTTTAAATTTATCATATAAATATCACTTTGTGTATAACCAAAGGAGAAGGACAGTTCTAGATTTGTTTAGACTTTTTTAGATTTAAATACTATGTGTCTACTGAGAATTTGAAAATGTTGTAAAAGGCAGTCCAAAAAAATAAACCTTTGATGTCTGCTAAATCAATGCTGTGTTTAAGTCACCTTCAGTGTTTTTAAAGGCTTACACTCACACAACTCCTTCTCTCCCAAGACAATAACATTAGAGAAACAATCAATACTTAGAGGCCGTGGGATGACTGCCGTCCATGTTTGTGAAAAATGTCTTCTGGTAAAAGATGCCTCAGAGTGAAGCTATTTAATTAAGGCTGCATCTGAATCTAAGATTCTGAGAAAAATGCTATATGTGCAAAGTTTATATATTTTTAATGGACTGATCATTAATATTTCAAACCTGTTTCATTATTGTACTGCATAAGTACAAGTATTGTATCTGAAAAACAGTCTGAGTCTTGCTTTAATTGATGATTTTCTGGTAATTGGACCAAATAAGTCTGGTTTCCTTGGCTTTGTTATTTGCCTTGCCACTGAAAGGGAAAAGGTTATTCACATGCCTGCAAGTGAGTTTCTTGCAAAAATATTCCTCTTTCCACTCACTGTGTGGGATTTTACTGTAAGCATTTTTCTTCATATCCATTTAGATGTTTAAATGTGGTCTAGTGCAGACCATATCAATATATCTTGCCAAAATGGATGCAGCTGTGCCAGAGATTAGCTAATGTCACTCCCATTTTGGGATAATTACATAGACTGCCCATAGCTTCAACAGCAGCTTGGGAGTGAGGGCACAGGGAAATAAATCGAATTTATTTGAACTTTCTGACTTCGTCTCTTTTCAAGTGTGTAAACCTCGGTCTATTTCCAGAATAGGTTTAGTCTTTGTTGGTTTAATTGCATATATTTCTAATCTAGAAACATAAGAGCAATATTTAATTCTGGCTGTCGTAGCATGAATTCACCCAGGAATTGCTGCTTCATTATAATTATAGCTATCATAAAGCTAATTTGAACAGTTAGAATAAGGATTTTCAGTATGTGGGCATTAGCATTTCCTGCTTTTTCTGGGTCTTGTTTAAGGCTTTTGCCACAGCACCTACTACAAAGAAATCTATAACGTCTTTTGGGACCTCTATTAATGGTCGCCATTGCCTCATAAGAATTGTTAGAGATTAACATTTTGACTCAGTAAGAAACTCTCTAAGTGCTTGTACATTGCTTAAAGCACTATAACCAAGATTCCAATTTCTACTTCTGAGTCACTGTAATAGAAGGAATAAATAATAGCTGTTCAAGGCACAAAGCCCTGACATACAGAACTGCTTCTGCATTTCCTAACCCTGGTTACCTACAGAAGTGATAGTACCCGAATTTTCTCCTGATATTAGTAGCCAAACCAGAAAAGAATGTGTCATAACTATCATAGAGCATGCTTTCATCACACTATGACTGTTATGCAAGAAAACCAAGAACACTTAAATAAGACCACAGTATGATGACTGCCTGTGATAATAAAGCCAAGTCATTAGTTACATGAAGGGTTTCCAGTTTAATCCATACTATATTTCCTCTGGGAATGGCATTAACTTTGAAAGCAGACTATTCAGTTGGCATTGGGGGCTGGGGGAGGGCAATTTATCGGAATGAGATAATAGAAACGCCACTAAATGGATTTAACCTACTGCAGACAGATTTATACATTCCTGTCTTCACATTTTTCATGTCAAATTTCTTTTAAAGTGTCTAATACATATCTGAAGTTACTTTGGCACTAGGCAAAGGAAACCTGATTGAATTGAGTACTTTGATCCTAGATTTAGGGATTAAATGATCAAACTGACAACTATTCAAAATATATTTTTCCAACTTAAAATATTGAATGATATTTCAAAAACTGTGTTTGAAAATATGAACCCCTGAGTTTCATTTGTCTTCTGTAGCCTTTAAAACTTGTCAGAAATGTCTAGAGTTAGCTGTATCTCTAAACTTTAAAGTAACTGTAATGGGATACAGTTCACCCAACTTTTATGAAGTAGTCTGATGGCCTAAGAAAGAGCAGCAGGAAGTGTGCAAAATCATTTCCAAAAAAGGAAATAGACTAACCCTATCTGAGATCTGAAAATTACAAATATTGGGTGTAAGAGAAATTCTGTCTTTATTATTAACTGGAAATTGAACCTCTTTAACTAGAATATCATAAATATTTGCTAGCAGTGTGATTAAAAATATCAGTATAACCACTGCAACAAATAAAGATCCTGGTAACAGAAGAACTAAGAAGTGGAAACAATTACTCTAAGAGAACAGAGAGGAGGAAGGAGACAGGAGATTATTTGTTAATCAACTCAAGATCTTTGATAATTGTTAAGTCTAGGTTGTGATTTGGATTGCACACGGTCTCCACTGATACACTTTGTGTCAGTGGTGGGTTGACCCTATTTGGACGTCAGCTGCCTGCCAAAACCACTCTAATGCTTACTCCTCAACAGGACAGGGGAGAGAAATAAAAGCTAAAAGCTAATGGTTTGAGACAAGGGGAGGGAGAGATCTCTCACCAATTACCATCACAAACAAACTTAAAGACTTAACTCAGAGAAATTAGTTCAATTCATTACCAATCAAGTGGGATAATGAGAAATAAAAAACAAATCATAAAAACACCTTTCCCTCAACCTCCACTTCTTCTCGGTTTCAACTTCACTCCTGATTTTCTCTCCCTTCTCCCCAAAGGGAGAATGGGGATGGGCAGTGGGCCCTGCAGTCAGTTCATCACACATTGTCTGTGCTGCTCTGCTGCACTAGTCCTTCCTCCACAGGACTAGAGCTCCTTACACTCTTTCCCTGTTTCATGTGGTGAGTCCCTTTCATAGGAGACAGTCCTCCATGAATTTCTCCAACATAAGGTCTACCCATGGGATACAGTTCTTTACAAACTAGTCCAGTGTGGATCCCTTCCACAGGTTGCAGTCCTTCAGGATGGTCACCCTACAGTGTCTCAAGTCCTACCAGAAAACCTTCTACTGTATGGGGTCCTCTCCCCACAAGGCCACAGGTTCTACCAGGAGGCTGCTCCAGCATGGACTTCCCATGGGTCACCGCCCCCTTTGAGTATCTACCTGCTCTGATCTTTGGTCCTCCACTGACTACAGGTCTGCTTCCGCATGGATGTCTGTAGGCTGCAGGGGGGCAGCTTGCCTCACCATGATCTTCACCACAGGCTGCAGGAGAATCTCAGCTTCAGTACCTGGAGCACGTCCTGCCTCTCCTTATGCAGTGACCTTGGTATCTGCAGGGTTGTTTCTTTCTCATACTCTTAAACTTTTTTGTCTGCACGATTGCTCCTGCACAGTGACTTCTTCCCCATTTTTGAATCTGTTATACCAGGGGTACTACCACCATCTTGGAGCCATTTGGCATTGGCTCTGTGGGACATGGGAAGCTTCTAGCTGTTTCTTACAGAAGCCACACCTGTAGTCCCCCACTACTGAAACCTTGCCACACAAACACAACACAATATTGTTAACAACAGTATTTGTCTATGACATATAACTGTGTGAATGAGATGTAAACAGCTTCGTTATCATTTAACCTATATTTTTCTATTAGGCTGTTTCATTTTTAATATTTTTTTGTTAGAGTTTTTCTCCTTTTTTGAAGAAAGGGGTGACAGCCTTGCAAATACTTTTGGACTTTCTTAGGTTCCCAGGTAGGAATAAGGATAATAAGACACAGGGCCAAATTATTTGAATACTCTGCTTTTAAAATGCCTGTCTAGTCTGCAGGATAGATTACATTAAATAATAACAAATGCTTACATAAGTGAGGGCACATACCCAAGACCATGAGAATCAAGGTGGCTGAACTCGATCTTGCTTTTCATATTTTTTCCTGTTATTCTATATCTTGTGTGTACAAATAGAAATAAAAAGCTGAAATGGTGGTGAAATCTGGAATCTTAAATAAAACACAGGGATCTCATTTTCTCTTTTAACTCCTGCAACAATGTACAGTCCATGATCACGCTGATGCTTACAGTAGTATTTGCAAATGACTAATTTGTTGTCTCAGTCATTTGGTTTTGACAGTTAAAAAGTCAAATAGTATGCAGTTTTTGATCTACTGACATTTCTGGCTCTTCAAGAACTTCAAATAAAAGAAAATCTTTTCATTTTCATGAAAAATTACAAACTCACACTGTGCCTATGGATAAGACAACTAATATTTTCTAAAGCAGTACATAAGGAATTGCTTTTTTGCAGCTTCTGTTGCAGATAGTGCATTGTAATCAGTTTCAGACCCTACCTCAGAGTAAATGTACTGCAGATTGAGTCTCTAGTCACAAAGCAGTAAACCCCCTCTCCCCCCTTTTGCAGCCATCAAACAATTAAGAATGATAAGAGTTTCTGTGATCCCATGTAAGCATCATAAGAGCAATATACTTGCTTGGAGAAAGAATGTTAATCTTGAATGACTTTAGGAAGCCAGTCACTTCATAACAGATTAATTCCAATGTAAATAAGTATCACAATTTGACTTTGAAAAATAAGAAATTAAATGAGATCTTAGACTGTATGTCTTACACAAAGGATCTCTATCTGTAAGCATAGTGTATTGTTGACTTTTCCTTGCACATGAATTTTGGTTTTATAGTACAGCCTTTTCATGAATGAAATTAAGTGTCTTAAAAAAGGAGCAGGGCTTCAGTCTTTCTTTTTTTAGGATCAACTGAAATTGCAGTGCTCTCAATTGAGATATTGTCTTATTTTCAAAAAAATCTTCCATTCCTTCTCAGAGTTTTCCAGGGATTTTCAGAGTAATTTTTGTACTTCCTTCAGAGACAAATAAAGCCTGGAATCCAGAAGCTCAATAAAGTAAGAGCAAGAAAAACTGAGCATTCCTCCTTTTTTCTTCTCTGCACTCTAAAAAAAAAAAAAAAAATGTGTCTTGTATTATTTTATCTTTTTCTTTCTTCTTCTCACCATAAAACTATGAAGTTTCTATTTTTATTTCTTTTATTATCTTTGAAGACAAAGCATGGTAAAATAAGTGAGGCCAATAGGACCTGAGCATCCTCTCCCAGCTTTGTCTTAATTCTTGGACCTAAACAAGTCTGACTGTCTTACAGCATACATCTACAAGAATAGATACAGGAAAAATCAAGATCATCTGCCCACATTATCATTCTGAGCTGTCTGAACTGTGTGTATATGGGAAACATCTTAGTGCAGCTCACAATGGTGTGCCTTCTGACACATCAGTAGCTCTGCCCTGAGTAGCTTTGTACATGCACAGAGTTCACGTATCTATGCATTTATCCATCTCCTTCCATTCAACAGACTGTAGTTTCTCGTGGTTAATCCAATAGAAATTATCTCACTGTTTCAAGATTGACTTCTGTTTTTCATTAACAAGAATGACCAGCCTTGTACATATTTAGATGTTTAAAAACTCCTTTCGAGAAGCCATAATAATAAATTTGCAAATTATTTTCAAGGGTAGAGCAGTAGGGGGAATTAAATCAGGTCTTTACACCACCATACTGATCACTTTTTATGTCAGTGCATTTTTCTTGTGTGTTTAATTGTGATTACCTGTGTTTAACATTGCAATAAGGAAAATTGAAATAAAATCTTCAATTAAAGGAAAAAAGCAGAAACTGAATTTTTTTTCTTAAATTATTCCTTCAATTTACATTAATAATTTCCTTAATAATTAGTATTCCTTGGGAAAATACAGTCTTTGCAAATCAAACACAACAGGATTTGAAGAGAATCAAAAATAGCAAATGTTGCCTTTTCATGGCTATAATTTTTCCAAGCTAGAATTTACCAAACTGTTGCTGCAAGCTTGAACTTGCCTGGGAAGGAGGAGGTAGTTTAATTTGCTATTTGTTTCTTTACAGAGTATTTAGCTTTATACTATTCACTAAATAGGGCAATTACAACACCAGTCTTTACAATAAGTACATGATGTAGGTCTATTTTTGAAAATACTTATTTCAACATTAATATTTAAAATAAATTTTAATGATCTCCAGTGAACAATTTTTTTCATTTTTAAATCTAGCCAATAATTTTCAACATACATATCAAGGGGGTTTCCATGCACCTATAATATTTCAAGCCCAGAAGACATTACTAAACTCATGTATCTTTGCTTTAAATATCTACCTATTAGGCATAATAAATTGAATGCAGAAATTGAACATTAAATTGATAGTTTTAATCATCTAGGAACAAAAGGAGAACAAAGGGTTTGCTGCAATACTTGCATTTGTGCATGTGTATCTTCTATATGATACATCACTTGGAGGGCCCCTGGGAAATTCTGTCTTGCTGTGCTACAAATGAAATGCCCTCTTGTAGTACACTGCACTGTACTTCAGCAACAGGCATATTCCCAATGTCCTTCAAAATATGCAGAACTGCAGCAATGACATGCCTGAGGGGAAACCTAGGAAGCTCTTGTTAAAATTACATCACCAAATTAAGTGGAAGCTTGGAGTGATTTTTCATCTCTGATCCAAATTGCAAGTTCATGCAGAATGTTAAACCATCTCTTCCAGAGATAAATTATTTCTAAAGCTTTAATACCTTTGAAGAGCAAATATTTTGCCTGTTGGACAGAGCTGCACTGGATTGAAGTTCAGGTTAAAATACCTATCTCCAGGTTTTCTTACAATGCCTTAATATTCCTGATACTTTATCTGTTGGATATTATATATTTTTTGTGATATCATTGAATTGGTCATTTCTTTTTTTTTTTTTAATCCACTCTTTAATAATTTTGGTCAACAAAATAAATCTCTTTGAAATTGATAACCTAGCTCGTACATTTTTGTAATACCTTTGAATTACTAGCACACTCATTTTAGCTCATAACAAAAAAAAGAAAACAAAAAGAATTAGTTCTTTTGCAACATAAGAGAGTCATCTTATGCTCCCAGTTGTTACAGGGAAATGGAGTTTGTAAGCTTTCATTATGTGTTTTATATGAAAAATACAGTAGCTAAAGGTTTTAGGATTAGAGGAATTCTTTTGAGAGAAGGACAATAATGATGACTACTTTTTCCTAATCTGTAGTGCATTTAAATTGAAATTTTTCAGGTAGAATGTCATATTCTATTGGATTAATGCAGAAAGATGATTGATCTTTATAAAAATGCTTATTGAAACACCATTTGTTAATTTTGTGGATAAAAAAACAGAAAAAGAAAAAAGATTTAATTAATTTCCAGAATTATAAAGAAAAGGAAACACTTTTTAAGAGTTTTAGATAGTTATAACTGTAACAACAAAAAAAAGCTTTTACATAACAATGGAAATATTACATCTACTCTACTCCATGAGATCACTGTCGTGAATAGAAATCATGCGGTTGGATCTTGAATATGTATGACATTTTGTAGTGCCCTTGTTTAAACACATAATATCCATGACTCCCTCTGCCCTCAGACCCTTCTCCAAGCTGAACAGACTAAACTCCTTCCACCTTCCCTCATATAAAAGATATTTCAAGCTGTCGTTCATCTTTACAATCCTTTATGGATCCACCATAGTATGTCCATGTTTTGCTTCTAATGGTGAGGCCAGAATTAGACCCCATATTCCAACTATGTCCCACCAGTGCTGGGTAGAAGGAAAGGAACACCTCCCTCAGCCCACTGGCAATGCAGTCCAGAAGGCTATTGGAACTCTGCCTCATGAGCATCTTGGTGTCCACCTGGAGATCAGGGTCTTCTCTGTGAAGTTGCTTTTCATGCAGTTTGTCTCCAGCCTATATTGGTGCAAGACATTATTCTTCTCCAAGGACGAGTAATTTCCTATTGTTGAACTTTATGAGATTCATGTCAGTGCATCTTTTCACTCTGTTCTGATTCCTCTGAATGGCAACCTGCTTGTTTGGTGTATCAGTCACTACTCTGATTTTGGTAGTGCCTGCAAACTTGCTGCCAAGTGCACCTTGGCATATCTAGGTCATTAATGAAGATGTTAAACACTGCTGGACACAGTACTGGTCCCTGGGATACATCAATAATGACTGTCTCCAACTGGAGTTCATGCCACTGATCACAGTCATTTGAGCTGAGAAGTTAAAGTAGTTTTCAGTCTACCTCACTGTCTGTTTATTTCACCCACACTGTATCAATTTAACTATTGGAATTTTATGTGAGACATCTTCAAAAGCCTTTCTCGAGCTGAGAAAAACAAGCAATACTCCCTCCATGCTAGTTTTGCCTGAAATTGAGTTATTTTTTCTCTACAACAGCCCTCATGGTGCTATGTTTTTCTAACCAAAACATAATGATGCTTTTTCAATTGCAGAACAGTTCTTCCACAGTGTCAAGGCCTTGTCTGCTTCTCATTCTTCTCCCCCAGTAAGTAAACTGAGTGCGTGCAAGAAATTGAGACAACTGATCCAAACTGACCAAAGAGATATTTTTTCCATAAGATGTTGTACTCAGCAATAAAACTGAGAAGGCAGTGGCAGAAAGGAAGTTGTTCCAAAATTACCATTACTCAGTGACTGGCTGGACATTCATCTGTTAGTGCTGAGCAATAGCTTTTATATCACTTATTGAAGTTTTGTTTTGTGAAGTTTTTCTTTTCCTGTGAGTTTTCTGTTTTGTCCTTCCAATTCTCTCACCCCTCAGACTGCACGGCAGGAGTGTGCATGTGAGAGAGGGGTTGTGTGTTGCTTAGTTGCCTACAGGGCTAACCCATCACATGCCCTTGTTCACTGAGCAAGTCATTCTGCTCTAGAGAGCCACCAGTTTGATCAGGTATGATTTACCCTTTGCCATCCCATGCTGACCACTCTGCGTTATTGTCTTGTTCTTAATCTGTTTGGAAATTTTCTCAGATGATTTGCTCCATCATCTTCACAGGGATTCAGGTGGGACCAATCCATCTGTAATTCCATGGATTCTGTCTCTTTTCCTCCTTTTTCCTTAATCTCTTGTGAGTAACTTAAAACCAATGGGTTGTATTTCACTAAACTAGTTGTTGTTTGCCAGGTGCTTTAGTTCTTCTCCTTGATTGTATGTTACTCCTGCGAACCTTTTGCCAAAATGCTTATTTTCTCACTAAAGTAAAAGAAGTCTCTTGGGAAAAATGTGTAGCTTTTTCTCTTTACACGAATTCAAAGTATTAAAGAACTAAAAGGCTTTGCAAAAAATTCAGTGGAGAATTATTTTGGAATTCAAGTAAAACACCCATGCAGCTTGTGGCTTTGACCTGGGACTTTACAAATGATAAGGAAAACAAACAAAAAAACACACAAAACAAACCCAGCACTCCCTTCCCATCAAATATAAGAGTGAAGAAGACAGAAATCTACCTTTTTAACATTTTCTGTTCAGCTGAGGACTCCTTGGTCACTGCAGCACAGAACTCCACAGAAATATGGGATATGTTGTCATACTGTCACAGGAGGTTTCACCCTACATCTGACTGAAGTCAGAAATGGTGAGCCTATAATATGGAGAATCAGATGCTGTAGCATCATTGTGGGGTTGCTTAAATGCCAGTCAAAGTGGAGGCTACAATTGTTGTCACCAGGTTTAAGTGACAATGACTTTGCTGTATTACAGTAGCACAAAGAGTCACAGAAAGAAAGGGCTGGAAGAATAAAATATAGTTATAGTGATCCTGATGATTTTACCTAACATATTTTAAAAAACTTGTACTGAAGCATATTCCACAGAAATAAAACGATTCCTCAGCACAGCCTCTAGCAGATCTAGTTGAAGTGGGGGTAGAGTAGTTTGCCTGGTATAAAATAGTAGGTTTTAATACTAAGAGTATCAGGAATGTTGTGATAAATAACTAGCTCCTTGGCTAAAAACACTGTTGAAATATCTTTTATACGTACACAGTTAAAAGAACTACAAAAATCCATCTCATGTCAATCAATACACTCATATTGACTGCAATAGAACTAAGTCAATTTACAGCAGCTGAGACTGCAGCTCCAAATTTTGCAGTTCAAACTCACCATAAAACAGAGAGGAGAAATTTCAGGAGGCAAACAACACACAAAATTAAGTTGATCTGCAAATGTGGCGCATTGCTCATCATAAATTAATTTGTCAGCAGATACTGGTTTTTATAAAGTAATTTCAAGAATCTCATTTAACAGTGAAGCAACTGAAGTGTCAGTCAATTGTTGTTTGTATCTTTTACTCTTCAGTATCCCCCATAGAAATGACTGAAAACAAGGTTTTTAATAGAAAGCCTGCAAAATCCCTGAAACAACAACAGAACAAACAAATTTAACTGCCGTAAAACAGCATAAAGTAAATTTACTAGAATAATATGTAGGTATTTCATCACCCCAACTGTAGTAACATTTTAAGTAACGGGATATCTGCTCCCTGGGCACACTGCGATTAGAATGAGTTCACAACAAATGTGCTCATTAAACTGAATCTGCTCAAGACAAAGATGTAAAAAGAGACATCAGACAGATTACTTCAATGTAGTTTCCTATGTTTATCTTTTCCTTTTCTTTCCTATCTTCTGTATTTGAAGAGAAGATAATTTTCTTTTATAGGCACCCACTTTAGATGCTAACTTATGGTTGTTTTATTGATTTTTCCTACATAAGCTTCATATGGGAATTTGTGTTTCTCCTATTAAGGTTCATCTTATTCATTGGACTGGATTATGGAAAAGGCATATGAGTTAACTGTAAATATCTCATGTTTTGTTTTTGTGGTAGCTCCCTTTTTGTCAGATATATGACTGATGTTTTCTTATAGTTGCATGATAGAATTTTATTGCACTGAGAATGAAAAACGTGTCACAGGCACTTAAAATCTGTTTAGAGGATCTGATTAATCTAATGCGGGAACAGATGCACTCTCCTTTATTTTTCTTTCTACCTCTCTCTCTTCCTCTGCTATATTTCCTCACTCACTAGTGGTTTTTATTATGGCAATTTATCTAGATCTAGCAGAGCTGAAGGAGAATATAGAGGAAGAAGTGCCTCTCTGTGTAGTTAATAGTTACTCTATGACTTGAATGGTTGCTTCAGGTTACAGAAAGAGTGATGAAGCTGATATAGTTTCTAGTAATTGAACTTACTTGTTCTGATTCTATTCTCACTGATAAATGATGTAAATCAGAAGTAGATCTAATTGCACATACAAAACTAGTGAAGGTGTACTGAAGATCAGGACCAGATACTATCTAAATAATAAACTATAAAATTGAGTGGGCTTTCACACTTGCAAAGGAATCTGGCTATTTGTTATAGGTCTGTGGAAGCTGTAATTATTTAAAATTATTAATAGTAAAATTTTTGGACCAATGATTTGTTAATGATTTTTTTTTTTCTACTTTCAAATCAATGAAGCCACAGTCTAGCAAGAAATATGAAGTACTAAGTTTCTGAAAAATAATACTGTAAAATACATTCCTACATCAAAACTTTCAAAAGTGACTCATATTGTACTCATTCTTGGATGTCAAAATTGAGACACATTTATGTATACATTAGACTTTCTTGAAATTTTGACAGAATGTATCTGGATGCCCGCATTTGACCTTCTGAAAAAAGCTTGGGTGTATACATTTGCAAATGACATTTACTTCCAAAATATTAAATATGCAATAATTTTCGTTGTCAGGAAAGTGAAAAAAAAATAATATTCAAAGTGGGCTAGATCTGATAAAGACTAGTGCACTTTGAGTGAATATTAAGTGGGCCCAATGTCCTGAAATCCTACATTTCTGTATTAAAGAAAAAAAGATTTGGCTCAACAGCTCCGTAACACGTTAACATTTTTGCTTAACTTGAACTGTCACTGAGTCAGTGCAGTTCTGTCACTGCTTAAGCTCAGACAAGCTTCACAGTCAGCATAAAGGTCAATATACACCCAGAAGCTTAATATCTTCACAGTACACACACACACTCTGCAAGGTCACCTACTCACACAATGCAGACATTGCTTATGGACTTGCGTTTTACCTGCACAGTAGGTTAACTAGAGTAGATGACAAACTAATGGGAAGTGGGTTAATGGGAATTTGAATAGATCTAACCCAGGCAGCCTTTGGAACTGGATCTGTACTTTATAACAGTGTTTTAGCTTCTAGGACATCCAAATAATGCTGGAATGACCTCTGTACACTCCTGCAACAGTTAAGTGGTTCTTGATCACACCTCTGGGTCTGTGGATTATCCTAAAGGGAAAAATTTTTCTCTTCATCCCAAGTGGAAGGAAACTTGCTTATAACCTTCAGTATTTTATATTACACATCTTTATGTTTAGTGTTTTCTGATGATTTGAGACTAGTTTCTTTCTCAGCAACCCAGGTTTTTTTGATAATTGCTCTTAAAAAACCCCAGCATTCCTTTATATATATATATGTGTGTGTGTATGTGTGTGTGTGTGTGTGTATGTGTATATGAGGGGTATGTGGATATCTTAAGAAAAAAAAAAATGTTTTTTATGTAAAAGTACTTAGAATATTGTGAACAGCTGCAATGAATATTAAAGAACATTTCTAAACTTATCTTTAGCTATCCTAGC
The DNA here is from genome assembly GCF_003945725.1 of Corapipo altera. Lineage (NCBI taxonomy): Eukaryota > Metazoa > Chordata > Aves > Passeriformes > Pipridae > Corapipo > Corapipo altera. The sequence continues at coordinate 47,912,249 of NW_020884872.1, read as the reverse complement.
CCTTTATAGATTTTCTTCATCAATAACTTTGGTTCTACTAGATATAAAATAAAGTAATCTAAAATCTACCCACTCCATCTTAAAAGGAACAAAGGCAGCTATACAGCCAATTACATCTCTCATTATTTAATATACCATTATGCAATTTTCTCTTCTAGTGTTCAGTTCTCTAATAAAGTTATTTGATTTTTTCCCATGTGGCTTTACATAATTAAATGTGTCTAATATGGGCCAGATACCTGCCCCTTCACATCTGATCAAAGTGAGATAGATGAATTATTATCTAGCTCTGAGTAATTGTAAAACATCCTTCTGCCCATTTGGAACAGAGAACCTATTTTCCTATTCTTTCATACTGTCATTGGAAATCTGGAGATGATTTCAAAAAATAACAAGTATAATACTAACTTTGATAAAATTTTTGTATTCCAGATAATTGGTTTTTCATTGTGGGATTCAGTCCAACTACCTTAGACATCTATTACACTTAACTGGTCTGCTGTAAAGGTGTCTTATATTAGATAATCCTGGTTTGTCCTTGGATATCTTAGAGCTTCTCAGAATAATTTTTAGGAACTTATTTGAACACCATGAATCTGACTGGTTGCTGTGTTATATCCTATATGTGTATGGAAGGCATCTCTCTAATCTTATTTTACAGGATTGTTCCCACCCTTCTCAAAATTTCTTCATAAATACTGTAGAAAAATATCCTGTGACGAAAGGGGGGAGGAGACAAAGGAGGTGTGTTTTCAAGTATTCACCAGAAGCAAAGAATACAGTAAAAGAAAGGTAGCAGGGCCTGATAATAAGTGAGAAAGAGAGAAAACATTAGCCAAGAAACACAGTGGGAATAAAAGTTTCCATACCTGCCAAAAGCCCAATTGACTCCTTCAGATCACCCTTCATTGATAGCCATAGTGACAGTCATCAGTGGCTGGAAGAGAATGGTACAGCTCCAAACATCCCCTGGTTTTCCGATATGCAGGACTCTGTTCCTTTTATGTCTGGTCCCTACCTGACCAAACACTTCTCCCTCACACTTCATTTCTTGGCCCTGACTCATCCTAGCCTAAATCTTTCTGCTCTTTCCAGTCTCTGAGGATTTCTTGATCACAGTCCAGGTGCCACTGTACAGGACTGAATCCCATTTGACTTCTGGTAAGTGTATCCTCCCCAGCTGATTATGATGAGCACACATTATACTTGGGTGTTTCTACCCCATGCTGTGTGTTTTATACAAAGAGCATTTGTAGACACTTCAAAGACCGCTAGTCTCTCTTGCATTGCTGTATTTTTCTTTTATTTTTTTTTTTTTAATTTTTTTTTTTTACTTTCGAGGGGGCTGTTTGTCTGTTTGGTTTGAGTTTTTTACTTTGGGTTTTTTTGGAGGGTGGTGGGTTTTTTTTGGTTTTTTTGTTTGTTTGTTTTGTTGTTGTTGTTTTTTGTTTTTTGTTTTTTTTCTTGAAACTATAATTTGTAGATCAGAAAAAAAATTATACATTTTTTAAAATTTCCATCTCCTGTGTATTTCTACTTTTGGTGTGGTTTTGAAGTGCTCTCTTCTTCCACTCGTCAATGTTTTATTCAACTCCGCTAAAATATATTTTTCAATAGTCTCTCAGAGTCAAGGAATATGAAAGGTTTCTTTAAGCGATTAAAAGCATAAAGAGGTGAAATCTACATGGCAACTGATTTCAATGAGCTTTTGTGGAAAGTTTTTTATTAGGAGCATTAGGAACATTTTTACATCTTGTACACTTACGAGTTACACATATACCTATGGGTACTTAAGCAAAAAATCTTGTTGTGATGGTAAACTCTGCTTGGCAGAAATGAATGTAAGTACAAGCACTTGAAACAACAATTTATTTATAGAAGAATTAAAAGACTGTCTTAAGTAACCAGTCTTACAGGACTGTTTAGATGAAAAGACAATGTTGATCTAAGTAAAGATGGCTGTAAAGTGACCACAAATTATTCCACAAATGGAAAAATTCTTTACACAATGGGATGAAGTTTTTGAACAATGTTTCAAAAGGAGTAATATTATCCCAAAAGACAAACTAAAAGTCTTGTCTTCCTATAGGGTTGTATGTTATTTCCCCAGAAACCTCTGGTTCATAACTTTACAGAAACACAGAAAGTAAAATTGCATAATGCTCTTTCTTTTCAATGCAGTTACTTTCCAATACCTCATTACTCACGAAAATCCTCATTTCCCTTCCTTACCATTTACTTGCTGGATTGTACAGGGTAGTGCTGCAGCTCTATTCCACTCATACACATGCTGACTGAATTGCAGTACTGTACTGCTTGGTAATAGGCACTGCAAAAGGAAGATAGCTGCCATGACCATATGTCAGCTTTTCTTTCACTGAGGGAGCCTAAAGTAACACTGTATACTTTCAAGAGAATTTTTCTTGAAACTTGGTGGAATTTTGTATCTTTCAAGCCTTCAAAATTAGTTACAATTTTTCACTGGACTTGAAGGTATCAGGTGAGTGACTGACAGTCACACAGTTGAACAGTGTACTAGAATTTCCTATTTCCTTAGGAAACTGAGCAAAAAAATATGTCAGTGTGAAGATGTTCTTGATTGGTTTAAGGAAGAAATATTTTTTTTCTTGTCCTATGCTTCTGCTTGGCTATGAATCTTCAAAAGTGAAATTGTGTGTCAGACTACAAAACAGAAATTTGTTGAACAGCTAGCAAACTCAACTCCAATGGTAACAACTTGAACGGTTGTTAAAATATCTATTTTAGTATCTAATTACATATAATTTTTTTCCATCTCTCATCATTCAATATAAAGGTGTTACTGTTCTGCAGTTTTATGTCCGAAAAGCAGAGTATCAAGTTATTGTACAGCATAAAAACAATTGTCACATTGAAGACACAGAGCCTCACAAATCAAACTGTGTATTAAAAAAACAGTTAAAAAAAAGAAAGGCAAACAAGAATTGGCCAAAGTATTCAATTAGGAGATTTATTTTCCCTTATAGCTGCAGAAAAATAATTATGAAAAGAACATAATCTAACTTGAATTTGAATTGTATTAGATCAGAATCTGTCAAAGTTGACCATTGTATTTTGAACATATGCATTTATCCCTTCTGGGCCAAAGATTGTGTGTCATGCTGTCATGTTTGGCATAAATCCCCTTGTACTGGGCTCTATTTAGCACTAGCATATAGATACACCAATTAGTCCATTCCAATTGAATACACCTTATAATGAAACTGAGTAAATTTTAGTGAAGAACAAAATATATATTTAGAGTAGATTTTAATGTGCATGAGATATATTATTTCAATAACGAGGAGGTATAGTGTTCAATTCAGTTCAATTGTTGAGAAACAATCTAAGACTGATGGGATTTACAGAGTATGAAAATGGGAGTCAATAGGACTAACTGTGGAGAGAGTGCCAGAGGAAAAACTATACTAGTTTTCAAAGAAAACACAATTCTTTAGAAAATGGCTTGGTCTGAAAGTAAAGGTAAAGCTGTTTTAGATTCTTCGTGTGCAAAATTTTCAGGATTAACCCAAAGCAGACACATGGCACATGACAGAATTGGCCACTGCAAGTAACCTTGTACCAGAAGTGAGGTGAAATAGGATTTGTACAGTAGAAAATAGAGAAGAGACTGGGAAGTTGATACATAAATTTGTCAGAAAATGAAATCAAAACAGGCTGGAATTTCCTCTCAAGGTCCCTCAGTAATATCAAAAGCTTTCAACTACTCCTCTGAATACTGTAGCTCAGACCTCAATATAAGGGGTCCGAATTATTGAAGGAACCAGGCCAGGGAAAATTCACAATCTTGTGCAGTTGTCAGAAGTATTTGTTATCAACCACCATTTGTCCTGAGTGTGTTTAAAGTCAATAAAGCAAAACCCAAGGCATTTGCATTGGGTTATATACAAAACTGGTAGAATTTCTGCTGCTTGACTCTAACATCTAAGCAAAAAGAAATATCATTTTTACGTATTTTCTCTTTGGTAGTCTTTCTTGTTTTCAGCGATTGTATTTATTTTCTCAGGAATAAATTATGGTAGTGGTTCAAACTGGATTTTCACTGTCTTCAGTTTGTTTTAGTCTTACCAAGAATGACCTGGACAAAGTCTCTAGTTCTAATTGCTTCTGTCTCCTTTGATTGCCTTCTTCTTTATGAGATAAACTAACATGGGTTATTGTTATTTTTTTACAGAAATAAAGAAATCATTGTAAAAAACACAAATAAAAATGTCCATATTTTCTGTAGTGCTATGTATTTAAGCTTTGGAAATGCATAACTGAGGGTAAGGGGACGTACAAGACCATCCTGAAGGGGTCATCTGGAAGCACTGTCTTGATGTGGGACAGGACAACCTTGAAAATCTTTTTGTATAAAGAATGTCTCATCCTTTTGTTTATTCTCCCAGTAACATTCTTCTTGCCTAATATATATAATGCTGAAAGAAGTATTACCCATTTCCGAATTTTTTCTTTAATTTCTGGGAAGTGACTTCCTGGAAGAATTATTGTATTGCTTCTTTCCGACATGGTAGTATTTGAGAGAAGTCTTTAAAAGCCTAAGTATTGCCAACTCCGACAATAAAAAAACTTTTATTTGGTTTTTCTTATTTTATTTTTTACTTGGGTATATTTTTATTTACTTTCAGTTTGAAAAAGTTCAGACAGCTGATGGGGATGAAAAGCTGTCATTTCAGCTAAAAAAAGAAAAAAATTAGAAAAACGTTAATTATTGGAAAATAACTTTGATTATGGACACTGTAAGCACCTTGACACCTTGTTATTAATTTTATATCTATCAAGACAGAATACCTTTGTTGCAGTGTCTCTATTAATTTCAAACCTCTGACCTTGTAAGCTTTCCAGAGTTGGGATATTTCAGTAGTACAATGTGTGTTTTATAAATTTCTAAAATTATTAGTGAAGGTAGAAATGTATACCTAAGCATTAATATTGTGAACACTAATGTTATGATTCATGATTGTCATGTGAAAAGGGGAGATTTCCCTGACCCTTAATATGGGGAGATTTCCTTAACCCTTACTGATTTATGTCTGTCAGTGCCTCAGGGAAGCCAAGACCCTTTTACCTGACCAGTCTGTCAGCATCCTGTTATGGGGACCCTTTACCGAACAGTCCTGCTGGATCAGAGGGTGATTTAATGCCCTTTCCAGGGGCCTAAGCCAACAGCATGAGGAAGATGCCTCAGAGGATCTTCCCATTTTATTTGGGTATGTTACCTGCTACCGGCAACCATTAGTACCTGTGAAGGACTCACACTAACAGTTTACAGAATAACAATTTTTATTAATATAAAACTGTGGCTGGTTAAGGTTTGAAGATTGCCAGTAATAGTATCTGACTGCAAAAATGTATTTAAAGCGATACACAGACAGGTTGTAATCCCAATAAAAGTATTCAGCACACATAGAGAGTACAATTCTTACCCAATACAGTGTCCCTATGGGGGAAGAGGACAGGTTCAGCCTGCCAACTGATCCCAGCAGTTACAATGTTGTCTTCCCTCACTTTTGCCCCATTCTCAACTTACTTTTATACTATTTCTTTATGTTTAGGTGGAGTTTGAGTGACCTTAGTCGTAAATACTCTTGTTTTTGATTGATGTAAAATTCTCTTGCTTTGCTTTTAAAGATACAATCAAAAAAGTGTGGAGCATGTGCCCAGTGTGGGGTGGTCAGACCTTGGAGGCAGGTAACTTTGGGATGGAAGTGTACATTAATATTACAATTAAGCTTTAATGAATCAAGTTCATCAGAGGAGAATGATTTTGCCATCATTGCTGGCTCAGCTACAGGACATCTGCTCCTTGGTTGGCATGTGCTATGCCGGTAATCAGCTGCAAAGTACAATGCAAGGGTTTCCACAGAGCCTGACTGTGTGTCCACCCAGCTCCACCCTCCATTCCACCCCCCTTAGCAGGTGCTTACTGTTGTATGGAGGATCATCACGGAGCATGTCAACCACATACCATCTAGGGAGTAGCAGCTGCATTTTATCCTATAATTTCCATACTGTTATAACTTCTGTTAGAGTGTGAATATAACTTCTCCATTTCCTCTACTTTTTACCCCCAACCGTCTTCCTACAATGGTATAAAAGAGAATTCTTTGTACAAAACAATGTATAGTATTTAGTGATTTCTATACTTTGAAAATAACTACTGTTACAGTAATTGACTTCCAATATTACTTACATGACATACCTACATTTTCAAGATAATTGAGAAAATAAGGTAATGATTTCTACCAACATACATAGTTAGATATCAGTCTCCTTGTTTATGATATCGTTACAACTGACATTTCTAGATTAAGACTACTGGAGATATGTCTAAAAGATATAGCCTTTAAGAATTATGAATTTAGGAGAAATTTGTAAGTCTTTAATTTTTATCAATTTTTTTAAAACAACACATTTTGATCAGAGAGAATCACGACAGAAATTAATTTCTACAGTGTGTTATGAATTGAATAGAAAAAAAGGAAGCTGAGAAAACAGCAATAAAGGTTTGGGGTTTTTTTAATGGGAAAAAATAATGATAAATATTTTTTTTTTTCAGAAGCAAACAAAAGAATAAAACAATTCCTGTTGCTTTCAGATATAAACTGAATGTTATTCTGAATAATCAGCGAAATATTCCTAAATATCTATTTTCAAATTTTCCTGCTGTTTGAATATCATATGCTCTGCATGTGATTGTGGTCATTGTGATTGTGTAAGTCCTACACAAACCCTTCAGGTAGACCCGGACTGTTTTGTAATGCTAAATCCCAAACAGAGGAGATCAAGATGAGCACAGTATTCCTGATTGTCCACACTGTTCAACTGTTTAACCTACACCCTCACTCTGCTTTGAACCTGTCCTATGAAATTTCAGAACAAATCTGTTTAAAGGTACTTTATCTAAGCTTTGTCTGCAACGTTCCATTGCTTCCTTATATGAAATAAAACATGCCTGTATATGTTGACAGTTTAAACCCTTTCTGTGCTGGAAAATGAGTATTACTAAAATCTAAGTGCTTCCCCAGACAATGGTGGTGTGCACCAAATGTCCTAGACAATTTCTCCACAATTCCTTGGGGAATTAGAGTATTTCAGGGACCATTTACAAATAATGAAATACAGTGTGCATAATGACAATAGTCTGAGACATACCATGACAGGTCCTTTTGGTGCCCTGAACCCTTTTCAAGGATATTTAATTTAGTAAAATAAAGATAGACACTATGTCACAATCAGATTAAATGTGGCAGCCCTCTCGAAAAAGTTGAAGGCTTTAATGCAATGATATTAGTATTAAACTACTTAGAGGTAGAAAAAGTCTTCAAAAGCGTATTTTTCATAGGAGTGTATGTGTGCCTGTGTTTGCATGTGTGTCCCACTTACATGTCCTAAAGAGAAAGGAGTAAGAATTTTAGTCATTAAAAGTGTCTACAACTCAAATTAGCAAATCTTTCAGGTTTGTCTTGCTGTTGTTCTCTGAATATATAATAATCTCAGCTTTTCCTCCTATAGTCAAAAAACTAAATTCCAGAGGTTACCATGGAGTAACATGACTAATTGCATGCAATTTTTAGTTCAAATTATATCAGGGTTTTTAAATAGTTTGTAAATCTTAGGAAATGTTTTACATAGAACTAAAACTTCTTTTCAAGGTCACAGACTGGTCTGCTGAATTTCTATGTACTGGAATTAAAAAAGGAAGTTGTATTCTTCCTTTCGAGCTAAAATCATAGTTTTTCTAAATGTTTAAAAAATGTTTCACCAGTTTTCCTATACAACCAAGTGAATTTAGGAAATAAATAACTTGGGTCTTAAGGTGACTTGTTCTCAATAAAAGTGGATCTCAGATTAAGAATAATATTCTGTGTAAGAAAATAGATATAGAAATGTAGTAGAAGTTTTCATAAAATGATCATAAGTTAGTTGAACAATGAAATTTACAAAAGTGAGGATATAAGTAGTTGTTTCTGAAGTGTCAGATATGACAGAAATACAAAAGAGAAATCCAGATCATAAAAATAACAATGATATGTGCAAAGTTAACTTTTTTATTGTATATGGCTACACTGTGCTGAGATGTCAACTGCAGATTAGGGTTTGAACAGCACAGGTATTTTAAATGCTGATATTACTTATTGCTATTTTTGAAGTTATTTTTCTCTGCTTTTTCCCTGTCAGTTATAAGTAGAAATCCTGACACATACCAAACTGATTGTAATAGTTATGGGAAGTAAATAAGTGATTCCAGCTAAGATCCCTGTCATGGGTATATACCTTAGAGTATATGAAGTATATGAAGTAATTCTATTCCCTTGATAGAGAAATATAAAAGAGGTGCAATGTTTGTGAAGTAATTAAGTCTGTCATGAAATATATACAAGCTGCATTAGCACGGGACTTAATTGCACCATAAACTCTCAATTTTCTCAACTAAGAAGTCACAAAATTTTAATGCAACATGAAAAAAAATTCATCCAATGAAACTCATAAGAAAGAAAGTATTTCATTTTCTAGAATGTCCTTTGCTGAAATTGCTTTGAGCTCTCTGTATGTTGACCTTAAATGAGAGGTCAGCTCACCTAAGAACAATAAGAAATTTAATTCAGAATTTTTTAAAGTTTTGGTTTGATTTTATAGCTTTCTTGATAAAGTATATTTAAAGCAATACCTATATCCAGTGTCAGGGGCTTTTCTCTCATTGTTTTATCCATCCTGATGTCAGTCAACTTGTCCCTCTTTTTGTTTTTTTTTTTCTTTGTCCAAGGGATTTGAAACAGAAGTGCATCTTTCAAACTAAAGAAAGAAAAATATATATTCTGTTCTTTGCATTCATGTCCTGTTACTACTTTCATAAAAACTTTGAAGGTACAGCTGTAATGCATTTTACCAATTATGCAATACTGCAAGTGTACTGCACAATAAAAAATATTTGAAACAGAAACCAGAAAACTAAGTCATCCACTCAGTTACTCCTCTTTTCCGAAATAATCTCCAATTACAAAAAGAAAGTGGTGCCAATAATTTCAGTACATCACTAGGACATGTCACTGTGTGGACAGGAACTTTATATAGTTTGCAAGTACGTGTTTTATTAGATTTTATTTATAGTTCATTACATTGTCTATTTTAAATGGTCCAGTTCTTAAAATAAAACAAAATTTAAAGTACAATATATCTCAGAGACTGTTCAACTCTCCAATATTTTCATATTAGAGATTTTTATATTACAAAAAATCAGAACTAGACCTCTGTTGACAACAGTTAGCTTATCAAAAAGTGGAAGTAATTTCAAGTGAGCTAGCAATTGTCAAGTACCCTTTCAGAAAAGCTTCACTCATTTGTTACTGATTCAAGATTTGAAGAAGTACACTTTGGTTCTTTTTACAAGTATTTCAGAGAATTTTTGGTTTGCATTGTTACTTTGATAGATTATAATGCCCAAGTGGATGATTAACAGTCTGGATATTCCTCTCAAAATAAATTATCAGTAAGTGTCACGAAGTCGATGAATTACGGTGAAGTAAACTTGTAAAGATGTGAATAGGACTCAATAGTGCTTTTGGAACTACCGTTCACTAAAGAACAAATAGGGAAACAGGGAAAACAGTCAGAAATGTAGGAAACTCTTTATCCTTACAGAATATGTTTTGCTTGTTTGAACATAAGATGCCATTTAAGAAAAATAAAACTTTCTTTTCGCATTTAGGAACAGAGAATGAGATTCTGCACTTATTTAGTTTTCTTTATTTTCATCTGTTCCTACAGGTAGTCCTGTCTAAGAGCAGAAGTTGTTTGCATCAAATAGTATGCTTAAAAAGATTCCAATAAGCAAACCAAAACAAAATAACAAAAACGTACAACACTGAATATATTCTATTTGAAGATTATATATATTAAACAAAGTTCAGCCTGCTCTTCCAAAATTTCATAACAGAAGGATATTAATCTTCATTAAGACTTCATTTAATCATTAGTCGTGACCTATTACAGGTCATAATTTCCTTTCCTAAATATTTAGCTCTGATTTTATCTTGAGTACTCCCTAATAATATGACTATAAAATCCATAGAATGTTTTCAGAAGTCAAAGTACAACATAACATTTCAAAAATTTCTTCAAAACACCCAAGCTGAGGTAAAGATTGATCTCTTGTTCTTTTAGATAGCTAGCTACAGTTCACAGTATAATTTCTATAATCTGCCTCCCTGCAATGTCTGAAAAGGAAGTCAGAGTGGCCAAACTTCACTTGAAACGTATTTTCCCTGCAAAGAAGAGGAAAAGTAGTTTTATAAAAAATCCAAACAAAAAGTCCCAAACAAAGAAGCATAGAACTGTAAATCTAACAACCTCTGCAAGGACTAACAACCTCGACTGAAGGACTTAAAGAAAAGCCTGACTAGCCAACTACAGTGAACCTCTAGAAGTCCTATATGTTGACAACTGAGTTTTGATCACATGTATAATTCCTTGGGGTCCCTGACTGTGTGATTACTGGGCAATTTTGTAATTTAAGAAAAAGTTCTATAATCTGATCTTGATGTTTTATCATATCCCATCTGGCCTCCAGTTGTCTGTCTGCAAGATCAAGTATCTCCTGTAGGTCATTGTCTATCAGACTCACATGGCTGTCTTAGGTACCTAGGTCACCTCAACTGGTATTGGACACTTAAATGTAGCATATTAATTGAGTCCTCAAACTTACTTTATTATTACAGGCCTTAGACCTTGATCTTGTCTGTGAACACCTAGTGTAAAGACACCTGAAAGTACATCTCTCAGTTTGAATGAACTGTAACACAGGACTGTGTTCAAACATACATCCTACTGGAGTGTTGTACCTTTCTGGAAAGAAAACTAGATTTCAAGTAGAATACTTTTAAATGGTTTTTGGGCATAACAAGGTAGACAGAAAAAGAACATATATAACAGTATTTTCAAATGTTGTTATTTCTGTTATTTTACTGAATATTTTCTGAATTTTTTTTCTCAGTCAGCTCTTTTCTAAAAGCAAAACACTTGCTTTTCCACTAACAAACACAGTTAGTTATAAAAGGAAGAAAAGAGCTAACCACGCCTTGAAGTTGAGCTATTTGTGCATCTAAAAAAAAGGAGAGAGACTGTTTAGAGCTATTCGAGACAATCAAACAGATCAATGGCTTACTTCAGCAGAACAAAAACCTTGCAATGACTGTAACTATAATATAATCTGCATTGTGTATACTATATCATATTTATGTAGTATAATTTAAAAATATTTCAGCATAGCTTGTTTTGAATAATAAAATTAATATTATTATCTTTCCATAACTTAGAGGCCTCCTACCATAAATAAAAAAAGTAAAAAACCTAGAAACTCTTAGTCTTGAGTTTTGTCAAGGATCTACAAGCAATATATATATTATTGGATGAACATTTTTACAGATCTTATTAGCATAAAAATGCATGTTTTATTCATGACTGAATGTGCAGGTCTGTAAAAACCCAACATGACCTCATTGATTTTTATAATGGAGGTAAGCACAGCTTTTCTGCAGGATGCATTTATAACATAAATGATTCATATGTCATTTTTCCACCATAACTGTGAAAAGGTGCTACACTTCAGTGCCTTTATTGGAACCTTAGAAAATTTTATCTTCCTGTATGAATATCACTTGTACATTTATCTGATTTACTGCGATGTCTGCTTCTTATCAGCCTTCTCCCCCATCTGGCTCAAACCCCATCATGTTGCTAAACAAAGGTGAGTTTGTTGTGATCATCCACTGGTGGTGGGTGAGTACCCCCTGTTCTTATGCAGATCAGAGATTTCACCATCCCACACCCAAAAAGTCTCCTCCTCCTCTTTGATCGAGGGGTGCAAACCTAGTCTCAGCAAAGCACCCTGCTGTTTTTGCAAATGGCTGATTGTTTGAGTCACTAACCCTTAACATTTCAGTCTCTCACAATAAATCATAAATTGTTGAGGGCAACTTCACAAGAAATCGCAGCACTTAATGGGTAAATCCTGTCAGGGCCCGTGGACTTAGGTATGTCCCGTTTGCTTAAGTATACCCTGATCTCTTCCTCTTTCTCTGATGGTACCTCTTCCTTGCTCCAACCTTTCCCCTATTCTCTGGGATTCCTAAAGGCTGGTCTTGATGGATTATTCATACTCTTCTGTGTTGTCTCTCCAAAAGATATAAGAAGAACTGAAGTGTGCCAATGATAACCAGGATCTGTGAAGAGACTCTTTCCATCTGCCTTTACAAGGTCTCATCCACTTGTTCGTTGTGATTCGGCGTCCTACAGCAGACTCTCACTATAATGCCACATCTTCCTGTCCTCTCTTTAATCCTAAATCATAAATTCTGTCAACTCCTCTCCAACCGCAGGCAGAGCTCCACCTTCTCTCTCACATAACGGGCAATACCGCTGAGGTGTGATCACTTATTCTACCCTCATAACTGCATATAGTTCACCACTAAATCATATTCTAAACAGCTTCTTTCTCTGAAAGTATTCTTCACTTATACTGGGTCTGTGTGGGATAGAGTTAATTTTCTTTATAGTAGGTTGTGCATGACACTGTTTTGGTTTTGTGCAGAAAACAGTATTGATATTACAGGGATGTTTTCATGCTGCAGTGAGGGTATAGGGGTCAGTAGCTAATGATACAGTTTACTCAACGATTATGTAGTAGGAGGTATTTTCCTTAAATTCACAAGCTCTCTGTACATAGACCCTGTGTACAATTTGCATATTCTTTCTTCCACTGCGATGAGAATGTGTAGAGATCTCTTTTCTCTCAAGTATTTTCTTTCATTCTATATTATAGCTGTTTTAAAAAGACTAGATGAGGACTACAGAGATTGGATAAGATTATCCTTAACATATTGCCACTCAGGAGTCCATGATACATGAAAATAGAAAGAAAATTTAAGTTTCATCGGGAAGTATGACTCTTTATTTCTTAGTACAATGTTTCCACATCAGAATGAAGTATACTACTGGCAAAATTGAATGCCAAAGAGCAGTGCAAGAAGGGTGCCCAGGGTCTCTACTGGGGCATATTTAACAGGGCAACAGGCAGTGTCACTGACTCTGTCTATAATGAAAGGGCAGAGAATACCAGATTTCTGGTTCCAGACCAAAAAGATACTGCAGTGTTTAATAACAAATATAAGTCATAAAATCTCTACAGTGACATATTCAATATTCCTATTTCCTTGTGTATATTTTCCTTGGCATATATATTGGTTTCTTTTTTTAAAGAATTGCATTTTGCATTCCTGATACAAGTGTGAAAATAACTGGATTTCATAGAACTGAAATAGGAGTTTATTGTAATTATATAAAAGCACGTGGCTTCTAATCAAAAGTTGATGCTAGTTCTTCAATTACCTCTGTTTTGAAGTATGTATAAGTAACTTATTGTTTCATATTAAGCAGCACAGGGCTTTCCTGACAAGCAAAGAAAGTATGGGAAGGGATCAAAGGCATTTTCATATTCAAACCAAACATTGAAATTGATAATTTCCATATATTTCCAGATTTCACATATCTAGATTTCAGATGATAAGCAAATACAGTAACAGACTGAGAAACTGAGATGCAAAAAATTGCTTTACATGAATAATCAGAGATAATGAGTTCACGTTGCTTCAGATGTGTCTGTTCATGCTCTGCATTTGTGCTGATGGAAGTGAAATAAAAAAATTAAGTAGTGGACAGCTTCTTGCCTTCCCAAAGGTTAGAAATTGTTACTCTTTTACTAAAAGAAATATGCCACCTGGGTATATAGTGTAAATATATGGACATAAAGTTTCTGACTTCTATGAAGTGTTATCAAAGTCAAATTCATCGTTTTGACAGTACATCATGTATGATAGCTATAGATTTTGTAATTAGCAAGTTTATGAGGAAGTAATGGGCCATTATTCTCTATTCAATTGTTTGAAATTTGTCCTGTCTTTAGAAAGGGTGACTTTCAATTTCACAGTATATTGGTAAGTGTGTTTTAAATTAGGATGTTCTGAAATCAATCAAGGTGATAGTAACAGTAGAAAAAAACACAACAAAACTCAATTTATAATCTTTACAATAATTCAGATTTTTAAATCATCATTTAATTTATGTAACTTTTCATTCAGTTCCTTAAAGTAAATTAAAGTTTTTTCTCTCTTTCAAGTTTTCTTTTTCTCCTTTGTTTTCTATTGCAGAAACTGAAAAAAAAAAGAAACATGTTTAATTTCAGTGATTTTACATATCTACAAAGTGCTAACGAGAAAGTATACTGACAAAGAACTACAAGTTTTTTAATGTGATGAAAAAGATCTGATAGTTTGACATGAAAACACGTGAACTGAAACTGGAAATATGGATATGTTTTAGAGACAATGTGATTAAAATTCAAAAATAACAGACCTCAAGACAAATTGTAGCCTGTAAACAGAAATTGTAGGGTTCAGTTGGCATAATTGAATGCAGCTTCACTGACTTGAAAAAAACCCTGTATTAGTACTACTTAGCTATCTACCCATGGGTATGTTATTTACCTGCATATGTTATGTTGCATCCAGATTTTTTTCAGGTATTATAAAATAGGCTTCCACTGCCTTTGCCATCTTCATGATCATATTCTCATAACTGATTTTTTCCAGTACCCACATTCTAAAATGCCTAATATATTGCTATTTTTTCATTCGTATTGTCCTCAGGCCAGATTCAGTTCCTTTTGAACTGTAACTGAAAAAGAATGTTGAAATAGAGATGAAGTTTGCCTATATGTTAATCAAAAGCACAGGAATTTTGTTAAGCTATGTGTACCACAATCTGTTACAATGTTATTTTATTTTCAACATATTGTAAAAATCAAACTGAAAAGAGTTTTCAAATGAATCTTTTATATGCTGTTATCAGTGCTTTTCCCAATGGAGAGTAACTAGCATTTTTGCTGCTTTTGGAATTCTGTTTAATTTCTTTGTATTAGAATCCATGTTTGTTTACTTAATTCAACCATATTATTTCCTCCTAAAAAAACTGTTATGATAACTAGAAACAATATATGTGTACATTATGTACAGTACATTTCATTTGTTCAGCCTGGAGAAGAAAAGTCTCCAGGGACACCTTGTCATGGCCTTTCAGTACCTAAAGGAGGTTCAAATGAAACGTGGAGAAAAACTTTTCATCAGGGTCTGTAGTGACAGGACAGGTGGCAGCAGTTTAACAGTTTTAAGTTGAAGTAGGTTAGGTTTAGAATGGACATACAGAATACTTTTTTTTTTTAATTATGAGGGTAGTGAGACACTGAGAAAGATTGTCCAGAGAAGCTGTAGATGCCCCATCATAGGTAGTTCTAGGTCATGTTGGATATGACATTGAGTAACCTAAGAAGATGTTTCTGTAAAGGGGGTTAAAATAGATGATCTTTAAGGTCCCTTCCAATCAAAAACCTCCTATGATTATGTGATTCTACGATTACAGTCTCACTTTCTCACATTCTTCAGCTGTATAGTTTCATTAGATTATTTCAACAGTTTGGTTCGTAAGTTAAATAAACCAGCTCTTTTTATATATAAGAAATTCTGGTAAATTTTGAATGAATGACCATCTTTGAACGGACAATATATGTGCATACATGTTATTCTCCAAGGGTAGTACTTGGCGTTTCCTGTAGTTGAACTTTATGAGATTCTACTTAGCCCATTTCTCCAGCCTGTTCAGGTCCTTCTAGATGGCAACATACTCATCTGACATATCTACAATGAGTTTTGTAGTACTTGCAATCTTGCTGAGGGTGCAATTTGTCCTATCACCCAGGTCATTAATGATGATGTTAAACGGTGCTGAATTATTGATCCCTGGGACACATCACTAGTGGCTGAGGTCCAGCTGGACTTAATGTTGCTGATCACAGCAATCTTAACCTAGCAGTTCTGATAGTTTTCAATCTAATTCACTGTCCATTTTCCCATTTTTAAATAACTTATGGATACCAATAGTATAAAACTTCTTATTGATCTCCTGGTTTGAGCTATTTAACACTGGTTAGGGACAACAGCTAAGTTGCTAGAAAACGGTCTTGGCTTATTGGGAATATAGTTGAGTTAAGCCTGATGAAAATGGAAAGACAATTGAAGCAAGATTTATATTGATCAGAAATATTCAAATTATTTTTTATTTTTCATTGTTGCAAAAGATGATTTCCTCAAGTCTTAAAATTTTTTCCAGTTATTCGACTAGTAGTTAAGATCATCATTCTATAGATATGAATTTTTAAATAGTGTGTTTTCTGACTTCTCACTTGAGTGATATAGAAAAAAGCTAAGTCAAGAATAAGTGCTGAATCCGAAAAATCCAGTATAAAGGACTGCTCAGAGACTTTTGGAACTTTGAGCAGCAAAGGTATTTGTCCTAGTTAGAACAGCTGGGACCGATTCATCATTGGATGGGTGTAGCCCAAAACTGTGTATTCTATAGCCCTCCATGCCATTTCCCAGAAACTGTTGTCAGTAGAGGCCTGTGAGGTACACCCCCCATGCTCCTGTCCTCATGCCCTTTTGTGGAATTCCCTGACTGAGCACCCTCACACCCTTTTATGGAATTCCCCACTCTGAGGGAAGGACTGAACATCCTTTTATGGAATTCCCCACTCTGGGGGAGGGGTTAAGCATTGCTGTTTCAGCTGGAGAATATATAAACCTGGAGTTTCAGAACCTTGCACTCTCTCCACTCGTGGGATCCAGAGGAAGACTGCAGCTCACCGCTCTCAACCAGACTGAGACCACCATCCTCAACTGGACTGCAATAGCTCTCCCACCAGTAGGTTTTTTCCAATTCCCCCCTTTACTTTGGACTCGGGGGGGGGGCCGGGGAACCCTGCTTGTTCATATCCCAGGGTGCTGGGTTGTACATTTGGGTTTTTGTGGATTGAATTCGGTTGTTTGTCTGTATAATCATACTTGTTGTGTTGTTTTTAATAAATTGTTATTCTGACTTGTGGTCTCTCTTTTGAGTTCATTTTCCCCTGCTGGTTAACTTTTAAACCAGCACAGTATTTATTGACAGCACTGGGAGCAAGCCAGTTCATGCTGGACAAACTTGCTCGAAGGTTTCACACAAAATCAGTAGTTTTTATACAATTTTCATATATAATAAAATGCATTTTCATGTGATTACAACATCTATCTATACATATTAATAACAGGTGGACTATAGCTGGAGCTAAGGTGGGGCTTGGGATGGTGCTTCTCTTAGCCCTCAATTTTGGTGGTACATCCACTCTTCCTCTCGTGGGTCTGGGTGCTAATTCTCATCTTCCTCGGCTTGACCTCCCTTCTTTTCTATTGTTCTCGACCGCTCACTGAAGCTTGGAGAAGGCCTTGGCTCCAGGCCTGTTTGTTTTATTCAAATGTCTACTTTATCTTCCTGCATCCTAATTTATTACCTCTAGGCCTATTATATGTTTCTTTTACCATTCTTTTTAGTTTTGGTCCAGTAAGTAGAACAGAAGGAGCACAGATCGTTTAGATGTTGGTAGCTCATTAGCAGGCCCAGATTTCTCAGTTGACTCTTCTGGGCCTGGCTTCTTGTTTCAGTACCTAAGAGTAATTGCATCTAAATTCAAAATGTTTGCACATCAGCTTGTGTATGTGACCCCCTGCACATTTTGTTCTCATTAAAATGTCTCACGGAATCTTCTTTGAATAAAACTAACTAAATAACAAAGCCATGCCTGAGATTAATCATTCTTTTGGAAGAAACACTTAATAGGGATACACATAGGAAATCTACTCAGTCTGTCCATAATAATATTTGTAATCCTTATTAAGAATATGAAAACATAAAGGTATGAAATGTAGTTTGCATTTAACTTTCCAGAAATTAGCACAATATTTAGTGAGCTATGAAACTCCCTCAAAGTTTACATCAGTTTAAAAGGCAAGTCTGAAGAAGCAGAGTTTCACTGCTGAGAGTAAACAAGCTAAAAATTTATATGGAAAAAGTCTGTACTTGACTAATATGGTGAATTACATTTCAGTCTCACAGACATTTATTTGTCTATTAAAACTTTTTAATAACTTAAAAGTAATATTATTAAAATACCTGAGAGTTCTGATGATATTTTTAAAAGATTCTTTAAATCAAAAATTGTCTATATATAGACAAATATTGTCTATATATTGTCTTGATAGTTCATAGCAATTATGGTGCTTTCACTGCATAGATGTGCTGATGATGTCTCCTCCATTGCTTGCCCTGGGCTAGTGCCAATGTCTGAGTGCCTTATCAGGGTAAACCCTGACCATGGCAGAAAATTAAGTGTATGGTTGGAATTACAGTACAGATGATTAGTGAAATCTGGTGTGTAGTCGGCTGTCTTTTAAGAAAAATGACACTAGATGTACCAAAACCAGTGAGGTACCTTTAGTTTAATCTCCAGCTCTTCTAAAGTGTGGTGCACACCTCAGAGGACGTTGGTGGTCTCAGCAAACTGGCTTCTGACAATTTAGTATCAAACTTAAACATATCAAGCAAATGCAGTACAAAAGTTATCTCAAATGTCAAAATCCACAGAAAACTTCGAAGGAGTTTTAACTTTGAAGTAAGGTAACAAAGACAGTTTGGGAAGGAAAATTTCTTTCCCCTAGGATGAGATATCATCATTCCTCCTGTTTTTTCTGATGGAAAAGAACATCTGTTACTTGTATCTACGTTGAACTGAACTCCTTCTGATTATATTTTCCTAGAAATACTGGGCAACTAGCTCTTGGACCAGTATTACTGTAGTTTGAAACATAAATTCCTTTAGATTATAATCATTTTCACCCTGATTCGTGTTAAAGAGCAGGATGCTTTATAATTCACATCTCTAGAGATATGCAAAAAGTTCAAAACTGGATTCAATGTTCATACAGAACATTTTAAAGAGAAGTGATAGATTGAGTTATTCACTCTACTTTGAACTCCAAGTTTTTTTCATTAGTAATAAACATTTAGGAGTATCATTAAAAGAAGGAGAAAAACCCAAGAAAAATTATATGCTGTGGTGTTACTGCCTTCATATACAAAAGAATCCCAAATGCAGGGTAGTATTTCAGTATTTTTTTTGAACTGCAAGATTCTTACATTTAGGTATATTTGATTCTTAAGACCTCACTTTTTACCCCATTTAGTAAAGAAACAGATAACACAGAAAGAATGAGGTTACCCCAACATTCACATAAAATCCATTCGTTGTGGGGTTTTTTGGTTGTTGCAGAGGAGGGGAGGGCAAAGGATTCCTCACAAGTTATTTGTAAAAATTAAACTGGTGTTTAGTTAACAGGTTACCAAAAAGATGGTGTAGATGATAGTTGTGCAGACTAAGGCCAGAGAAAAAGCAGAAGGCAGCGCTGCGTGTGCTAGACCAGATGTTACCCTATAGCTACTGCAGAAGACCACAGAGCAGGTATTTCTCTACTGCCCAAGGAAATACCATGCCAAAGCAGATATCCGCGCTACAGTCAGGCAAGGATCTGACATCAAAGCAGGTGGATATGTCTGAAGAAACTGCAGCCTATGGAAAACCAATCTGGAAGCAGGCTAATCTTGAAGGACTGCAGGCTCTGGAGAGGATTGATGCTGGAGCTTGAGAAAAAAGTGAGAAGTAAGGAGAAGCAGAGTGGAGATACTGTGAACGGACCACAGCCACCATTCCTAAATCCCCATTCCCACTCCCCTTGTGTTGGTTTTGGAAGCTGTTAATTCACTTGTCTACCGTTGGTTTCTGTGTTACCATAGTTATTATACTGTCTCCTTGCACTGGCTAGCCAAATGGCCAATCCCCTGCTTGACCCAGCAGCCCTTATAAGCTGCGGGAAATTTGAATAAACGCCTCTTCTTCGCTGCTGGACTCCTGCGTGGTCTCTGTCTCCTGGCTTAAGTACCTCCACCGCCTGTCCCTGCCACGAGGGATGGGCGGCAGGGGGGGTGACTCCAGCCCTGAAAACCTTCTCAGAGTGGCCAGCAGTGACCCCCCAGAAACCCCACGAACTGCGACATCCCTGTTCACTGCCCCCCCCACACGCCTTGGGTGGGGAAGGTAGTGGAATCAGAAATGAAAATATGGAATTCTATTGGGGGAAAAAAAAGGAATGGGGTGAGGGAGAAAGTCCTTTAGGAGAAGAAGGGGGGGATTATTTTTTCTCACCACCCTAGTATGTTTTAATTAAAACTAAATTAAATTAGTTCTGCTTGAGTTGCCTCTGTTTCACCCCTGTTACTTATTGGTAAATAATCTCCCTGTCTATCTTGACTCATAAACGTTTTCATTGTCATTTCCTCACCTGTCGAGAAAGGAGAATGTAAGAGAATCTGGGTGTGTCTGGCAGCTGGCTAAGGTCAATGCACTACAGACTTTTATTATAAAAAGATACTCAATCTGTCAAATATATTTCCAGAAAAATTATTTTCTAAGAAGTAGGAAAGCACTCCTGAACTTATTTATTTATTTACTTATCTGTTTATTTGCATTCTCCTTAAGAGTCCAGATGATATAAAAATGGAAATCCCATGGTCTGAGTGATTTTTTGCTGTAAGCAGATGGATTTAGGTAGTAAACTCTGTGAATGAACTAACTCTAGGTAAATGATAAGCAGTTTTGAACATAAAACTAAATGCTGACTGCTTACCTTGATGAAAGAGTTTCAGGGGTATAGAGTATTTCAGAGATTATAATTGAATCAGAACTACTTAATTTCATCTAGTTCTAACAAGAAATATTTTGAAAGACATTTTTAAGAAGAGACTATTTAGCAAGATAATTAGAAACAGAAAAAGAAAATAATTTGCAAAGTCATCTGAAGTCTATAAAATAACATGCAACAGAGAACAATAGGTAATATTCCAGTTCTGTTCATTTCTTAAGAAGTAAAGACCCATAACTCAAAGTCTTTTACAGTTTCACTTTCTCCTGTCTTCTTGCTCAAACCCTTGTTCAAAGACAAACAGTTAATGTAATGTGACAACTGTTTGAACTGGAAACTACAGTGTATCTAGATCATGACATTCCTCACTGAATCAAAGAAAAAATGTCCTTTTTGAAAAGCAGAGAGATTATTCAGTGGAAAGGAAGCAAAAAGAAATAAACCAGGCAGCTTAATCTCCATTCATCCTGCATTAATTGAGCACCAGTTGATGTACTTAAATTATGAGCTTAGCTCATTTACACTTTCCTAACATCACAAAAGAGTTAGGTATCCCCAAAGGACAATTCAGGTTTTAAATTTAAAACACTTTTTGTAAAAAATAAGGCTGGATTGGCTCTGTTCCTTGGTAAACTTTTTTGGATATTTGCCTAAAACCTCTTCAGATTCCCTTTTTTTCCCCCAATATCTTTTATGTCATAATTATAGTTTAAAAATTTATTGGAGTTATCCTTACTTACATTAAAAGTTGTAGAAAAAAAACTTCTCTCGCCTTCAATATACCTTACGTTGGCTTCCAACTCCTGTGAAAGTAATACATGTGGAAATCGTGGAATTTGAAACTCACTTTTTTCACCACTTTCAGATGTATACACATGTGCTCTGTTCTCAATTTTGATCATATAACTGAATTTACATGCCTTGTGTAAATGGAATCTTAATTGCTGGTGTTTAATGAGAATTTGGTTGAAGTATAAACAAATTATAAGGAATATAATATTTCTGTTAGTTGCCAGCTTAATAGCAGGTAAGTAGTGAGTAATTTACAGGAATTTCTTTTGTTTAAATGATACCTTTTGGAAGTCTTTGTCCTGTATATACCAGTACTGAGTAATGATTTGCATACTAACATGTAACTCTAAAAAGATATCATCAGGTCCTTTTAGATTAAGTGCTTGAAGACATAGACCATGAAATAGATTTTTATCAATCTACCTCTGAATATCTATGAATCACTTATTATGACAAAACGGTTCTATTGCATTTGAGAATGTCTTGCCTGATTCATGGAAATTACATACTCTTATGCTTCATTTGTGATCAAGAGTTGTGCGTGAAGCAGTTATCCAGCAGCAGTCACCATCCTGAGGTGGAACATAAGCAGCTAGGCCTTGTGTTCTTGTCTCACTTTGCAGACTAAACAAACGCAATAATGTCTCCATCTCTCCTGTTATCTCCTCAGGACATAATTTGCTCCAGGTGACGAACCAATGGAGGAGTGAGAGTGCAACTTGAATGTTCCTCTAAATACAGTATCTGCAATTGTCCCTTTGATTGTGCAAACACCCTTCCTGTAAGTAAACTTTATACAGCTACAAAAGACCCTAGGAAAGCTAACATTGGTAAAGCTGCCTGCGGAGACAAGTCCAGATTAATCCTTTCCTATCATCCACACTCATCTATATTTAAATTGTGAGGCAAGAAAGTATGATTTATGATTAGGAAGAGATATTTCCATTAAAAATGCACTTTCGTGAGATGTGGACGACTGATAAAGGGGAAAAGATTTTAAAGATCCAAACCATCTTGTCTAGACTGTGCTTTTGACAACAAAGTTTGGACCTGATGATCCTTGGTACTCTACCTGGTATTCTATGAATCTGTGAATACTTAGCTTCACTCAGTTGAATCTAAACAACTACTTTTTTTTTTTTTTTGATGTCACATTGAACTACGTGATGCTAAAATTCTGCACACTATGCCAAAACTTATTAAAAAGTGCCATTTTCCTGGACAGTTAACAATAGGTTTTCAGGTCAGTTCAGCTACAGTGCCTGTCATGATTCCCCAGATCTTGTAAGTCTGTTTCAGACAGGCTACATTTATAGCACAGAACATGAAATTTTCCAAAATACACCTTAATAAAACCTGGGACAGAAACAGGTTTACAGAACGCTTGGGGTTCAAGTTGTCAATGAACATCAGTTCTTACGCCTGAAACACCTCACTAGCCTTCACATTTGGCTTCTTGAGAGTTGATTCTTCCTGTTTAGATAGTTTTAAACCACCTAACCAGTTTCTGTATGTATATGAATTTTATAAAGGCAGTTCTAGCAGTTGCTCCCATCTTGGTGTGGAAAAGAATTAACTAGTCATTTGGAAAAGATATGACTAGAGAATAGATGCACTTTTTGTTATACTAAGTTCTAACCAGTCTTTCCTAATAACATTTATCTGCTTATATTTTGAATGCTGCAGCTTTGAAAAAAGCCTAAAAATAGTACAACTGAAGAAGAGACTCAGCATATAAACTTGGTCTTGCTCTTGTCTTTCCTTCATCACACTATTCACTTTGTCCTAGCTGGGAGAGTGTAATATAGTTTGCAAAATCAAAGACTCAAAAAACTGGAAAAGCTGAAATGGAGACTGTGCATATTCATTATGATACTCTCTGTAGCTGAATAATTTTCTGGCATTTTTCTAACGAGATCTGCCATTAAATGTGCATATTTAATGTAAAATTTATCAATGCTGTACAGTAGTTCACATTTTAATCTGCATGTCTTGCAGCATAAAATTGCAGTTCTTAAAAAGCATTATGTGAACTTCACCTGCACAAGAAATCATGTTTTTAATCTCTTTATAGAATAAAATCATATTTGCATGGCATATTCTGGTGTTCAAAAGCCTAGGTGACCACCACTGATTAGACTTTAAAACCTTTCAGCTGCAGGTGGAACCTGAATCTTTCTTTCATAGCTATTGAAATGACCTGGTGCTCAACATTTCTTTTTTAGGTAAGATTGAAATTACCATGTGATTCAGGAATTTTTTGAACAGCTTTTTCTAGAAAGATTAATCATATCTGCTTTTGTCACAAAGAGTAAAAGGACTTGAAGGATTCCATGCATGTCTTGTTGACATCGGCAAATTTCTGGGAAAGTAAAAAAAATAATTTTTTTTTCATCTGTAATGGAATGCAAAATAGAAAATACACGAGTAAAATAATGCAACGGAAATTAACTCTGCAAGATAAAAAATAGACTATATTACATCTAAATGTAGACACTAAAAAAGGTCACAGGAGATGCAAGAATGATATAATTTTTAAAATCAAGACAAACATTAGGATGGTGCTAGATGGAAGTGTTACAGTAACATGAGAATTCAGGGAAAATGCAAAGACTTCAGCAAGCTAGGAAAAGACAATGTCAAATATGTTTGTGATAAGACAATAAAAAGAACAAGAGATAATTTTAAATTTTAAGAGAGTTAGTTTTAAAACTATATTGTGAAGTGATAAAAAACTCTTCTAGTTGTCTCCTCATTTACATTTGCATTGTGTGTATGCATTTGTTTATGTGTATCTGTGATGAGCGTAGGTAATGTAACTCAAATCCAACTTTTCTGAATTCTCTGATTTTTTATTCACTTTAAAAATTTTTGGTAGCAATTGTGCTTTTTTAGTATATTTTAATTTTAAAAAGAGTTACTGCTGTAACTTATTGTTAGAATTGATTTGAAAAAGCACTCAATTTATTTTTATACTAAAAATAATTTTGCTATTTCTGTCTTCATTTTGTAGCCTGTTTTAGGAAGTTATTAAGAACTACAGATTTACCAAAAAATCCTGACAAAAAACAATCCTCAAGAAACAAATAGTAATCTCTCTCAAAGAAAATACATAGTGGAAAAAAAACCCAAGACAACCTAACAACAAGAATAAACTGAAATAAAAACAAACAAATACATGAACAATGAACAAACCAAAAAGTCCTAAAGTCCATTCTGAATGAAAACTGATTTAGAAGTAGGAATTTATGTATGTTATTGGCTAACAGAGTCTGAATCCTCATTTATTTTAGCACATAAAAAAGTCAGACAGTTGCATTCAGATGTAATAAAATTCATAAGCATCAAAATCTGCCAATGGATTGTAAAATGTTGCTGAATAAGCACAAAAGAAGACAAAACTCTGAAATAAAATGGTGATAATCAGAGATTAATGCATTACTGAAATGCTACTAGCTGTTAATTAGATAGTATTCAGTATGGGAGGAAGTTTTAAGCAGTATATGTGAAATACATTTATTTTTGGTTCACTTATGATATCCTATAATTTGTCTTTGAAGGAAGCAGAACTATCATTGCAACCTGTGGTATCTGCAGCATTAACTGAATGGAGCACTCTGGGATGTCACAAGTGATCAAGGAAATATTAAGATGGTTTTGCAGAAAGAAAAAATAATTATTGAAAAACTAGTTATATCTTGGTTTCTTTCTGACTGTTCTTAAAGACTGATTGTTCAGGCTTTTCAACAAAATTCAAAATAATTGCAGTTTTATTGTTTTTTTTCATTAGGGTTTCAGTACACTTGGAAGATCATTAAACTCTACTCTTCAAGGACTCAAATAATTTCTTGTCTTCAGGAGGTTTGCTCAAGTATAAATACCTATATGTCACACACTGACTAATTAAAAGTTTGTATTCCAATTATTTGTGCTATCAATCTTTAAGAACTAGATCTGTTTTAACTTACATGGAAATAAAAAAATGTAAAAATACATAAATAAAAAATTACAATTTTATTTATATTCTTGAATATTTTACCAACTGGTATAAGTAATAGAAATGTCCCTTACAGAAAAGAATGTTTTATGTTTGTCTTGATATAAGAAATAAAACCAAGCTGAGTAATGCTGTCCTTGACTGAAGTAAACTACTCATAAGAACTAGATGGACTAATTCTTGACAAAATGAATATTTTCCAGCTCTACTTTCAATAATGGTGTAATGTTGTTTTTCAATCTTAATGGAAGCACACACTTGTATCTTTCATGCATATAACAATTGTCCAGAACATTTGAAGGCACAAGATTCCGTGTGAATCTTTGAGCAGTAAAGAAGTCAAATCATGGGTTGATGAATATTATTTCAGTGACTTCTGGCAAATTAGACTGTCTGCCCAAAGACACATACAAGTGAATATCATTGATGAAATTTAATTATTTTTTCCTTGAAACAAAGACACTGAATTTTTACCAAAGACTCGGAACTTTTTCTTTATGTAACTTTTCTTTTCATAACTGATAAATTAATATATAAATCTCTAATTTTTAAAAATATTTTTACTTCTCAAAACTTCAGTGTGGAAAAATATTTTCAAATTGTGATAATTATGAAGAGAATTGTAATGTATGTAGAGCTGTTTCCTTGCAATGCACAAACACCATCATTGATTTCCATGGAACTAAGGGGAAGAATAAAAGGTCAAGATTAATGTTTTATTTTACTTTCTTTGTTTTATCAAACTACACTGTATAATAAAAAAATGGTAAGTCCAGTTCAGGTGGCTTTAGCCTTGAGTATACTGGAGAAACACCTTAAATGCAAAAGAAATCCATGTGGTGTTCTCATTACTACCTCCACTGCTTCAGTTCAGTGATGCATGAGGATAGACGACAATGCACTCATTGGTCACAGAGGGCACAGCTTGTGAGTGGAAAGCCCTGTTTATCAAACCTGATTTCCTTTTATGACAAGGTAACCCACCTAGTTGACCAAGGGAAGCCGGATGATGTAATTGTTTTGGATTTCACTGTCTCTCACAGGGTCCTTCTAGACAAAATGTCCAGCACACAGCTGGATAAACACATCATGCAATGGGTGAGCGATTGGCTCAGAGAGTAATAGTGAATGGGAATCAGATTGATGCCCTGTCACTAGTGAGGTTCCACAGGGCTTCATATTAGGCACAGTGATCTTCTACATTTTCATAAATGACTTGGATGCAGGACTGGAAGGAACTCTAAGCAAGTTTGCAGATGACACAAAACTAGGAGGAGCTGTTGACTCCCTTGAAGGCAGGGAGGCCCTGCAGAGACACCTTGACATATTAGAGGACTGGGCAATCACCAACCATATGAAGTTCAACAAGGTAAAGTGCCAAATTCTCCACCTGGGATGGGGAAACCCTGGATCTATGTACAGACTGGGAAATGAGATGCTGGAAAGCAGTGCCACAGTAAGTAAGAAAAGGCCCTGGGCGTCCTGGTCAATGGCAAGTTGAATATGAGTCAGCAGTGGTCCAGCGACCAGAAGGGCTAACCATGTCCTGGGTGACAACAGGCAAAACATCGTCAGCCAGTCGACAGAGGGGATTGTCCCACTCTGCTCTGCACTCGTGAGGCCTCACCTGGAATATTGTGTGCAGTTTTGGGCACTGCAATATAAGAAAGAGATTAAGCTCTTAGAGAGTGTCCAAAAGAGGGCAATGATGATGCCATATGAGGAGTGGCTGAGATCACTTGGTGTATTCAGCCTGGAGAAGAGGAAACTGAGGGGAGACCTCATTAAAGTCTACAACTTCCTTGTGAGGGGAAGAGGAGGGGCAGGCACTGATCTCTTCTCTGAGGTGACAGACCCCCAGGGAATGGCCTGAAGTTGTGTTATGGGAACCTGAGGTTGGATATTAGAAAAAAGTTCTTCACCCAGAGGGTGATTGGGCACTGGAATAGGATCCTCAGGGAAGTGATCACAGCATCAAGCCTGACAGAATTCAAGATGAATTTTGATGATACTCAGGTACATGGTGCTGTGCTTGGCCAGGAATTGGACTCAGTGATCCTGGTGGATTCCTTCCAATTCGTCATATTCTGTGATTTTATGATTCTGTGATAATAAAAATCCGCAGCAGAAGTCAGATTATGTGACACTTTCGCAAACTACCATTTTTTCTGTTACTTTCCGGGTTGTCTAGAGATGATTCAAAATGAAGAAAGTCAAAATTAGCAGCCTCTTCAGTAGCCCACTCTTACCCAGGAGAGCACAAGCTGTGAAACAGAAGCTATTTGCACAGTGTTGTCTTGAATTCTGTGTGATTGCACTCTACTGACTTACATCAGAATGATGAAACTTCTAATACAACTTGGACTATGACTGGAACTATGTATGTCTTAGATGGTTTCTTGCTCTGGAAAATCAAAGAATAGTGCTATGTTTAATCCTGTGCTACATGTTGGTCTGATTTGGAATACTAAGCTAGAGGAGACATTTTTAAATGATCTTAACAGCTGTTTCAGAAGGTTGAATCTGTCAGAAAAAAAAAGGGAAATAGCTTACTTTGTAAGTTTCCACTAAATTCCACAGCAATATCTAAATCCCAGGAAACATTTTCAACATGCCAGATTCGTTCTTCTTTTTGTGCTTTATTTCACAATTGCATATATATTTATACATATAAATATTATAAGCTCTTAACACTGTTTCTGGTTGCAGTATTCTATCTAGCACATCAAAAAAATATCCTGAAATCACTGATTTCTATGTAAGCATGAAGGAAGTAAAGCATCTGCCTTCCAAAAACCCTTTCGCAAAACATCTTTGCATACCCAGAGACTGTAGAACAGTGTCATAGGGATAGGCAAAAATTTGGTTTGTAGCAGTAAAACAGAGAAAAGATTCTCAAATTATTACTTGGTGGAGCTTACAGGGGAAAACAATATCAAGAGGCTAAAAAAGCAAACCAGAAATAAAGAGATAAAAAGTACAAGTAACTTTTTAAGTCTTATCTGTGATATTGTCGTGGGGTAAAAAAGAGTTTTCCCCGGAGTTAGAAAGTGGTAACCCCCAAGGGGGTGGTGCTCTTGGTGTAGGACCCAATCAGAAGCTACATTTTGCTCCTTTGAAATCAACATATTGTAACAGACCGGAAAAGAAGGGAGATGATGTAGCTGGAAAAAGAGAAGTAGCCATGGCATTAGACATCACATGTTAGAGCTGAGGGGCTGGCGAGCCCCACTGGGAGCCAAGGCCCCCAGCCCCTGGCTGAGACTATGGGAGACCCAGTGTAGTGTTAAAACTTGACCAGGTTCTGTGGTCAAAGGCTGGGGGAGTTTCTCCACTGTGAGTAGCAACAGAAGACACTGAAAGTGGCAGCAGAGCAGCACTGAACAGAGAACTGTGGCCGAGAGCCAAAAGAGATAGCAACCAGCAACATGGCACATAGCCAGGCTGAGAGATGCAGAGATGTCCTGCAAGGAGGGAGAGCTGGCGACAGAACAGAGAAAACTCATCAGAGGCTGTTTTGGGGTAAGACTGAATTACTTTCCCAAAACCCTAAGAGACCCCTTTTAGAAGGAGGGGATGGACTTCCATTTAAAGGGAGTCCTGAAATGCAGCAGCACTGGAGAGAGGAGCTAAGAAGCTCAGAGATGTTCTGAAGCTGGATCAGGATGGGCAGAAGGAATGTGGGGGAAGCAGCCTTGCCCTCCCCCACAGCTGCCATGTTGTGCAGCTGAGACAGAGCAAAGGAGCTCTGGTAGAACGCTTGGTGCAAAGACTGAACTGAGAGCTGCCCTAAATGTTCTGACTCAGGAGAAGCTTGAATCCCCTGAGGAAGGGACTTTCATGAAGATGCCCTGCACTTTGTGAATATGATGTTGTGAGGTGAGCCTTTGTCCCGGCTATCGCAGTCCACGGGACAGAGACCTTTGGTTGGAACTGAAGGACAGAGGGCTGAGAGGAGATCCCCCTTGTGTTGTAAGGGAGAGAGAGAGAGATTCCAGCTATGACCGCTGCTTTGAAGAGGAGAGACACTGCTGCCCTGAAAGTGGAAAGGATCTTTTCTTCTTCCCTTCTGAACTTTTCTTGGAGGGAAAGGAGATTTGACCTAATGTAAATATATTGCTTTATCATAGGAGAGAGAGTTAGAATTGTGTATATAATGTATTATAGTATTTATTTGTGTAAGTAACAATTGTAATATAATTCCCTTCCCCCCATACTGAGTCTTGTGTTATGTCTGAAAAACCCTCTCACACTAAAGCAAATTGGGGGGGGGGGTGTACTTGGAAATTGGATTTTTGGGGGTCTCAGGCCACCACAGATGTCTACAGCAGAAAAATATATGTCACATTACTTTGGTACTGATGTTGTGGGTATGGGGGAGAAGGGTGGAGAAAGGAACAGAGAGATTTGTGTTGTTTCAATTTCCTAAGAAAAACAACATTAAATAAAACAATAGGAAGTTTTTTATCTCTGCAGACCAGTAAATGTATGTTACCAATACTAGTAGCAGGCCAGAGGTCTGTGTTTAGCTGCAGGCTCCCAAAGAATTTATCAGCTGTGATTTGCCTAATTTGTGAAATAGCCTGGAGTTCTTTTTATCTTTTTTCTCACCAGTAACAGCAATTGTCTAACCAATAGAAGACTGATGATTTTTCTGATTCATTTTAGTTTTGCTTAGCTTTGAATGACTGTGTGGTGTAACACATTGTTATGTACTTATGATATAGTTATGTAATTAATTGTTAATGAAACAGGACTCTTCTGTGTAGTTCAAACAGTGAACACAGGATAACGATGCAATGTAGAGGAGAGTAAACATAGAATGACTGCAGAGGCTTCAAAAGCATGAGTGGAAAAGTCAAGTACTGTTTTTTAAAGGAATGCAACTTCAGGAGCTGGGTAAAATTAGTTTTATGAAAGACAAAGAGAAAATAAGCAACAGACATAAATGACAACATGTAAATTCTGGTATAACCCAGAACTTCAGGCCAGTAAATAAAAAACAATGCATAGTGCATACTGTAAAATTTGAAAAATTATTCTAAGAAGGCCATAGGACGAAAAAGAAACCACTAGCATCACTATCAGCATCATGTTCCCCTTGGTGAAGGTCTCCAAAAGCTTATGACTCACGATAACCTTCCTTCCCTTCTTTTTGAGGAAGGGTACAACCATCAGTCTTAGACGCACTGAAACTGTAAGAATACCTACAGGATGAGTATAAAAACAGAAAAGGGAATACATACAATTTTTCACATCCTGATCAATAAACAAAAGTATTTGCAAAGTTGGTGCTGGAATGAGTCCAACTGAGGTCTACAAAGATAATCAAGGAACTGGACCATCTCTCTTATGCTGGTAGGTTGAGAGAGCTGGGCCTGTTCAACCTTGAGAAGACTGAGAGGGAATGTTATCAATGTCTATAAGTATCTGAATGGAAGGCACCAAAAGGATGGAGCGAGCCCCTTCCTGGTGCTCCCAAGCAAAAGGACAAGAGATAGCCGGCAACAACTGATGCGCAGGAAGTTCCACCTGAATACAAGAATGAACTTCTTTACTGTGAGTGTGGATGCACACTGAACAGATTGCCCAGAGAGGTTGCGGAGTCGCCCTCACTGGAGATATTCAAGACCCATCTGGTCACAACCCTGTCCCATGTGTTCTAGGACAACTCTTGGGCAGGGAGGTTGGACTCGTTCCAGGAGCACTGAGAAGGGGAGACTTACATTGTAGATGGCTGAAGCTATTCAAGATGAATCTTGTTACTCTCAACTATTCATCTTTTCCCAAATCTTTTCTATATTTTCTGCAGTGAATAGATAAATAACATCTTGCTAGGCTGTGCCAGCAGATGACAGGATTTTTCAATTTCTGTATCTATCTGTGTGCCTTTTTTTCAAAAACTAGGTTTAGAACCTGACTGTTTCTATGGATGTGTTTTATTATAAAATTAGTGTAATTTAGAATTTAAAAATTTTTAAACTAACACAGTCTTTAGGAGGGAAAAAAAAAGCATAAAAATATTCTTCATTGATTTCATAAAGAAGGAAATATGGAGTAAACTGAATAGCAGTAAACAAGAATCCAGTTATAACCAGGGAGTTTAAAATTATAGTATTTAAAAAAGAAAATATATTAACTGATGCCCCCAAAAAACTAGGAATATAAAAAAATTAAAAAATATGACTATAAAATTAGAGAAAAAATTACATGTTCAAGAAACCAAAGAATATAAAAACTTAGAATTTTCCTTCTAAATACTTTTTTATAGCAACATTAACAGCTATAACAACAGTAAGTAATAGTATTTTTATAATATAAAAGCACAGTACTGTAGAAAGCTACAGTAAAGTAAGTTAGAAGACAAGGATGGAATACTCTTTCTTGTTCAATAGATACATGAATCACCTCAATTAGTATCCTATTTCTAACGGTGACCATAAATGGATGCCAGGAAAGAGGAACAGTAGGGCAAATATCTCTCCTAAGAATACATCTCCTAGGAACATTCCAATCTTAATCTAATTTCACCTCAGGTGATTTCTGCAGATATACTACTTACTTAGTAGGTTAGTAAAAGTTTATTCATTCTGAACCTGGATTTTTATTACAGCTATTTGGCAGCCCATAGTTCTATATTCTGTCTCTTGAGATAGCCTCTGGCTTCTCTGAGATAGTCAGGACAGTAAAACTGCTACAGCAAGAAGGAACACGTATTTTAAAAATCTAACCATAACTATTTTGCAGTTGGTGATCTGAAAAGACTGCCCAATATAAGCGATGGGAGAGCAGAAAGCAGATTTTTCAAGCAGGTAGGTGCAAAAACATTTGATGTTGTAGATATTAGAGGAGGGGGTACAATCCCAACAAATTCCTTTATGTCATACTCAGTGCCTGTAAATTTACCTCAAGGACTGTGTATTTTTTATTCAGTAAGATGGCAGATAGGTAAGGAAAAAAACATTTATAAACTAAAAGTTTATAAATAATAAGTGCATCTTTCAGGCACAGAAAAAATTATCAAAGATATAAAATCTGATAGATTTCAACAATATCTCCATATGTACCTTAAAAAACTGAAATTTTCTTTTGTGGTCTTCCCAGAAAACTACTGATATTTTGAAGTTCTGCAGCATTTTCAGAATAAAGCTTTACTTTGATAGATTGCTACCTCAGGGAAGGTGGGAAGATAATTAACCAGATAAAGGTATGATCTGAGAGAAAGAATGTAAGAGAGGAAAGCTTACGGTAAGTCTTAATTAAAGGCTAAAATCCGAGAAAGGATTTAGGTTCAAACTGTTTATCTATGGCAAATGAGACCACCATTTGGTCCATATTCTCTCTTTGAAAATTAGATCCTTGCCTATTTTCATTGCCTATGTTTCTACTAAGGGCATGGACTACATTCTACTTAACATAGTGGCCAATGTTCAATTTATTCCTCATACAATTTAAATACGGCTTCTCAAATTGGAAACTGACTTTTAAGGGTCACCCCTAGAGGATTGTAAGTCAAACATTGTAGTGTGATGTCTGCTTAACAAGTTATACATGAAAGATCTTGAGTAAACTGTAAGAAGGTACTGTATTGTGCTTCATATCCAGAAGTTATCTTTTTTTTAAGGCTGTCATTCATCTTACTCACCCAAATTCCCACAGCAGAGCAGTGTGAACATAGAGGTCTGGATTTGCCTGACCATGAGATTATAAGCACTAGCTAGCCTTTGTCTATCTAGAGGATCTGTCTTAAATGAGATATGAGAAAGAGTGAAATTAATAAAGAATTGTTTGTGATTTTTCAGCTTTGAGAAGAAAACTGTATCTATGAGAAGTTAAATTTGGCATGAACATTGGGAAGAAAATAAGCCTGCACTTAAAATTAAAATGAAATCTAACTGCATCATGGAACTGTGTTATTAAGCGATGTCATTATCCTCTCCAGACAGTAAGACAAGAGTGTGTTGGAGATCTCCTTTGTGATTCCAGTTGTGCTATATAGAAGGGCATGATCTGTTATGATTCATTAATTCCTGGATCCTCTGGACTTTAGATTTTATAAGAAAAATCAATGTTCCTTATCTAAGAGCTAATTTAGGAATGTTCAGTTGCACTTCGAGTTTGGTATAATTAATACATTTGAACTACAAATTTTATTTCATGTAGTAATCTTTATACTATAATGCATTCCCTAGAAATGTAAAGAAAATAAAAATCTAGAGATAAATATTTCTGAAATTATTAGCAATAATTTCACTGATCAAGTATATGCCAAAGGTTATGAGTTTCATTTTAATGTTGAAAGAATGGAGAATTTTTCACTGACATATTTTCCATTACACATGAATTTTAAAGTGAGAATTTAAACTTTATGGTTGCTCAAAAATCCCAAATTTTCTGAGAATGGGCATGATGTGTTTTAAATGACACTATCATTTTCATTGGGTAGCAGTACAACAGCAGTCCAAAACAAAGCAAATAATTGATTACCAGCAATGATCTACGACACCAGTTATCCATCAAGACTTCATCCATCCACTGACAGACTCCTCTTATGATTTCACTGTTGAGATTCTGTACTCCATAGTCTTTGAAGTTCATTTATTTCACTATATGAATATGCCTAGTCCTCACCAAAACTTCAGGATGTCATTTGTCAAAGCTTTCCAAGACTGGTAAAATAAGAAATAGTTGATAGCAAAATTTTATCTCAGTGGAAGTTCATGCAGACTGCTACTACATGCTTCAAAAATGCTTGCTATAAGTGTGAATATTTTTCACATTTTTATTCAATATCAATCAATGTTTTTTCTCTAACTCTCTTAGAAGTTTCCAGGACACTGAGCAGAAGAAATGATGCAACAGAATCTGACGCAAAAATTTAGAGGAGAGCTTATGGGGTCTGAAGTGCCTCCCAACTCTGATGTTATTGCTCCTAGACTGATGTTAGTAGTCCATAACATTGAAGACGCTTGAGAAGACTTGTAGTACATACTTAATTCACCATTAACAAGAAGAAATCAATCAGACCTTCCATTAAATAATAATACATAGGTCTGAAAATAGATTTGCTAGCACTCTAAAGCACTTGAGAACTCTCTGTACTTCCAGAGTGGTTTGTGACAAACTTCTCCATATATGTCTACACTCCCAAAAGGACCCTTTTTCAAGTGGTTTTAGCTTTCAGCATCCACAGTTCCCACAGGAAGCCTAACTCCATATTGAAGCCTAACTCCTGTCTGTTGTCTGTTTCAAACCAATGATTTGTCTTAGTATCATCTGTTTCACTTTGCTTCCAGTACTGGAAGAATGAACCATGATTCTCTGTTCATCTTTCCCTTTGGCATTTTGCAGCTCTCACAGGTTGCGCCTTGTTTCAAAAACGAGAGTCGTTTAAGGGTAAATGATCAGGGAGAAATCTGGAAGAGACCCGGCGAAACATCCTGTAGAGAGAACAGAGAGGACTCTATAGCCTGGCCCTGGGGCCACACACGGTATTCTTGTGCTTACTGATCTATGTTGTCACCCATGAAAGACAGAGGAATCATGTCTCTCCCGAACATTGAACTTACCTGTGACTAAGCATTTTGATATTTTAGCATTGTAGTCTTCATACTATCAGTTTAGTCCAAACTGTGACAGGTACACAGGATTTCAATTTCTTTTATATCCCACTTTAGTAATCTGTTTGCCATGCTGAAGTGTCCTATGGTACACATATAAAACCATTTGTTTATGTTTGGTTTTTTTATATGTGGTTAATGACAGGTTTTGTTTTGTTTTGTTTTGCTTTGTTTTGTTTTACTTTGCTTCTAAGTGAATTTTCTCACTTAAACCTAACTGCTCACCCATACACAGCCTGCAATCTGCATATACCTGTAATCCTGCACTGTTAGTATAGAGTTCTTCAAGTTTTCCAATAATTACTGAAAATTATTAAGCATAGGTAATAGGTAAATTAAAGAATATTTGCAAAATTTCTAATCCTAACCATATACTTTATATCTCATTCCTTGTTTTCTTATCCATAGTTTATTTCTATTTGAGAACTGGCAATAGACATAAATATCTTTTTGGGTTATAATATATAGCTCTGATTTTAGTCTTAAAATGATTGTAGCATTTAATAACTACTTAAACCCATTACATCTGAACTATTAAAATAATATACACTGAACAACTATATGAAATACCTATAGTAAACTCACAGCTGTGAAACCTGGATATATACTAAATTATAGGTTGCATTCTGGAAATCTTGCTTCACATACATTTAAAATGCAAAGTCACAAGGGTATGTTATCATGCCTTAAAATATATAGTGATGAGTTGAAAGGTTTAGTTTTGTGGCCACTGTGACTACACAAATGTAGGTAGATTTGGCTCCTCAACGTAAACTAGTAAACAATCTTCCTCATATAGTAAACAATCACTAAAGGTATGATGCTCTGGACAATTAGTTTCACTAATATGGCAGAACATAGTCAAGGTCATCCTTAAAAAACCAGATTGATGAAGCAGTAATGTAAGCAAGAGGTGTTCTTTTTGTTAATGAGGAAAATGCATTAATACCTGGAGCAATCAAAAGAGTAGAGGAAGGTAAGACTTAGTAATATAATTATTGCAGATTTGGAAGGGATTAGAAATGAAGGAGCATAAAATTACCCAATTATTTGGAACTTTTTATTTGTGGCTGGATTGTAGGTTGACAATGTAATTTAATCAATGGTGACTTCAATTTTATTTCTATTCATACAGTAAAGAAGGGTTTTAAAAAATCACCTTCTTAAAATTTGCATTACTACACCCTATAAATGTTATTCAAAAATCTCCCCTATTTACTTCATAGATGATTCCTGTTCATAGTTGATGTCTAAACTAGAAAAATTCCTTATTTCAAATAACTTTACCTAAATGTTGAGTTCATATTATATTCTTTATCAAATGCATTGCATCATTGTCACTAACTATGTTTGTAGAATTCAATAGGAACAAGTGGTGCTTTAACAATAAAACTAGAAGTAATAAACCTACTTAGAGAGGCTTATAGTCTAAATTAGAAAAGACAAAGAGAAATGGTTGCAGACCATGGAGGGAATGAAGAAACAAAATGGAAGAAAGAAAACTGAATGAAGAAAATGGCCTTGGGAATTTTATTTAAGAAAATAGAAGTAGTTCTTAATTTTTTCTTCATTTTAACAATTTTTTCCACCTTATCTTGCTCTTGTTCTTTCACTCTTTGTAACACATAAATTCAGGACAAAAAGGGCTCATGCCATCACTGGAACATTCCCCCTCCCTCCCCCTGCATCCCATGAACCTAATCTATTACAATGATTTATTCTGAAAATTTAGAAGAATGGAGGTAAAGTTTCAGAATTCCCATGGGAGTAAAGATTACATGGATGTGAACTTGATGAAAAAATACAATAAGGTAAAAGAAGGCAACAAAACTGCTGTCTTTCAATGGAAATGCATACATTCATATATACTTGCATACCATGTCTTGTTGTCATATGTTAAGCTGAACTGCTTCAGTCATTTTCATGGTTGTTTTTCAAGAGGGTTGAAAAATTGTGTTCTTTTCTTTGTTTGTTTTTTGAATAAGCATAGTGAAATGACAAAGAGATTAAAAATATTTATTTTACATAGAGACATGTAAGGAGAAAGGTAGAAAACATACAAGTTATAGAAATGATAATAAAAACTCTGGCATCAGTATTCACTTTATCTTTCTTATGTGTAAATCTTTAAAATGTTACAATAAACAAACAAACAAACAAACTTCTTTAGTAAGTAATAATTTCATTCTTCATATATTGTGTTGTTCAATTTATAATTCCATAAAATATGAATTTTTTTCCATTCAAGTATGAAAAACTTTTATTTATCTATTATATCAGATCTATTTCCAATATTAATTCTTTCATTTCTGTATTTTATCATTTATTCTTTTCCTGAGTGACATTTTTTATTTTATTTTCTTTATAAAATCTAGGGAAAAAATTAAAGAAAAATTTTTCATTATTCCTCTTTCACTGTGTTGTGATATGCTCAGTTAAGTTCACTCAATGTGACATATATGTACATCATGGAGGCACCTAAATAAGGTTTGGATTATCTGAAAATCAAGACATGTATGGAATATTCAAGGTCATTAACCATCCAAGATTTTTTTTATAGATATGTCTGGAGTTCCCTTACATTAATCAAAACCATAGAAACTATCATCATCACTAAAAAAGATAAGAATTTTTTTAAATAGAAATGAGAAAAATATATTAGGAATGAAAATGAATTTCTTCTTCAAGTAAATTTAGATTATCCTTATAATATTATATTAATAAAAATACAGATTCTATACACAAACCACTTTCCAAATATATCAAACCATAAGCAAAACTGTAGGAAAAAAGAAGCTGATAGTAAATGGTTCAATGAAGTACTTCTAGAGATATTTATAGAAAGAAAGAAGTCAGTTACTATTGTTTTCTATAATTATATAAAATTATTTATTATTTAAAGGTTTAAAGTTTTGAAACTCTTCTTTCTTTCTGTATTCCTCAAAACAAAGAAGCTGTGTTATCTTTTCTTGCACGCCGTCCCAAACTGAGGATGACAACATCGGATGGACATTGGCTGAAAGAGAAAAGAATAAACATTTTAGTGTGAGAAAATGTAGTATCTTGTCAAATATTGAACAATTTCAGTGGTGAAAGTGCTAAACTAGACAGTTGTCTGGCACTTCTTATATGTGACTACTCAGGAATGGGCTGGTGCATCGTTCCCAGTTCTTTGGAGATGCAGCGTCTGCACCAACTTTGTTTCATGATAATTAAATCAGAGCAAAGTTTAATATGAAGCCTTGAAAATAGTGAAAAATATGGTTAATAAAGGAAATTACAGGAATAAAATTGAAGCAAACATAGGAAACTTTGAAATACATATTACTTTAAAAGAAAAACATAGTAATATCAAGTATATAATAATAAAACGATAATAATATATGGTTTTCATACACTGATTTGATGACATTTTTTCACCCCCTTTCTAAAAATAAAGTTTGAAATCGACCACAATCTGTGAAGAAATAATATTTTCCAGCTGTTTCACCTGTGTCTTCTCAAAAAAAAAAAGAAAAAAAAAAACAGCAAAATTCTTCATTATAATCTTCATTTATATTAATGAAATACTGTTACATTTTAATAATGACAAATAGATGTAGACAAAGTACAGAAACCTTTTTTGATAGGGAGAACTTCCTTCATGTCAGTTGTGATAGACTGATGGATTGGGAACACCTCCATAGAAAAGTATGTATAAAATGTTGGATGTGATCCCTTTCCAAGTTAAGGTTGCTGAACATAGTGAACAGAAACTCAGGAAAACCCTCCATACCTCTTGGTCCCAAGGATGAACAGTGACATGCACAGTGTTTGCATATGTTGCATGCACTTGTAGATCACACTGGAGCACTACAGGTCCAGGTTCTTCCTTGACTTCACAGAAATTTAGATACTGCTACACTTTTCATTATCACTGACTGTGAGTGTCTCACAGCAGTCTCAGAGCCAGATGGCATAGATAAGTTTTTCTTTTAATGCATAGCCTTAGTGCAGACTATCCTCTGCCATGAATTTGAATTTTACCACAAAGACAGCTATTTGTACTGTGAGTACAAACTAATGCACATACTGCCAATTCCAAGAGTCATAAACTGGAATGAAACAGGAGGTAAAGCCACACTTTCAGTATGAACATGCCAATAGGAAATTAATCTAATTTTGAAAACAACACAGAAGCTTGTCCTCTCTTAATGTTGGGTTTTTACCTTCATCTGTGCCTGATAAGCGTGGTATTTATTAAGGATTTGATGTTTGGATTATTCAAAGGCTGATTTTAGAAACAGTGAGTTTACAGAATCACAGAATATCCTAAGTTGAAAGGAACCCACAAGGATCATCTAGTCCAACTCTTCAGTGAATGGCCTATATCCAGGGTCTGAACCCACAACCCTGATGTTAGTAGCACTATGCTCTAACCAAGTTAATATCAAGGTTTTTAGAGACAGTGGACAGCATCATTTAAAATTACTATTACTATCTATTTCCTTACATTATTTTTCAGACTTTAAAATAATCTTTCTCGTAATTCAAAGAAGCAATTATGCTGCACTTGCTTAGTCTTCAAGGTTTAATAATTTTTACCTGGATAAGTTCAGACTAATCATGTTACACTTACACTGATTTTATATAAAAAATAAGTGAATTTCCAGATTCCAAGCTTTCTAACAATGTGACTATACATTAGGAATATTCAAGATCATAAAGTAATGTCAGTAACAGAGAAATTCAAATTGCTAGAACAAGTATTTTGATTTCCACTTTCAAATTTCCACTTTTGTTTTAAAGTATCCTATTCCTATTTACAGGAGTCATGTTTGTAGAGGAAGTTAATAGAGTATCATGTAAACTCTGTTAAAATATTATAATGTAAATCAGTTTCATGTACAAAAAAGCTGAAATAGGTCTTAAGCAGTAAGATGTGAGAAATAGAGTAGCCCTTTTAAGAACTCAGAAAAGTCTGGATCACAGTCCTACAATCCTACTGGATCTGAAGAGTTATTTTTTTGATGGACAACAAAGATGAATAGTAATTTCTTTTTCTTTTTCATTTCTGTCTCTGGCTCCAAATTCGTGGCAACTTTCTTTGTGATAGCAATGATTTTCATCGGAAAGATTGGTAAGGGGATGAGTGTAATAATTCCTCCCTTTTTCTACTGAAATTCTCCAAATAATTACAGTTTTCAGAAATAAACTCCATAAATTTAAAAATTAATTATTAAATAAAATTATTAAAATAATAATAAAGAATAGGAATAAATCCATAATATTTAATTTATAGGATTTTATTTTGGCTTATTGTCCACTTTGTTTAGTAAAGCATAGCCCATCACAGAGACATTAACACTCTGGAACTAGAGCAAAGACAACTGTGTTCAAGTTCCACTTCTCAATCAAGCAAAACAACACTTAAAGCACTTACTAAATGCAGTGCCATAATTGCAATAATTTAGTGATATAGACATGATATTTCTAGCTAAAGTTGGTATTTTGAACTGTTTTCTGACAAAAGCTTTGTTAACTATCATACTTTTCTGTACTAGGTTTCAATTTGAGCTTCAATTCTAATTAAAATAATGACAGTTTTTGCTAGTTTTAGCTGGTTCTTAATCTAATCTGTAATTATGACAGAAGGAAATTAGTGTTGTGCTACCAAAGCACACGGAGATATACCTTAATCTGAAGGCCAGGTTGGAAGAGGTTTTGAGCAACCTAGTCTAGTGGAAAGTATCCCTGCCCATGGTAGGGGGTTTAGAACTAAACGTTCTTTAAGGTCCCCTCCAACGCAAACCATCATATGACTCTATTATTCTATAATGTTATTTTAATATTAGAGAGAGTAAACATTTCATATAATTTATTTTTTTTAAGAAGAACTAGAGAGTAAACAGTAATGAGTGGTGTACCTCCACAATCCATACAGGGACCAATACTATTTAACATCTCCATCAGTGACATGAACAGTGTGATCGAGTGCACCCTTTACAAGTTTGCAGATGACACCAAGCAGAGTGGTGCAGTTGATGGTCTAGAGGGACAGGATGCCATCCAGAGGGACCTTAACAGACTGGAGGAGTGGGCCCAAGTAAACCTCATGAAGCTCAACAACTGGGGAATAAATGGATTGAGAGCAGCCCTGCCAAAAGTGACTTGGGGGTACTGATGAATGAAAAGTTGGACATGATCCATCAGTGTGCACTCACTGCCCGGAAAGCCAATTGTACCCTGGGCTACATCAAAAAAAGTGTGACCAGTAGGCCAAGGGAGGTGATCTACTTCACTCTTGTGACACTACACCTTTAGTACTCCATTCAGCTCTGGGGCCACCAATACAGGAAAGCATGTTAGAGTGGGGCCAAAGGTGGGCGAGGAAGATGATCAGAGGACTGGAACACCTCTCCTGTGAAGAAAGGCTTTAGAGTTGAGTCTGTTACTCCTACACAAGACAAGATTCTTGGAAGACTTTATTGCAGTCTTCCAAGAATTAAAGGGATCTTGTAAGAAAGATGGAGAGAGATTGTTTTACCAGTCATAGAATCATAGAATGGCATTCCTGATTTTTCATCTTCTTCACTGGCATATCTTTTCAATTTTATGAAATAGGTGAATGAAGTAATACTGCCTACATTGCAGTGACAATACAAAATGTCTTTGAAAGATCTAAATCTCATTCATTTAAACTGTAGACTCAGGATTCATTAATATATTCAGGAGTTCTTTGGATGACAGGACTGAGATTAATTTCAAGATTGTGACATTTAAATTTAGATGTCTGCTTCCATTATCATCAGTGCAGATCAATGAAACTCACAGAACAAACACGGTGTGAGGGTCAAGTCGGTTAGTCAGTTGTCCATAGATAACTGATAATACCTTTTGAGAGGCATCAGGATACGTTAGAGATCCTCAGAGATGTCAGATATGACACTCAGGAGACCAACATTACTGGAGGACAGTATTAGCTGGAGGACAGCCAATATTTGCTAGGGCATCACTCATCTCCCTGGACAACTCTGTTGAGGCATTTGAACAGAGTCCAGTGTATCTGTTAAATGTCTTCATGGAAGGCTGGAAAAGAATTCTAGTTGGCAAGGTTGAACTTTAAAATTAATTTAGTAGTTCATTTGCACTCTATGGGCAATTTTCTTAATGAAAAGTTTTTACTGGTCAGCATGACTGGATGTCAGAAAGGCATAAAACACAACAGAGACATAAAGGAAAGAGTTAGGTGTACAAAGAACTTACTGGAACAGAAGAATTCAAAATGATATTCTTTGTACTGGTGGACACCTTCAAAAGTCCAAGTTTGTTTGTTCTTGCTTGCTGCAATTGTTATTTTCAAGACTAAAATAATCTAGAAGGAAGTGTATAAAATATGGTGACATAGTGTTATGATGTAAAAATAGTGTACTAAAATCAGATACCAAACACTTTCAAAAAACCAGCCAAGTTCAAATATCTGCTGATGCAAGGAGTTCCTCAGAGAGAAATAAATAAATAAAAAATCTTAGACCCATTAATAAGTTTTTAGTACTGAAGTAGTTTAACATTTTGTCCCTCCACTGAAAAGACAAAAATTCAATATTTTAATTTTTAATATGGATAGATGATAAAATTCTGAAATGTCATATATATGTTACAACATCAGTGAAATGGTAATATTTAGTTTCTTATCTACAGTTTCATTTTTCTCTACATAACAGGTAGGCAATTATGCCACCAAAAACCAGTGTAATTTGTTGTAAATACTGTGTATCAGCAATTTTAGATACATTGATAATTTTTTATAAAAACAGAAAAATTAAGATCGTTTTTCTTATTATAGCTTTGACAAAGGTATAGTTAGTTACATATAAAAGATTTACTATTCATCTGTTGGTCAGATATTTTACTGTAAATGTACTACCAAAATGCGAGTCTCATTACATTGAAGCAAAATGAGTCCATCTGATTTCTAGTTTTTTGCCAATGACTATTATTAAAATGATGATCATCTTTCAGTACATTGCTATTTATTATCTTTAAAATAATTGGTAGTTCTTTTTAAAAAAAATTATTCTGTGTGCTTATATAATTACACATATCTAAATATATATATGAGGGTATTTCTACATCACCAGATAATTTAGCTGCTCAGTTTGCTCCTGGGTTGCTTCTTTCTGTCATTTCTTTCAAAGGAAAAAAAAAAGTAACTCTTTTCTGATCTGTCTTTTGGAATGAGTGCATTTTCTTTGAAGTAATTCCTGCATGCAGGTTTGGGTATAGAACTCTCCAAGATTTTTTCTCAAAATGCAGTCTGGACATCACTGTACCAGTTTCCTATGCAATTATTCAGCATACTCTGAAAGCTTCTCACCACAAGACATCCCACTAAAATTCCCTTCAGATAATAGTTTTCCACAAAAATATTAAGTCTTTCCAATTGTTTCTGTGACAGACTCTTCAAACTCTATATGATCATGCTACCAATTAAATTCTTCCTTGTTTTTAAAATTCTGGGAGTTCTTTCTGTAAGCCAACAAATATATTTGAAGCTTTTAATTAATTCTGTCATTGAGGGATTCTTCAGAACTTCAATCGTTCTTTGGATTTACATTTGCTTATTATCAACAATGAAGGAATGGGACTGCATACACATGATTCAGTTTCAGGGATTCTCTGCAGATCTCTATCTGTGTTTCCCTTTTATTAGTGTTATTTGATAAACAGAAGCTGGTGTTATCATTCAGTTAACCAGAATTCCCAGGATTTTGCTAAACTGATGTTTTGACTTCACACAATCACACACTATCTTTCTGTGACTGTTTTCAGCCACGGTAACCCATGTATGC
Source organism: Corapipo altera (assembly GCF_003945725.1). Classification (NCBI taxonomy): domain Eukaryota; kingdom Metazoa; phylum Chordata; class Aves; order Passeriformes; family Pipridae; genus Corapipo; species Corapipo altera. Next base: position 47,868,295 of record NW_020884872.1, on the reverse strand, counting down.
TGTCAAGCAGTTTTCTGCTTTGAGAGCACAGCACTCTCCTTGTCAAAACACCAGTCAAGGTCAAAACACTCCTTTTTGGTTCTAATTAACTGAACGACAGGTGCAGGCTGGCTCGGTTTGTTCCCACCTTTTTGTTCCCCATCTTTTGCATACGCTTCAGCTACGTATGATTTTCTTAGGATCTCTTACTTGGACCCATTTTCATGGGTTTGTGGAATACCTACCATACTAAGAAGTTTTTCCTGGTGTGTGATATAATTTTGTGTCAAAGTTCTTAAATCCTGGGAAAGCTCTTTATTTTGAGAATGAGCAGTGTGCTAACTTGTTAAGACAGAGATTTCTATTTTTCACATTGTAGACCTGTGTGGAAGACAAGGAAAACCAAATGATAGCTAGGAGTAATGAAAGTCCTGCCACGTTTTGTCAGAGATACCTGGAGAGGGATAAACTCAGATATAAATCATTCAATAGAGTCTTCTATTTTTTTAAAGTTTTGAATCAATGGTATTGCAAGCATGATAATTGAACTACAGTTTGGGAATCCATGCTGTGAAAAACAAAGCAACTGGTTTTATTACTATTGCTAATTACAAATTGGACAATTGAGGCTATTCGAATTGGTAGAATTAGGCTTTCTATAAGACCTACTGCAGAAATTTTTAGAAATGTCATTTCAGGTACTTTCAAATTGTAAATTGCTCAGTAAAGGAGAAATGAAAGTGAATAATTTAAAAGTATCTGCAGGTAAAGCAGTTTTACTACTCTTTAGGGATGAAAAGTTAAGAATGTCATCTGCCTGAAGGTGTGTTCAGAGATAACAGCTTGACTTTTGAGATCCAGTACCATCTGAGATACCGTGTACCTACTGAGATACTATCTCAGTAGACTGGCAGACTTATTCCATATGTTACCTCTTAGTTGCCTCACTGACACTGGATTTTTTGTTTAGGTGGTGGGGCAATTACAGGCCTGTTAAGACAGACAAAAGGCTTTTGTTCTGTCCACAAAAGGCAGGTTTACTTTATTCTTAAACTTTAGGAACATATATGTGAACTTGATTCTTTTAAATTTATTGATGTTTTCAGATAAATCTGGGTAGAGGGATCTCCACAGCTTAGGATAAAGGGAGAAGAAAGTTATTCCTTTTCCCATCTTTTTACCTGTGGGCCAGTTCTGTGTCCTGACATAGATATGCAGACAGTCAGTAGAGAAGTCTCCATGATCATCCATGTCATACTAAAATCATGCTACAAATGTCGTTCATGTCTTTTGAAAATACTCTACAAGCTAGAATAATAACAATTTCTTATTTTAATGTCTAGTTCTTAGACATAACTTGTGATGTAATTTCCTACTGAGGATATTAGAAAATTTATTTTTAAGAGTATTAATAAGTAATAGAATAATGAAGTTACTTTTATATTTTATACATAATATGTATTATAACAATTATTTAAGAAATTAATTAAAATAGTAAGATAAGTGTTAGGTTTAATTTTATTTAGATTCTGGAGCTCAGTAGAAAAATACTCCTTCTTCCGCTTTCTGAGATTATGGTATAAGGTACTAATGTTTTCATTTTCCTCAAGTCTAAATGAACTGAACTAGCATGATACAACCGTATCAGTCTTGACCTCTCAATAGATTGGAGGTGCACAACATTCCCCTGATTTTCACTTTATGCACATATACAGTATTATAATGCAATTACCTATCTCTAGCAAGAAATTACTATAGTGAAATATTAGGAAACAATTACACAAAAACCCAGAAAAAGAAAAGTCAATAAAAGAAAAGACTAAATATTTTTCTAACCAAATACATATACTTTGGAAAGCAAGATGTGGGGTTCATTTGCATGGCTTCTGGGGAAACAGATAATTTAATTTAATTATCTGTTCTCTTAGCGTTGAAATTCACATTATTCATTATGTACCTAATAAAAAGAAAGACAAATATCACAGTAAAGTAAATAATTATTTTAGTTTGGAATGCTGAGTAAATAAGAGTAGAATGACATGGACAAGTGTGGTAACATGGTTATTTAAACTAAAAGAAACTGAAGGAGGGATTCTTATTTTGCAGTGTACACATTATACTCAGAGGGGGCTGTTCTTCACAATATTGTCAGACTGTCTTCATAGCAACAGGACTGGGTAAAATTAATAATAATGTTATTAAAAATTAAAGAAAATGTTCCTTGATATTTTATTTCTAAAACGGAAGACATAACCCTTCTGATGAGAGCAAAATTTAAGATTCTCCAAAAGAAATTTCAAAATAGTGAAAAACTCCTAAGCTATATATACAACTTACATAGCAAAAATTTGTACTATTTTACTTAAAGAAGAAATAGACAAGAGTCCATGCTACAGATCAGGTGGACAGTTGATACAGGCTGTTGTAAGTCCATTGAGACTAGAAAAAAGCAACAAAACTCTTCCTGATTTTTTTTCCCCAAAAATAAAACAGATGAATACAGCAATAAATGATGAACACACACATGCATTTTAATTACTTATTATAGAATTTTTACTATGTAGTTCAGAATTATGGTAGTATTGCATCTTAATTAGAGGGCAGGACAGATGGTGAAAGCTTAGTCTGTATTAAAATAACCTCAGGTGCCCATTGACTATGCCATTCAAGTAACATTTCATAATAACAGCTAATTGTCGAACCAAAATACTTAAGATGTTCTTTGGAAATTTTTAGTACAAAAAGTCATTGAAACTATGTGGCTTCTCCAATTTTTTTCATTATAACTTCATATCAGCTTGTAACTTTTTTTAATCTTCTACTTATGCAGTAGATAAGCATTAGATTGTTGAGTAGATTGTTGAGTTTAAAGAAAGAAAGCAAAAATTTATTTTATTGAGTATGTCCAAAAAAAAAAAAATATATATATATAAAATATAAAAAGTTCAATACCTTACATTCTTTACAGCTGTGGTGGAGCAAGACAAAAAGAAATGTCCTAACTAGAGTTTCTTCTAAGACAAAAAGTTTAATGTTTTCTCCTCTCAACAACCATTTCCTAGGACATAGAGATAACAAAGGTATGGAGAAAACAACAACAGAAAGTGGAAATTAAAAAAAAAAAGCTAATTGTATTTTTTTTCTGTGAAACACTTGCTTCCTCTGGATACAAATTCCATACATTTTCTGGCTAGAAGAGTCCATTATGTTAATCTGGTATAACCTCTTAAAAGCAAAAACTTAGGTTATCCAAAAGAATCTAAAGGGAGTAGTTCTACCCTCTACCATGCACTGTTGTAAAGATGAATATTCACTCATGTAGATTTTATGACTTTGTTCAAAAATTGTTTTGTCTCTAATGTTATACAGATAGACTTAATGCCTTAGGTGTCAGGCTAGTAATGGTTCTTTCTTCTGCTCAGAAAACTGATGAATGAACCTATGAAATAACAGATTTTGGAAAAAACAATACCAAGACCACCACAACAAGAAACTGTCCTGTGGCCCATTGGGGTGCTAAGTACAAACTGTGGTATAACTGCATCAAATATGAGACAGAGAAATGCTATCTAGCTCCCATATCTCAGTGAACTTATTAACCGTGCCACAGCGGCTGTGGACGGGATATCTCATTGGCATTGTTATCCTATTGTAATGGATTCCTTTCGGAAGAAACTTTCTATATATGGGCTAGAAGGAACTGCATGGTATTTTGATATCCCACTCCAGATGATATTGCAAGATACACCATGATATTCACCCATCAATATAGGACTTCGTTTTAAACCAGTTTGACTATGTTCACAAGTAGTTATCTATTATTTCCATATTCTTATGCTGCTATATATTAACAACACTTTAATTATTTATTATGTGAAAGTAATTATGGGAATTTATGAGAACAAGTCTTGTGAGGGATATTATGAGTTTTTGTGTTGAATTCCAAGCCAAGATATTCTATGATTCTAAGATAGATGAACCATACTCTAGAACAAGTTTCTAACAGTTTATATACAGTATACAATGAAATGTTGCTCTAGTGGGGCTTAAACCCCTAGATTTATAGTAAAAACATGTAAACAACTAAAAAAAAAGAAGATATAAAGGTCAATCAGTAAAAATTAAGCCTACAAGTCAATAATCCTCTCATGCTTCTTTATGTTGAGCAAGCAAAATTTATTTAAGCATTTTCTGCATGTTGAACATATGCTGTGGCTCTTAGAAGGTTTGTGCTAATTTTACTCACTGACAAACTACATTTTTCAAATATGCCTCTGAGGACAATATTCTCCACTTTAAGAGAAGCAAGGTTGCAAACAGAAGTACAGAACAGCAACATTCGTATAACAGTATTTATCACCAGGCAACTAGAATACATTCAAATATGCATATTTCCTAATGTACATTTCCCAACAGAGTAACAGTAAAAAGCTTTTACAAATTACTTCCCCTCCACTACTGCTTTTTTCCCCAAAATACACAGTGCTTTTTCTAACAGATTTGCTTGTTTTCTTCATCTGCAGGAAATATTATTGCCCAGACTCTCTGCAAGTACAAACAAGTGTAGTAATGCTGAACCATGTGGAGTGCTGGGGAAAAGAAATGAAAAAAAAAACACAAAGAACCCAAAAGAAAGCAACAATAATGTATATACAAATATCCCGAAAATGGAACTAGATTAACAGATTTATTGTTCTTATCTTTATCTCCTTAGCACCTAGTGATGTGAACCAAGACTGGTGGTGTTTAAACACAGCTAAAGGCAGGCACGTCCTTTAAAACATGATTTGTGACAATGGCTCCCCGGTGAGAAGGGATGCCTGTTGCTTATAAACCTCGTCATAAGGTGGAGAAATTAAATTACAGAAAAAGAGATTGTAACTGAAATGAACACCTGAGTCTACATATGAAATTCAGATTAAAGTACAAATGACAAAATTTGAAAATCACCAATATGCAGGGAACACTATGCCATTTGGGTTCAGCTCAATGAGGAGAGCAGGATGGTGTTTTATGGCTGCTAGGGAAACCACACAAAGAATAGCTGAACAGTAAGTATGTACTTCCTCATCCTATCTGCAAAGGGATATTTCTAGGGATGATGCAGCAGCAGCTTTAAATATCATTGGTAGAGTTAAACTGATATGCATATTGCTGGGGTGATTACTAGAAGTAGTGGTCTATATTCAGACAGGGATGTTATTCTGTGGAATGCTGGCTGCCTAGTTGCTGTATACATATGGAGTTAATAGTTTCTTGAATGACTGAACAAAGACCCTCTTTACAAACTTATAAGTATCCCTCCCTTGTGAAGCAAAGGCCTACTGTCCCCTTATGTCAAAATATCAGGCTTTATTTGCAGAATTCAGCCCTCTATATTTATGCTAATGCCAAGCCTAGCACTCATATTACCAATTTCAAATCACCAATTTCATTTATGTTAGAAAAGACCCTTAAGATCATCAAGTCCAACCAT